>NC_081296.1:12457454-12764635 GCF_030435805.1 Mustela lutreola
CTTGGTGCCCCTTGTTCAGAATCCTAGGAGTGGAAGGAGCTCTGAACAGCTTCTTAGGTGATCTGGCTTCTGGCTCTGACTGGGCCACCTTGTCACCCTGATCCTGTCACAGCCTCTCTGGATCTCACTCTCCTCCTTATCCGTTAATGATGATCTCTCCTGACCTACAGTTGAAATTCTAGCAAAGTCTATTAACATCATGGTAACATTGAGTGATGGAGTAAAATCACCTCCTTCCCTTTTTTTAATTTGCTGATTTCAACGTCCTATTGTGGTCCCCCATTTGAAGATTTCTCAAGTTGGCTTTCCCTTCAAAAGGAGGTGAGTGGCTTTCGCATATGGAACAGAGCTCGTACTATAAAGCAAGCCAAAAAATCTTCTCCAAGAACAAACACTCTGGTTTCCTTAAAGCTGCGCCGAAGTCTTGTGACATCCTCACCAAGCATATAATAAAGCTGTTGTAATTACTCTATTTCCCCATTTGGATAGCAATCCTTAACCAACTCTGCTTCCCAGCAAAACCCAGAGCTACAAGGTTACACTTAGAGGAAATGCTCTCGAAGGGCAGCATTTAATGCAGAGTTAACTGTTTCAACTTCTGGAACAGGCTTCTTGTGAGAAAGCCCTGAGGCGAACAGCAGAAGGAATCGAATCACCCGCCAGATGGGAAGTACAAAGGAATGGAACCGATCACTCCTGGAATACTGTCGCAGTAGAGCTCAAGTATCCGGAGCTCATCTGAGACGAAGAGCGCCCCTCCTACTGTCAGGGATCCCATGCACCCATCAGAGAGCCTCTGAAAAGAACCTTTTGTCTGACTTGACTAGAAAAGTTATCATCTGGGCAGGTGAAAGCAACAACAGACAGACCAAAAACCCGACCTGTGTAAGTACGAGCAGGGAGCCTTACATGCTGAAATGAAGTCTCTTCTTGCGCCCCATCCAGAACCCCCCCCACTCCCCCCATACGGCTACAAATGACAAAAAATAAAAAGCAACTAAATTAAGTCTAACAGGAGCAAAAGACTGGGAATTTGGGAATATCCACTTAACTTATGAGGGTCCCTCGATTAGTGAAGAACGTGAATCCCACAGGGTTTATTCTCGGTCAGACTATGTGGCTGAAAAGATGTGGTGACCGTAAAATAATAAAAACTATGTATTAAACAAGAGAAACTACAGCTGAAGTTTCTGCCTTTTATAAATATTCCAGGGGAAACAGTCGGCTGTTGTAAGGTACTTCTCTTCTTCTACAAGAGAAAAGGCCTCCTCCAATGTTCTGACTGACAACCTTCCTTTGAAAGACTCTATGAAGAGTCAGAGTGTCCAGCCAAAGAGTGCAGACGCGCAGGACTCCCTACCACCCGTCTCCAGGACAACTCGGTGGCTTTCTCCTGCTTCTCATATGAAGAGACCACGGCTCTTGATTTTATTCATGGAAATTACAATCAGACCCAAACCCAGTGGTTCAGCATATTTTCTGCATGCAATGATTACATTCAGATATTTGTTTCTAATTAACTTAAGTCTTGAAGACATAACTGAGAAAATATATGGCAGAGAAAAATCTTCTCTTGTACCAAGTCAGAATAAGCTACATACGTGGTCAGGGAATGCTGCCCCCACAGACGAGACCTAGTCTTAGGGTTCAGTGAAATATCAAGAGGCAAGAAGCAGGGAGGCAGGGAGAGAAGCTGGCAACAGGACTTACGTTTGCGTCTCACAAATGAAGTGGTTAGCAGGAGCGAGCTTACCAGCCTCCGGCAGAAGGCAAGGCACAGAGCTGAGGTTTTAGTTCCCGGCAAACTCACTTGGAGATGCCAAGTGGGCGGCGCTGCTATGAAGCAAGGGGTGGGGGGGTGGGGCCAGGCATGAGGGGAAGGAAAGAGCGAGAAGGAGCACTTACTCAGTTAGAAGCCGGTGCAGCTTGTGATAACCCCGCTCCAAGGCCAGGCTCACAGGTGTCGCTCCTTCCTGGTTGTGGACGCTGAGAGCCCCGCGGCCACCTGGCTTCTGCAACAGGAACCACGTCAACCTCAGCAGCCCCAGCCGCACAGCAAAATGCATCAGCGTCTCCCGGGGACCGCCATCTGTATGTGGGAGAGAAAATCAGTACAGAGAACGTGAAAACGACAAGCAAACAAACAGAAAGACAAGTTACGTGAGCACTGCCGACTCCAAGTACCTAAGATCCTAGAGTTAAACCACAACATAAACAGGCTTGATGGTGGCGGGCTGCGGCCAGCTCTTGCGTCAAGACGGAACAAAGCTGAACAGAGCTTAAGAAGCAAAGTCTCCGAAGAGAACCATGACATTCTATATCCTGATTTACCACATTTGTGCAAACCATCTATATGGGCGGATTTGTAAGAATGAATTCACACATGTGTTCTTTTCCTTAAACAAGAAGGTGGGGTGGGGGGAATGCAGCCTCACAATGTGGGGACACATGGGGAATAGCTGTTGGGGCTTAGATGGGTGTATTATAAAAGGTATAATTAAAGAAAAAATAACACCCAGACAGGAGCTGGCTAGGTAAACACTAAGAACAGGTTCTGCTTGTTAAGTACACACAGGTCCTTCTATTCCCCCACATTAAGGGCAAATCAAATTACCAGCACAGCCAGCTTTTTTTTGGGCTTTGTTTAATGAAAGAAAGAAATGCATCTCCAGGCATAATAAGCCTAATTTTAAGATAATATACTAGTAAGTTCAGTAAGAAAAAAAACGTGCACTTGGGCTTATTTCACTTACAGGGAAGGCCCCTCTTTAGTACAGCGAGTCACGCTGAAAGTGGTCAAATGAGGAAGGGCTCGGGAGGCAGACAAATCTGGGTTTGGAAGTGGCCATTTACCACCTGAGACTGGGCCCGAACCATTCTTACCTCTCAGAGCTTCATTTCTGCATCCCTCGGTGGGGCACCTTCACCTCACACGCAGGACGGAGGCAGGCGGAGTGCGGGGATAAAGACGGGCTACAAGATCCGCCCTCAAAGCCAGGCTTCCCTCCCTTTCCCGGCTCTCTCCTCTCAGACTTCAGATTCCGTTCCAGGTTCACCAACAACCTCTCTCTTCCTCAGGCCATCCCCTGTGCCCAAGCTGGGATGAAGCCACAGCAGGGCTGCGGTACCAGGCCCCACAGGCTGGGCGGGACTCACCTCCAGGGGGCGCCACTCAGACACTGCAATGGGAATGGCGCCCAGGAGCGGTGCCTGCCTCCTCTCCTCCGTGGCTACCACGGGTCTCAACTTTTTTCCTGGGCATTCCCAAACTTCCTGGACCCCACTGCTTCCTCCTTACACTCAAGTCCGTGCTGCTCATGTGACTAGCAGTGAAAAACGAATACAGCTTTGAACCAGCGATTTTACAGCGAAAGGCTTTCCAGTGTCACGTGTCTTTCAGTCTAGTCTCCCTATTACCAAGGTAAATTTTTAGATGCAAAACTGATCTTTTGTATTTTACATTTTTCCTACAGAACTACGCACACTAATTCAAGAATTCACAGGGTGTTCAGCTGAGACACGTGGCTGGAAAGAGATCAACACCCCAGAAGAAACCCTGCATGGGCAGGTACAAACCATAATAATCAGGACCTCAGAGCAGGTGGCAGGGCCAGACAAAAGGGCAGAAAGAACCTTCACAGAAGATCAAATATCACCACCTGACTTGTGCCTTACAGTTGTTCACAAGCACTCTGACGTCCTTATCAAAAACCAAAAAGCTAATAAGGCTCCAAGCAGAAACTATGTGACTTTTTAGAGACTGGTCAATTCCTGCCTCACTACGTGACACCTTCACACCCCTTCACAGCAGTCTTCTTTACAGCCTCACCACTTCCGACCCCTGATTTGCTGAGTCAGCTCCAAAAACAAAGCCATGCACCTGCTCAAGCTGGCACCTTGGTTCCAGCACCTGCATCCTCCCCAGGTCTGATTCTAAGGTCCTGAGCAGAAGGTGCCACATGCACTTGTAGGTTGAACCCTTTATGCAATTAACAGACGACCAGAAGTGTGATGCGTGGTCAGGACCCGCTAGATGTCTGCTCTGGACTATGTATTTTGTATTAACGCTTTTCCCACTCACAATAACCCCATTAGGTCTCACCATCCTCAGGTTGAGGCAAAGACAGGTTAATAACTTACCCACAACAAGAATCATCAAGATTTGAAAATTCTTCTGTGAACTCTAGAGACCATACCCTCTCCATTAACTCCACCCTCTTTTTGTAAAAAAGAAAAAAAAAAAGCAATCAGGCAAGCGAGCTCTTGTGGTTTACAAAGAACCTTTTCATGTTTTCCTCCAATAAATAAAAATGTTTACCCAACTTAGCCTTCATTACTGCTTTTATTTCTTTTGTCTCCGTTTAAACTCCAGCACACCCACAATTTAGGACCAACTTCTGTTCTCTGGTCTCTATCTTCCGTATTTCTTCCTCTCATGATCCTTTGTCTTTTCCCTCTGTATTCTGTGAGTTACTCAACTTTGTCCTTCAGATCACTAACTGCATTTCCTGTGATGTCAACTGAGTCCTTTGTCCCCAGTTTGAATTTAATTATGTTATGGGATTCTGGATGTCCCTGCATCATTTCAAGCAACTCTCTTTCCATCTTTGCCCTCACTGTGATGACTTCTCTGCAGATGTAATTAAAGCCCCTAATCAGTTGATTTAATAAGGAAGATTATCCCAGATAATCTGGGTAGGTCTGTCTAAATCAGCTGGAAGGCTTTAAAAGCAGGGCTGAGGTTTCCCCTGGAGGCTGGCCTGAGCCTGTGCTCTTGGAACTCCAGCTGCTCCAGATCTCCCCTTCCTGACTCACTGAGGATGACAGTTTTGGCTCATTTCAGTGGGTCTGAGCTTGCCCATGGTCTTCTCCTCTACTCCTGCCCTGCGAATCTTGGACCTCCTTGACCAGCCCCCACAATCGCGTAAGGCACGCCATGCAAGAAGTCTTAATGCACATTTCTCCTGCTCGTTCTGATGCTCTGGTTGAACCCTGACCGAGGGGCTTCCTGCATATTTAGTAGATACTCCCTAAACTTACTGTTCTGGTTGCTTCCTTTTCTAATTTCATAATAGATCTGACTTCTTTGAGCTTTTAAAGGACAAATAGGAACTCTGTTCTAAATTTTTCTTTGGTTTCTTAAAGAAAATTATACCTAGGAGTCTCCCTTCTGAATACTCTTGATACTTCTCCGTTTCCTTTAGGCTGTAATTTATTTCACAGGCCATAGGTTGGTTCGCGGGCTTTCCCATTTAACCATGCTCAACTGGAAAAATCTCTATGGAGGCCCGGCTTCCACTCACAGAGAAGGTAGCAGAAAATGCCTTAAGTCTCACTTGCTATCCACTTAAGCAACCTCATTCCCACACCCATTCCCTCCGACCTGCAGAGAAAGCTGACATGCCTAGCAGACATTCATGGTAAGTATGCTGCAGCATACTTTCTCAAAGTCAGATTTTCTGATGAAGCAAAATGTTCTAAATTCTGTGAACAGTATAGCAATCAAAGACTACATTTCCTTCCCCATCAATCCACCTAAATGCCCTGCTCACAGTACTCTCTGAATTCATACCTACGTGACTCCAAAATCACCATTCTCCCTGCTGTTCTGAACCACCTCTTGGATAAGCCTGCAGCTCCGCACGAGGCAGGAATTCTCACACTCCACGGGGAGGGAAAACGGTGGGCCAGTGTGAGCGATGGGCTTGTCGAAAAGGACACCTGTAGCCCTGCCACACAATCAAGGTTTGAGAGACAACAAAACCTTTTGGAGCTGAAGTCCTGCCATGACCAGGAAGTGCTTGTCCTGGAAATCAACAGATATTAACCCTCTGCCAAGAAAAAAATCCCCAGTGGTCTTTTTATATTTTATTATTTTATTTTTTAGCAACAATGATAGCTGAAAAAGGATACAAATATTAGAGAGTGTAGCTAAGGAAAAAGTCTCACGGAAGGGGTGTGGGAATTAAAACACCAAACAATTAGGTTGAGGTTCTAGTAACCAACGTCAGATACACAGAACTGAGACCGCCCTGGCTGTTTTGGGTGCAGTCTTTTTTAAACCGGTCTAATCCTTCTCTCCACCCAAATTTCTCCTTGTGGGGAGGATTCCCACCCCAAAAGATGATAAGATCTTTTCATTCAGCCATATAATACCAGTGATTGAGAATGAAGATCTCCCCCAGGACTTTCTCCTCCACCCTTTCTTCAGAGCTAGTCTGCAGCCGGCCGGCCCCTGCTACCCTACAGGGTCTTTCAGGTGAAAATCATCCCCATTCACCCAACCTTCAAACTTCGACCTTTGCGAGCCACAGAGGGACTGAGCAGCAGGACCAAGAAGTGAGACTTGCTCACTCACAGGGAAGCTCTCCCCGCCCCATCATTCACCCTCCACCCAGATGCAACCTTATTGCTGATGTTTAGAGCAGAACTAAGGCCAAAAGGACAGCAGAGAAGCTCCTTTATGTAACTGCGGATGGAAGGACTAGACGGACAAACTCCCTCCCTCCCGCTCGTGGTTTAAAGCGAAGAGTAACTTTAGAGATCAGTAAAAGCAAAAGCAAAACAGCCTCGTTCTGCCTCAAGGAACTGTTTTTCCCGTGCTGTCCTGTGGCAGCCTTCAACAGGACAGCTTAAGTCCCTTATAGACCTCATTGATGTTCTGTCTCTAACAGGTTACTGGACGGTGGTCAAGGTATATTCAAAACAAAATGCTTATCCACCAGCTCACACTCTCCCAGGAGGTCTTCCTCCATTTGACAGATAAAGAAACGGAACCAGAGGTGAAGACTTTGCACAAACTCTTGCAACAAAGCCAGGCTATAGACAAGTGGAGCCCCCTGCCCACAGGACAGTATCACCTCGAAACCAAGAGTTCTCAGCGTCACGTTCACGCCTGCTGCGCAGGGAGACCAGGAAGCCCTATAAAACATGTCCGGGTTCTCCGGGTAGGCAGCTGGATGCACTTCATTCTGAGGAGAGATCTAAGCTATTTTCAAAGGAGTCACTGACCTGGAAACAGTTAAAAAGCACTGCATCTAAACACAGAGTGGGAGGGTTAACCGCAAATCTCGTATGACCCCTTTGTGCAAATATCAGGCTGGAACAACTGTCAACATCCTAACCTTCAACAGCAAGGAGTCCCGTTATGTAACAGGGCGCCCTGTGTACCTGCCTCTTCACCCCAGGCGACAAGCCTGCTTCGTGCCTGCTTTTTTTTTTTTTTTTTTTAAGACTTTATTTACTTATTTGACAGACAGAGATCACAAGCAGGCAGAGAGGCAGGCAGAGTGGGGGGAGGCGGGGAGGGAGCAGGTTCCTTGCTGAGCAGAGAGCCCGATGCAGGGCTTGATCCCAGGACCCTGAGCCGAAGGCAGAGGCTTGACCCACTGAGCTACCCAGGCGCCCCTCGTACCTGCTTCCTTTAACAGTCTTGGCAACTCACTGATGTGAGCAGAATGCTTCTTTACATTCGTCCCTCAGCAGCATGCACCTCGTGACCGGTGCCGCACTGCCTTTCAGGTACCTGGTGGTGCAGGCTCTAGCCCACCAGGGAGGGAACAACTCCGCTGCAGAATGCGGATCTGGCACTTGCATCAATCAGGCTCCTGACCCCAGGTGCTGACTTCAAGGTAGGTCTATCGAGTTCCATGCGTGCGTTTCACCTTCCAATGTACATACACCTAACTTGTCCAGTTTTTTTGTTGTTCTTTTAATTATTTGTAACTTATGAACAATGAAACTGGCTTGTGGGGGTATACAGTCCTGTGAGTCTGAACACAAGCACAGATTGTTCTAACCACCACCACCAAGACATAAAGCTGTTCCAACATCCAAAAAGCTCCCACATGGCAGCCCCCTGCAGTCAGACCTCAGCCCCACTCCTAGTCCCTGCAAACTACTCATCTGTTTTCTGTTCCCATAGTTTTGCCCTTTTTAGACTACCACACAAGTAGAATCACACACTATGTACCTTTGGAAATGGACTTTACCCAGCAAAATGCATCCAGGCTGCTGCATTTGGACCCCCCAACAATTTGTCCCCTTTATTATTTTTCAATGTTATATCCCCCTTTTTCATGAGTGGTGTCCCCCATATGGACATATCATTACTGGTTTACATATTCACCCAATGACCGAGATCTGGGTTGTCTGCAGTTTTGAATGATTATAAATAACGCTGGTGTATGCATATCTGTACAAAGAGTTTCCGAGTAAATAGAAGTTTTCATTTCTCTAGAATAAACAGCCAAATGTGGAACTGCCGGGTCACATAGTAAATGTACACTTAACCTTGGAAGAAACTGCCGAACTGTGTTCACGCGCCTGTATCATTCTGCACTCCCACTAGCACTGTAGCAGGCACTTTTCTGCGGCCTTGCTAGCCCCTGGTATTTTTTATTTTACCCATTCTAACAGGTGGGCAACGGTACCTCACTGTGGTCTTTAACACACTTCCCTAACCATTCAAACTTGATTCAGCTTTTGCTAGTACCGCTTGAGCAATTTTGTGCAACAGAAACCGAAGAAGCACGTGGCAAAAGCTGGCCAGTTCCCTATGAAAGGCAGGGAGGCTAAGGCCCAGAGAGGGGAAGTGACAGGCCTGAAGTTTCAGACCTGTGCTCTTTCTAACAGCTCTTTTTAATCATGGTAACATGAACAAATAATCCCACTCCTGTGCCTTCTTTCAAGACAAAAACAAAACCATAAAAACACCATAAGCCCCGTAAATGACGAAGGTGACCCCATCTTGACATGGACGTGTACACAGCAACCAGAGTTCCCGCGGCCATAGCAATACAGAACAGGAGGGGCTTGCGGCATAAAGCCTCAACGGGAGGTTTCTGAAAAAGTGCTCTTGTCCTCAATGGTGGCAAATACTTTGATTTTTAGATCTTAGCAGTGGAGGGGCTCCTTGGTCTATATTAATTAGGTAGAGAAAAGGATAAATGCGTCCTTCCTTGATGGGACCTTAGAGTCCGCGTTTCCCTTTTTATTTCACTGAGGCAGGCAGCTTACCGCAGCCAGCCCCTGATGCTGAGGGACACCACTGCCGCCCCTGGCCACAGCTTTCAGAGGACCAAAGCTGGCAAATACCTCTGTAGCCTTCTTCCATGGGAGGAAGTCTGTGAGAGCAGGCGTGCTCCGTGCTCAGCACGCCCCTGACCCAGTCCCCTCTGGGTGTTCCTGCTCAGGATCTGCTCTCGGGCAGAGAGGGTGACTTCTGGCCTGCTCTCCCTATGGAGTACGATGATCAGAGCTGGGTGGCCACCGAAGGGCAGCGTCGTGACTGTCCAGCTCTTTCAGAGATAAAGCAGGAAGGGGAGCAAACCCTTCTGGCAGATGAAGCATCAGCAGCCCAACGAGCTGTCATCAGTAGCAAAGCAAACCTTCTGACCTCCATCTGCATAACTCCTAAACCTTTCCATTCGACTTGAACTCAGGAGGCAAAGAGCGTGTTACTTATTAGACCCCATGCATATACTCTTTCATTTAAATACAGTCATAAAACCATGACATCTAGTAGATACGCATCTGCTACACAAATGATTATGTAGGAAAACCCCTAAGAGGAACACATGGTTACTATGCCAGTGCTTTTTTTTTTTTTTTTTTTTTAAGTGGAACCCTTCCTTCCGTGAACTCTCACATGGAAAGCCAGTAGATAAAATAAGTGAAGAGTGAAATGGCTCTGTTAAAGAAGTGTGGGGTTTCACAGAGGCCAGGCAGCTCTGGTGCCCCCCTCCCACCTCAATCCCCCATCTTTTTGTTCCTCTAATTCCATGGAGTCTCTCAAAAACTTCAGAATACAATAATGAAAGCTCTTTGATAATGAAATACCAAAAGGATGACAAAAATTACTCTGCTACTGTCCTCACAAAGGACAGGCCACACTTCCTGTGCTTGGGAGGACACATGAGAACTGCAGACCCGCAGCCCAGTGCCGCGTGCGCCGCCCTCTGCTGCAAACAGCGGCCGCACACAGCCACACCAAGCTCCTGCTTGGGGCCTTTCACTGCAAGAACAGGTTTAACAGCTCCGAGAAGAGAAGGCGGCAAGGCCGCTCTACTCCAGTAACTGCGAGATCTACCCAGCTACTGTGAAAGGCGTGAGGACAATGATGGTACAGAAGCAGGCCCACTGAGAAATCAAAGTATTCTAAATTCAGTCTCTCTGCGGGTCATTAAGTGCTTACCCTGTAAAGTCTGATCCGTCCCCAACACGTTCCACTCTGCAGGCAGCTTCAGGTGTCTGAATGCCAGGGCGACCTTCTCGTCAAGGGAATTCACATCCCCAGATGGGGGTCCTGATCGGTCAAGAAAACGAGTGAAGTTCAGGGCCTGCTGATTCCCAGCACTGGTCGCGAGGAACTGGGCTGCATCATACGCCTCATCCTGGATGAACTGGAAGTCTTCTTCGGCCACCACAAACACGGGAAGGCCCTCCTTGGAAGCACAGAGCAGCACCTTCACGGTCTCACAGCAGTCATGGCCTAAACAAGACACAGAGAGCAAAGAAAACAGTGTTTGAGTCCTCCTGCCGGAAGAACAGTCTCCGAGTCCTCTGCTGGGAGGAGGCCAGTCTGAGTCCTCCCACTTAGGAGGAGGCCAGTCTCCGAGTCCTCCCGCTGGGAGGAGGCCAGTCTCCGAGTCCTCCCGCTAGGAGGAGGCCACTAGTAGGTCCTCTTTGCTCTTCTTGCACAATACACAAGTTCTCCTTCCTAAAAGAAAGTACTTCCTCTTCTCTGACAGCAATCCAAACTTCTTTACACTTATTTTCAGCTCTTTTTCTGAACTATTATTTGCAACTATGAATTAGTTCCCTTACTGCCAGTAAACAACTCTGTTCCCCAAATGTATCCCCTATAGCTAACGTCTGGCACCAAACAGTCTCTGAGATCCCAGGACATACTGAATTATGGCTGTTCAACTCGAACAGAGGAAAGAATGAAAGCTCAAGGATCTCGTCAGGCCTAGCAAGTCTGATACGACTGAACTGAGCCAGATCTGGAAACCTAACAGGAAGAAAGCCACGCAGACTGGTTAATATAGGAGGATTTTTACGGATTCCCCAGCACTGCCACAGTGCAACTGACCAAATGATGAAATATTTTGAAAAGTACAAAACTACCTGATTTTATTTCACTATTATTAGCAATTCAAGGCCTACAAAATGCACTCTGCTGTCAGATACATGTTCTTTCCTGTCATGTAATGACGTCAACAACATCGTCTGGTTCACAGGGATGACGCAAAGCTGCGGCCAGAAGCCCGGTTCAGGAGGGCAAGCATGCCGGAGATCAGTGCCCACCGTACAGACGGAGCAGACCCCATGAGCTGCCACATACACGCCGCCCCAGAGAGCGCCACTCGAGTAACATCCACACTGTTTCTGTGGAAAAGGCCTTCCTGGAGAATCAGACTCTGCTGGATTTTTAGCCTCACAGAGTTAAGTATGTACAACATGCAGAATATCGTCATTGAACACCCTGTTGTCCCTCAACTTCCCAACACTGATCTCAACAGGCTAGAAGTACGCCCCTAACATCATCATTCTTCTTCCAAAAAAATCTCTCTGGTGAGAAACGCAGAAAGGAAAATGGAGCCTGTCTTTCTGCTGTGTGAGTGATGCCACCTGGTGCTCTGGCCGATTCCCCGCAGGCCCTCACGCGCAGAGACTGCTTGTCCACAGTGGGGTGAGGCCGAGGGAGCCCTCTATAGGGCCACGGAGCTCACTTTCCCTACTGTGGCCAAAGGCCAGGAGAGGCTTCAGACGTGGACAGAACAGACGAAGCCTTCTGCTGCCTCTGAAAGAGAAAACTGTAATTGTTTTTCCCGTGTGAACAATGAGAATAATAAGTAAATTGATTTTCTGCATACGATTCTCCAGGGGCCTCTTTAAGCCCTTTACCCTGGTGACAAAAGAAATCTCTCACTGTTGTGTAATCTTAGGGTGGTTACAAGTATTTACTGACCAAGTGACTACCACGCTATCCGACATGTCATTTTCTCTGTACAAGAGATTGAGGAGGTAGGTACTGTCCTCATGCTGCAGATGACAAAACTGGGACTCCGAGAAGTAAGGTCACAAAGATACCATAAGAAGCAGAATCCATTATTTAAATTCAAGTCTGATGCCCAAGGTCGTGGCCTAGTGAATCATGATGCAAGAGTTCTGTCCCCGCCTGCAAGGAGCCTAATACCCGAACCGCAGGCCAGTACAACGACTGAGCAACAAGGACAGGTTCACTAACCACTGAGATCCGCTTCCACATGAACACATCACTCCACCACGTACATGTCCTGCCTTCCGAGTTGAATTCTTTCTATGAAGGCTGTAGGAGATAGAGCATCCCCTGCCTGGTGCGTGTCTGTACCCACACATGCTGATACCCACATACGTACTTCAACTCAATGCATGTGTTGAATTTATACATATAACATATGACATGAAATTAGGGGGAAAAAATTTCTGATTTTCCTTTGAAGGGAAGCCAGCCTAATTGTATAAAACAACAATGTCAATTAGAAACAAGTCAACAGATTCAGGTAGTAGGTTTAGAGATTCTTCTGGCAGAAAGTATTTCTTTTACACTGCTCTATAATGGGGTACCTGGGGGGCTCAGTCAGTTAAGCATCTGCTTTTGGCTCAAGTTACGATCCCAGGGCCCCGGGATGAAGCCCCGTGTCTCTCTCTCCCTCTGCACTCCCCACCCTCTGCTTGGGCATGCGCTCTCTCACTCTCTCTCAAATATATAAAATCTTTTTTTTTAAGGTTAAAATAAAAAAAACTGTTTTATAACATCCAATAGCTAGATAGGCACCAAGCCCAGGGCACTGGGAATACAAACGTGAGAGACTCAGCCCTCTGTTTCAGCCCTCCGGAGGTTTACAGTCTGTAAGGGGGAATCAAACAATTTGCAGAGAACTTCGAAGAAGTCAGAGTGGGATGGGCTCTAGAAGAAACACACAGTGCAACTGGTGGGAGAGATGCAGGACATTTCCCAGGTGAGTATGAGCAGGAAGACGTCACAAAGCAGGTGGCTGCTAAGAAGCAGCTTTCTGCAGGCACGCTGCTCCCAGCTCTGCAGCCCTCAGAACGCAGATGCACGGCACCTACCTTACATAACACACACACACATCATAACGCACGGTGTGCTGGCTCTACTCGCTGTGCTTTCCAAGTAGCCATTCATGTACTCCTCATAGCAACTCTATGCGGCAGACACTATTATTATACCATTCACCAGATGCAGAGACCAACGCACAGAAGTACTAAGTCATTTGCCCACAGAGATGAAGCTCCTGGGTGGCAGAATCAGAACTTGAGCCGGCTTCCTTGCTCTTGAGGCTGCCCCTTCTCTCAAGATTTATGGGTACAAGAGGAAACAAGGGGACAGTGGAAGAATCAACAGGGAAGCAATAAACACACCATGCTCAAACCCTGGCTGGAAACTCTGATGCTGTGCGACCCCAGATTACCTCTGCTTCCGTGGGCCTCGACTTCCTCATTCACTGCATGAGGGCGCAGCCCCTAGGAGCCCCAGCATTTCTCCGGAGGTCAAAGCCTGTGGGCATCAGTAGGCAGAAGCTGGACAGGGAGAGAACATTAACAAGAGATTCCAAGAATAGAGAACAGTTTGAAGAGCCCAAACGTGGAAGCAGAAGGTAAGTTCAAGGGATGGAAAGGACAGTTTCGGGAGGATACTAACTTGGTTATACCTGGATGCTTAGGGACAGCAGAGACCTGGGTCCAAAACAATTTCCCTTACTTCTCAGCTACGTGGCCCGAGGTAAATGAGAACACCTCTCTGTTGCATCTAGACAGTCTCCAGGTCTTACACGGAAAGAGCAGAATTAGAAGAGTCTTCTCAAACTCTTTAATACCATCACCCAAAACAACATCACCTAGCCTCAATTCATTGCCTATGAAATCAGACAGATAGGTGTAACAATAGGTATTTCAGTTGGAAGAATTACTTTAAAGTAAGAACGGTTCATGAATCTGACAATTACAGCACAGCATTACAAGCCTCAAGCCTGTGCAAAGGTGAGAAACCCAAAAGCTTGAACCAGAAAGGGAGTCCCAATGCCACTAATGGCATCCATCACCCTATAAACACCTAAATACCATCCGCCACCCTCTAAGAGCTCCTTCTATATAGACAGAGTTCATCCCATATTCCAGATCTTCAATTTCATGTCTCTCTTTCTCTCCACCCCACCTCCCCCCACACGGTGCACTGAGTGCAGAAAAGCCACTGTGAAGCAACACCACCTTATTCAAAACTGCCAAGTGTAGAAGTGTCTGCAAAGAACCCCATCCAGCTAGGAAAGGGTGAAGACAGACAGAGGGGACAGACACAGATGGTGGTTCACGCACACGCACGTGTGTTTATCGGCAGCCTATGCGTGCCTGGCTCTTCCCGCTGCGTCAGCAGAAGTAATCGGTGAGCAGACAGATGTGGACGGTGGCGGTGGTTGGGTGAACTACTGTCAGCTCGTCTGTGTACACACTTCTGTGTAAAATGAAACTACGTATCAGAGGAGGACGAATGTCAGGAAAGGCCAGGAAGCAGAAACCCAGGAGCAGAGATCCGACTGTTGGCCCCGTGTTCTTCCCTATGGACATGAACTCACAATCTGAATGTGAGTAAAATGTGCCGTCAATCTGGAATGTGTTTGGTATGATTATAGGCTCCTTTTTCAAAAGAAACTGAGGAGTAAAAGAGGAATGGGGGGCTGTGGGTGTCCTGGACCGGCCTTTAATATTAAAAACTGAGAGTCCACCGGGAGAGGGACCGCCGCTCTCAACCACAGCGCTGGCCCCGGCGTCCGGAAACAGCACCCGAGCCTGCAGGCACTACTCTGTCCCACTGGGGTTTTCTATTATGCTCGACTGGGTCTCAAGACTATTTTTTAATCCCTATGACCTTTTAGATAAAGCATTTAGGGGGGAAAACCCTTTGTTAAAAAACAAAGCTATGTAATATGGACCCAGTAATAAAACCCGCTGCATAAAACGTCCTGTTGCCATAAACTCGCCCTAGAGACAGGACTCTCTCCCGGGGCCATCACACACAGAATGCAGGGTATTAAGGATGCCCACATGTATACCAAAAAGACACAGAAACCACATCCGATTTGCTATCATCGCCACAGTCGACCTCTCTTTACACAAAAACTGCGGCAGAAAGAGGAGCAGCAGGTTCCGGCCGGGGGCACGGTGCTTCTTCCACCCAAGAAGGAAAAGTAAGAATCCCAAGGCTATCTAGAAAAGGAAGGTCTGAAAAATTTACTGAGCTTCTTCTGAGGGAAGCAGCTCCAGAGAATTTAAAGAAGGGAAGAAGACAGAGAAATTGGTAAAGAAATAAGCCTAAGCGTCAATTCCATCTTTTAAACCGCCTTCTCAGTACCCCCGCGACCAGGCCCGGTTCTTTCTTCTACATCAGAAATCCACAGTAACTACTGGGGTGCGGGAGATCTTTCCCTGACCGACTGAGGGGTCCTGAGGTTTGCTGGCAACAAGCGGAGGAGTCAGACAACACCGGCTGGAGTCTTCACCGTCCGCTGCGCCCAGAATAGGTCATCCTGAACAAGTCACTCCACCCTGGAGCCCAATGCCACCCGCCATCCCGACTGTGAGAAACCATCAGAGAAACCATCAGAGATGGCCATGCACAAAGCACCGCGCCCGAGAGAGGCACCAAAGACTGGTCGTTATCATCATCATCATTATTTAGCTATTACAGTGTTCTGCTGAGGGGCGCCTGGGTGGCTCAGTCAGTTACACGTTCAACTCTTGATCTGGGCTCAGGCCATGATCTCGGGGTTGTGAGACGGAGCCCTGCGTCCGGCTCTGCGCTGAGCATGGAACCTGTGAAGATTCTCTCTCCCTCTGACCTTCCCGCTTCTACTGCTCTAAAACTAAACTAAAATGAAAAAAATTTTAAATGTTCCTGTTTAGGTCACTCATGGAAAAGAGATTCATGAAATTCTACAAAGAGCTTCTGCCACAGGACCCAGGAGCTAAAAGTTGCCTTTGGCACTACTGAAAACATAAAAGGGGGGGGGGGGGTCCAGAATAAACAAAAACAAAAAGCACCTAGCGGAGGGGAGCCTGGGTGGCTCAGTCATTAAGCATCTGCCTGATCCCAGGGCCCAGGGATGGAGCCTGTGTTGGGCTCTCTACTCAGCAGGGAGCCTGCCTCTCCCTCTCCCTCCCACTGTTCCTGGCTTGTGCTCTCTCTCTGTCAAATAAATAAATAAAATCTTAAAAGAAGAAGAAGACCACCACCTAGCTGAGAAGCAACAATGTCAATTAACTGCTACTGCTCCTCTTAAAAGCACTGAATTCCAACCTTTTTTAAGCTGGTGGGTCAGGAGGTACATGTGCTCATGCGGCTGGAGAGCGTCTCCGCAGGCTCCTTATCAACGTATGAAGCACTGTACCCATGGAAACGAAATAGTGCTACAGATAAACAAGTGTGCTGGAGCATGACCCAAGAATTACTTCATTTCCTATTAAGCTAAAAGTGGCACACATCCCATCCGGGCCTTCTCTTTTGAGAATCAAACAATTGGGACTTTGTCTGACCAACTATCCAGAGAGGAATGCTGAAAGTGCTTGCTGGACCAGCCCAGCCCAGCCCAGCCCCACTCAGAGCATGGTCTCCCCCCCCCCTTTTTTTTTTTAAGATTTATTCATTAGAGAGAGAGAGACAGAGAAAGTGTGTGTGTGTGTGTGTGTGTGTGTGTGTGCGCGCGCGCGGCGCGCGCGCATGGGGAGGGAGGGAAAGAGGGAGGGCGAAGGGGTAAGGGGGCAGAGAGAGAATCTCAAGCTGACATTCTCCGTTGAGCTCAGAGCCTCACAGAGCTTCGTCCTACGATCCCGAGATCATGACCTGAGCTGAAACCAAGAGCTAGACGTTCCACCGATGATGCCACCCAGGCGGCCCCACTCCTGTTCTAAGAGAAAGGCTGTGGTAAGGAGTCAACGGTGGAAAACACGGAAACACCGTCTTTTAGTTTTTCAGTCTGGCATCCAAGTACCTGAGAAGTGGCGATACAGGGTTCAAGGAAATGTCCAGGTGCAGAAAGCACCTACTGTTCATTTTGGGTGGTCTGGTGGCAGATGTGCAAATTTCATATGTATGTAAAATGTCTCTGTGTAAAAGTATTTAAGCAGAATGGGACAAAAAAACAGTAGGCACAGGAATTTCATCATGTATATTTTTTGTGGGAAAAGGGCTTGTTAATACAGAACACGGTGTGCCGTACTTCAGTCTATTACTGTAAGGCAGTGTTCCTCAGTATTTTAATCACTGTCACCCCCCAAGGAGTCTTCCTAGACATTTTTCTGTATTCACCCCCCATCTAATGAAACTTTCATGCTACAGATTTAGCACATATTTGTACATGTGTCTCTGCTTACAGAGAGAGAGAGAAAGATTTTCTGCTCCCACGAGCCAATTTTCACTCCTCTGGCAGGACCACTGCCTCCACTACAATGTGTGTGGCTCAGAGTCCAGGCTCAGACCCTCAGCTCCAAGTACACACCGTCCACATAAGCATGGCAGCTGGGACAGTACACAGCAGACGGTTTTTCCCTTCAACAAGTCCCCAGTTTGTTTTTCCAGCATAGCAACTATATATACTGACTAGCACTGGGACAGTAACTGAAGATTTTTTAAAAATCTGTAATCCTACCTGTCTAGGGATAGCCTTATAGCAGGAGTGTTTTAGAATAGGGAAGACTGTTAGGAAGTGTCCACCACAAAAGTAACGATTCATTTGCCACAGAGCGGGGTCCAGCACTCTGCGATTAGGCCAGTTTAAAGTCAACAACTTCTTTTCGAATGTGTAATTCAATCTGGCAACCTTGGACATCAGCTATTAAGAGACAGGTCTAGGTTCACAAGAAGTGAGAGCTACATCGTGATCTACCTGTAGAGCTAGTTACTGGGACCTGGGCTGTGAGCACTGAGCTTTAATAAGCCCGAAAGGAATTCTGATCACAGCAATTGTTTTTTCTTTTTTAAATGACAAATCTACTATATATAGTACCTTCCCTCTGATGAGTGAGAAAGAAAAACATAAGAGCTGGGTCAAATTTTAGGTCAATGTATCTTTGTAGTTTTCCTGTCCAACAAGAACCTGTGCTATAAATTCTTAAGTAACACATGCTGGGAAAAGAGAGATCCTGCACTAAATCCTTGCATAAAAACAGTGTGCGGCGTCCACTGAACATTCTGTCTCATTTCCATTCTGAAATCATTGTTTGCTGGGGCTAAATTCACATTTAGCTAATAAAAATGAACATAATAAGGCAGGACTCCATATCCCTCAAGAATTATCTTCCAAGGATACTCAGACTTCTTTACATTACTTACCAGACCCCCACAAGTCTTTTAAAGAAAAATCTCAGCTTTATCTCTAAAGGAAACTCACTGTTTAGTTAAGATGAGATTTGCAGTCAGATTTGTTTCATACAAAGAGAAAAGAATGGAGGTATTTTCCTCCACTAAAGGCCATACCTTTCGCCTTTAGAGATGGATATCCACTTTAGGCGGTATTTCAGAGCACATTATATTCTTAACCAGAAAATGCATCAATAAAATGAACTAACATTTTAATACATAGCTCGTCTGTCTGTGTCTCATGTTAATCAGAACCTGACAGCTTTATTTTCAGAAGAGAGGACATTGTTTTCGTTTTCAAAATGTTTTTTATTAAAAATTACTTTGTAAAGCACCCAAACAATTTAAAGGCAAATAAAGCAGAAACCAAAGTCTCCACCTAACTGCCCCCTAAGATGCTTTTATTGGCCTTACTTTATTAAAAAGGGGGAATGATATCATGTCTACAGCTTTTTGATGGTGGTAAGGCAAGAAGATTATTTATAAAAAAGCCTTTACAATTTATAATTAGACACACACAATTCATTAAAAACATCTCATTAAGGAAGAAAGGGAGAAAATAGAAAAAAATAATCTTCATATCCGAAGTTAAAACATTTAAAGGACACAATTTAGAAATGTTCCTTTCTCTCTTCCACCCCTAATAATAAAAGGTTAAAGACTAACATCAAGAAGTAGTTGCCTTTTGAAGGTCAATCAATCATCTGGTTTTAGTAAAAAGTAAAATGTTACAAAACACTGACAGTGAAACATGCAGAGAACTCAAAGAAAAAATGAGAGCCAGCAATGTGGATGAAACATGACATTAAAACCAAGAACAAGACACAAAGCTTTTTTTCTTTCCGGAGTCAACCCAAATGACTAGGACTGGCCGAGCTCATCCCACTCGTGAGCAGAGAGGGTGCACTGACATTGCTCCCAGAAGCAGCTGCTGCAAACAGACTGCGCACACTTATCCGGGACTGGGATGCACCAAGCAAGCACAGACTTTCAATCAAGAATCTTGACTAATCTGACACTGCCCACAGCAGACAGGAAATCCAAGGCTATCAATGCAGCTAACTGACGCAAATCATCATAGGTAGCTCTGGCAAGAGAACACAGGCTCCCACCCCCAAGGAAGAATTCAATTCAAGAAGCCAGAGCAAACTCCTTTTGCATTTTTTCAAAAGAAAGGGCGTGTGTGTGTACAGGCACCCACCCATGTGTACACAACCTTTCAAGAAGAATGGCTTCCAAGAACCAAGGTGCATTCAGATCAAGTAGAAACGCTCTTCCATCCAATGGCAGGGATTCCTAGGACAGCCTTCTTAGCACACACCAACAAAACAGTAGTCTATGCCCTCATGAAGCTGACTTTAGTAGAGGCACACAGAAAACAAAAAGATCAATAGAAGATATAACGTGTTAGAAGTGTGTAAGTGCAGTGCAGAAAAATAAATCAGAGAAGGGCAAGAAGGAATACAGACAGGAGGCCATTGTGTATTTTTTTTTTAATAGTTTCCACACCCAACATGGAGGCCAATGGGGGGCCTGAACTCATGACCCGGAGATCAAGAGGCAATGCTTAATCAAATGAGCCACCAAGGCGCCCTTTGAAGGCTGTTGTGTATTTTTACAAGGTGGACAGGGAAGGCATGAGAAGGAGACAGCTCAGTGACGAGCGGAAGGAAGGGAAGCAACGAGTCTAAGATGTCCCTAAAAACAGATTAAGGCAGCTTAATTCTAGACTAAAATATTTAACTCCATGATATCAACAAGAAATTCAAAATCAACTCAATGCCCTCAACACCCCTATCCCTACACCTCCACACATGACTACGGCAGATGCGGCATCTTAACAAGACCCGTGAGTGGAAAGATCTCACACAACGGGGAGCGCTCAGGATCCCTTCCGCTTGAACAGTTCACAGAGCTCCTACCTCACCAGCGAGGACCTTGCCACTGCCCTGCATCCATATCAAAGGTTCACATGTGACAGTCTGGCTCTACATTCCATCTGGCCTGCTTGTACAGGAGGGTCTTACAGGGACTCCAAGACTCTGTCACCTCTGCTGCGATCAAGCACCTCCTACCACCAGCCCAAATGAACACGAAGGAGGAGCAGTCTATGCAGGCTAAGTGGGGTGAGAAGGAGACGGGTTGCTGGGCCCTGTAAGCATGACAGGGGACACGGGAGGTGCGAGAGATCATAATTTAAAGGGGGGGTAGCTGATCAGCGGAAAATGGAGAATGCAGGTACTAGGACTCCAGGCCCCACGCTAATGGGTCAGGGATGTTTCTGCTAACTTTCTGCTAACTTCCAAGTTAGCAGAAAGCAGCACAGTACCATATCCATTCTGGTTTGCTGGGGCCAGCAGGGTAAGGGTCCTCGGAGTAAGTACAGAAGGACACCCGGAGATGGGTGTGACTGGGAAGGAGGGGTGCAGAGACCCATAAAAAGGTTTGGAACCAAAGGCAAGGGAAGAGATGGGAACTAGAGTTCAAAAAGGTAGGCTGGAGCTCAGAAAGGGTCTGGAACAAACTAGGAGCCCCAGGCCGTCACACAGGTACAGCAGGCTTGTAAAGCCAAGGAAAGGAACTGTCTGCCACCCATCCTCATCGCAAGGCCTTGCCAGCGAAGGGACCAGGGCTGCCGGGCAGATCCCTCTCCACGGGGCCGGACTCTGCCAGTACTTGTGACTGAGCACTGCAACCAGGGAACAGGGCAACACCCCTGCCACAGCTGTCCTCTCCCTCAGCGCTCCGTGCACCCTCCACATCCACCTCCATGCTTTCTCACACATGCGCACACGCAGTCATGAACACCCCCTCACGCACCACCCCCTAACTTTAACTCCTGCCTGTTTCTGACTCAGGAAGGAGTAAGTTTATAAAAATTACCACCGCTCCTTTCCCGGTAAGAGTTCAGCCAGGCACCGCTGACTCGACCCCCTGCGGAGCTGTCTCTCACCATTACCCACACAGGACAGAGGTTTTGCAAGGGTGATACTGGATGGCACCTGTTCCAGGGCAGGCCTCAAGTTCCAGATAAGCCTTTCTGACATGATAAACATCACAGGAAACGAGATGATTGGAGTTTTAAGCTACAAAGGAGGATATTTAATACGCTTTAGAAAGAAATCAGTATCTAACCTGAACTCCAGGTGAATTTCCAATCCCTAAAGCTTTGTTGGGGGGCTAGGGGAGAAAGGGTGGGGGTAAGATGTTCATAGGAATTGTCAAAAATCTTTAAATCCTATATTTTTTAATGTCATTTTTGCCAAACAGGAGGATAAATACAGCTTTCAACTAATCGTTAAATCCCAGTCCCTGAGTGCAGAAAAATTTCCAGGAGCTGGTGGTATCCGACATGAAATTCTTTTGTATCAACTGGCACAGCAATCTGAACCAATACTAGCAAGACTAGATATTACAAGTGCTTCATAAACTAATAATTTTTCACACGGTCTATTCAACACAGTGGAATCAGTGTTCTGTAAAAACACTGGTAAAAGGAAATGGTTTAGTAAGAAGTAAATCCACTGTGTTCTCTAAAGGAAAACAGTTAACTCAGCACTTTTTAGGCGCTCCCCCTAAGTTCACCCTACTTTGTATCCTGATGAAAACTGGTCAACTGTTAACTTCGAAGCCAGATCAATGAAGGAAAGCAGCTCACCTCCAAACACAAATCAATACACCTTCAGGTGCTGGGACAGACAGGTCAAGGGATAGCCATTATCTTGGGAGCCATTTCTCGTGGACGTAGCAATGATTTCATGACTTTTGTAAAGCATTTTTAATAACTACCTATCTTCCCCTTTTAATTGTTAAACCATAATTACAATAGTGATTAAGTACTCATTAACTGTGTTTTACCTTTACTTTTGCCACTATGATATGCAGAATTCAAATCTGCAGTCGCACCATGGGAACCACAGTAGAACGTGTATCTTCCACCTGTTTTAGTTCTCCCCAAATCTCAACGTTCTCATAAATTAATATTTTTGCCGATCCTGATTTTTATTAATATTTTTGTTGATCCTGATTTTTACTTTTAAACTTATGACACCATTTTATTTCACTAATTTCTAGTGAGGCTCAGATTTTTGTGGAACAAGCAAATATAAACAGAATGCTTTATTCTAATGCATTGTTAACGTAAAGATTTGACAAGAATTCTATCGCCCTGATTCATTCTTCTCACTCCACATTGACCACACAGAATAAAAGTGTGCATGAACCAGGAAAGGCCAGTGAAGACTCCGCCCAACACTTACCAGGAGCAATGGTCTCCAGCGTATCAGCGCTGACCTTCCGAGTACTTGTGCAGTGACGGAGGGTGGAACCCGAAAATACCAAGTAAAAAACTACATCATCTTCAACTTTGTCCTCTTCAGCCAGCAACACGGTAACCACACAATCGCCCTTGGAAAGGAAAGAGAGAGTCAGGTTCCCCTTGAAAGTCCATCTTCACGAAACTTTAAATTCAAGAAAAAAATCAAATGTCTCATCCAAACTGGGTCCCATTCGAGGAGGTTATACAAATATAAACCCTGAGCACTTACATGCCAGGAAGTACTGTAGGCACTGAGAATACAAAATGATCTGAAAATAAGATCTCTGTAGTCCTTAAAGCTTAGGGTTTTAGTGGAGGTGGCTGGACAAATGAGTAAACTAAGAAGGTAATAGTTGGTCTGGATATTTACTTGACGAACAGGTAAAAAAGAAATCCAAAAGAATCCAAAAATAAGGCCAAGAGGATGGTGGAGGCATATTAAACAGTTAGTTACATCCTTACAGCCTGAACGTGCCCTTGAGCCGTGTTCCAGTGGTGGTAATAACTCTCAGTCCGACATCCTACAAATCGCTGCCAAATCCCCCTATTCTCCAACAAGGAGAGTCTCCGATGAGCTAGCCCGGAAGTGGCAGGGTGCAAAGAGCATACACTTGGGCTCCAGTCAAACCTACAAAGACTTCACTTAAATGCTCTAAACCCCACTGTCCCTGACTATATTAATGGAGACAATACCTCCTCTTCCTGCAGCTAATATATGAACACTCTTGGAACACATTCAGCTCTCAGTCTATGATAATATTCTTACTCTACAAGGACAGGACAATCACTTTTCCGGTTATGTGTTTCCTGACCCTCTGGAATCCCTACTCTTCTTTAGCTACCTCTCCATCAAATCCTGGAATTAGACAAAAACCTTGTATCAGTACCTTTGTCCATGACTTTGCAACTGCTGAGATGATAACTGTTGTTAATTCGCAAATATTCTTTCTAGTTTTTACACGTTCTTTCTTTTTTTGAGGTTAGTGTCTAAATTAAATATATTCTACAAAATACAGACCTAACTACTACTCTCTCAATCATAAACATTAGACAATTCATGTTGGCACCATAAACAAAAGATTTTAAAAGCACCAGGTTTAGTAACATCTAAATCTTAATAATGCACTATTTAAAAAAAAGGAAAAAGAGAATAATGCACTATGGAAAAACCAATCTACAAAAAGCCAGGCTGCTTTAGCATTAAATAGGAGCAAGAAAGCTCCTTCCTTAGAGCTTTTTTTTTTTTTTCTTTTCCATTTTGGCAACAATGAAGCCTTTGAGAGAACCATGCCACCCTGTGGCCAAAATTTATTAGGCCCAGCAGCATTACAGAGCAGCAGGTAATATTTTTATTCAACACTGAAAACCAAAAATCACAACATCAAACTTAAGCAATGGTCCAAAACGTGGATTCTGGAAACAGAGTTCAAAGTATTTCCCAAAGTCCCAAATGCCCATCTCTTCACTGATTCCCAGTGCTTTGTGCAGTGCCCTGTACATGGTAGGGGCCCACATCTGTTCAATGCAACAGATAAGAATTCAGAATGAGCTACAAATAAAGCTGTGACTTCCTGCAAATGCTGAACTGGAAAGTTCCAAAGCATCCTACCACAAGGAACAGCACAGTTGGTAAAACAGAATTATCACGGGCTGCAGTCACTCTTTTGAGAATTATAACTGAGACTCATGTGTAAGTCCCTATCTTGGAAACATTTTGAAAAGCTTAGGCTGGCAAAATATTTAATACCCTTTGTGATGATAAACCACAACCAGCTAAAATGTCTGCAGCACATGAGAAGAATAAATTTCTCAAGGTATGGAAATACCATTATAACATGAGGAGGGGAAAAAGGGTGTGAGAGAAAGCTCTAAAGTTTCATCCTTCAGAGCACAGGTTGGCAAACTAATCTGTGGGGGCAATCCAGCTCTCGGCCTGTTTGTGTATGGCTCAAAGCTAAGAAAGGTTTTTATACTTCTAAAGTGGTTTGGAAAAAAAAAAAAAAATCAAAAGACAAATATCTTTTAACCTGTGAAAATGACATGACATTTGAATTTCAGTGTCTGTACATAAAATCTTCTTGGAACCAGCCAGGCTCACTTGTTTATACGTGGTCCGTGGCTCCTTTTGCACTATAATAAGCCACAGCGGAGCTAAGCAGTTCCCACTGAGACCGTGTGCCCTGTCGGCCTGCATTACTCACAGTGTGGACTACTTCTACAGGGGGAAAAGAAAAGGAATTCTAAGACTGTGTTTCCTTTCTCAAGATCAGGGATTTCCTCTGAAGATGTGAGAACCAGTATCTTGCTAGAAGACTCTGTGCCCAAGATATTAAGTGGTATCTGGGGCCTTCTTTTAACTGAGGGCAGAAGAGGGGGTTATGGGACAATTTAAATCCTTTTAACAAAGCGTTAGACACCAACTTCTTTCTTCACTCCCAAGACAAAAGGAAATAAGCTTTAAACTGCTCACAAAGCTTCAACAGTTTTTTTAATGTTAAGTCAAACTACCCAAAATACTAAATAGATGGGAACACAGAAGCCTCGCTCACCTCAAAACTACTTGAAATTCAGATTAAAAAGGCACCTGGCACGAAAGTACCTTTTTTTCCCTGAAGGAGTGCCCTCTGCAAGTCCCTGGGAGCAAAGGATCCACACTCTCACCGCGCATCAGCTCCAAGACCCCGGTGTCCCCACACCAGTATGGGGCACCGAGAGGCCCTGCAGACACTCACAAGACTAAGCTAGAGCAGAGGTGACTGAAAAACAGATCTACGCAAGAGTTTTTGTTGAGGTGATTGCTGGAACCACACCTTCCCTGAGGAATATTCTGGTACATGATTTCCCTGCTCCTGGGAAGGACACATCCCATGGAATGAACACATAGGTCAATCTGGCTGCCCAGTTAATAAGTCTGTAGCACATCTAAAAAGACAATAGATGAACTATTAACAAGGGCAATTTTCCAGACACATTCTTGATTAAAGCCCCAGGAAGAGGCGCATCTGTATCTCCACTTCTCCAGTAAACTGAAGAGATATATCCTTGAACCTCACAGGATGGTCAGAGTCCTGATTATTTTTGCTGACAGATGACAATTTATAATGGCCCTATTTTGTAGGTATAGGGGATCCCCAAGATATGAATGCACTGTAGCCCTAAATGCCACAATAAGTAACTTACTTGCCACCCCAAAACCAGAATTTTATTTGTTCTTTAAATTTTATTTTTATTTAAATTCAGTTAGCCAATATATAGTACATCCTCATTAGTTTTTGATGTAATGTTCAATGTAATGTTCACTAGCTGCGTATAACACCCAGTGCTCATCACATCACATCACATGCTCTCCTTAATGCCCATCAGAAAAACAAAATTTTAAATGGCAGTTGTGGTCCCAATTCTCCCCTTCTTTAACTCATGTATATAGTAGATATATATATTAATGGTGCTATAATCACTTTCACATATTTATTAATGACAAAAACATAATTTTTGTTTCTCAGGTTTCTAACCTGGAATTCAAAGAACTGATCTTCCTTTTGTAGAACAAGGATTTTCTCTCCACGTGAGACCCAACATCTTGCCCAACATCATGCAGATTCTCCATGCCCCAAGATATGAGTTATGCCTGAGGTCTTCCTTAAACCAGGGACAGTATCTTGATCAGGGGAAAAAGGAATGGGCAACAGAAAAGCATCAGAGCGAAGGGAGAAAGTGAATTACAGTGTGGGAAAGGAACAAGGCCTTGGAAACAGGGAAGATGTTAGCTGAAGTTGAGGGGAATGAGACAGTAAGGAAGTTCTGTGGGAGGAGTGGTCAAAGAAGGGCCAGCACTGATGTCTCAGATGGCCAGACAGTGTCAGACATAAGGTTTCTGGCGGTGGACCCCATCAGCAGCAAGGTAACTGCCATGGTAAACTGGCGATGACTTGTACAGGCTCGTGAGAGCCCATGACTATATTTTTAGGAATTCTGCAAGCCACTTGTTAAACACAGCCATTATTAAAAAATTAACTAAGCGCAGAATTAAATAAATTATATAAACAACAGATTAATAAATACTTAAAACTCATCACTTTTTAATTATTTTATCACACTTCCCTGGTACCTAAAATCTCGAGGCTTACATCTATTTTCTCTGAAATTACAGCGATGGTGTGCACATTTCCCCCAGCACACACCCCTGTCCAGCCCTGCATTCAGTGATGTGGCACTGCCAGCCTAAAATCAATAATAGCAGTATTTACACCACTGAAATCAGCAAATGCTACAAATCAGGGTTTTTCTTTTTTCTTTTCAACCATCACATCATTGAGAATAGATTAGCAGAATGGGAGAGAGGGAAAGCGAGGGAATTTCCAAAGAGAAGGCAAGGATATGCCACGGCAGGCCCGATCTAGACAGATGACTGCTTATGAGAAGGAGAGTGGAGGACTGGCCATCCGGGAAAACCAGTGCCAAGTACAAAGCAACCCAGGCCCACAGATAACAATGCTGCCAGAATTCTGCTCAGGAAAGATCAGTATCATCACCACACCTTAAGTCAATCAATTTTCTAACTTTCAAATGTGGCTTTTAACTTATTAACATACTGCAGTGGGCAAAGGGATGGTCTCTGCCTGAATCACAGCATGGGACATTGCTTCCTGTTTACCCTCTTTGTTATGTTAAATTTTCGGCTGGAAGTGAGGACAATCATACTTACCCCAAAGGTTGTTTAAGAATTAAGTAACTGAGGGGCGCCTGGGTGGCTCAGTGGGTTAAGCCACTGCCTTCGGCTCAAGTCATGATCTCAGGGTCCTGGGATCGAGTCCCGCATCGGGCTCTCTGCTCAGCAGGGAGCCTGCTTCCCTCTCTCTCTCTCTCTCTACCTGCCTCTCCATCTACTTGTGATCTCTGTCAAATAAATAAATAAAATCTTAAAAAAAAAAAAAAAAAGAATTAAGTAACTGATAAAAGTGAAGCACCAGGGGGCCCCTGGGTGGCTCAGCTGCTTGAGCATCTGACTCTTGGTTTTGGATCAGGTCATGATCTCCGGGTCCTGAGAGCCCTATGTCAGGCTCTGTGCTCACTGTGGATCCGCCTGAGATCTGTCTACCTCTCCCTCCCCCTCTGCCCATCCCCGACACAGGCACACTCTTTCCCTCTCTCTCAAATAAACAAATCTTTAAAAAAAAAAAAAAAAAGAAAGTGAAATACCTACAGCACTGCATGGGACATATGTTCAATAAATAATTCTAATGACTGTAATGCAGATGTAACAGAAAACAGATGTGACATATAACAAGGTGACTACAGTTAATATACCGTATCATATATCTGTAAGTTGCAAACAGAGTAAATCTTAAAAGTTCTTATCACCAGAAAAAAATTGTAACTATATGTGGTGATGGATGTTAAGTAAACTCACGATAGTAATCGTTTTGTAACAGATACATATATTAAATCATTTGTACACCTAAAACTAATATATTTTATATCATTTCTATCTCAATAAAGAAATAATATTATTATTTGTCAGAATGTAACCCCCACCTTTTATATACATCATAATATCCCCTTAGTCTGGGATAGGAAGAAGCAGGTGCTCAAAACACACATTTGAAAAGAAAGAAAAACACCAAAATTTTAACAGCAGGTACCTACTCCTAGATGGTGGCTGAGGTCAATTTTAATGTACTTCACACTTACGTTTTTATATATATATATATATATATATTTTTTTTTTAAGATGTATTTGTGAGAGATAGAGTGCATGCACATGGGCAGACAGAAAATCTCCAGCAGACCCCCAACTAAGTGGGAGACCCAACATAGGGCTCAATCCCAAAACCCTGAGATCATAACATGAGCCAAAATCAAGAATCAGACACTTAACCAACTGAGCCACTCAGGCACCACTCTAGCATTTTCAAATACAGATGGTTTATTTTTAAAAGAAAAAAATCCTTGTTTTTTAAATAGTCTGCTTCCTTGTAAATTACAAAGGGAAAGCTAGAAACCTCTTAGATACCATCTGAATCAAGTGATCAAAAAAGGTAACATGATGAATAATGAAACAAACCAGCGCCCCACACCTGATGCCACCTGCTGAGGACAAACATCACTTGCAGCATCCCCAACAAAAATGCAATACCTCACTCTAGTCATAGGAAGACATCACACAGACCTAAGTTGAGAGGCCTTCCAAAAAAAAAAAAAAAAAAAACTGGCCAGTACTCTGCCAAAATGTTACTGAGGAGACACAAAGACTGAGGTACCACTCCAGATTAAAGAAACTTGCCCACTAATGCAACACATCATTCTGGGTTGGAAGCTGAGTGGTAAAACAAATTGCTATTAAGGATATTATTGCGACAACCCGCAACATTTGAGGGAGGCTTACAGATTTAACGTATCAATGTTAAAACTCCTGGTTTCCTGTCATTGTGCTGTGGTTCTAGAAGAGTATATCCTTGTTCTTAGGAAATACACAATGAAGTATCTGGAGTAAAGGAGCATGATGTCTGCAACTTTCAAAAAACAAGACAACAATTAAGCAAATATGGCAGGATATTACAGTGAATCTGGGTTTAATGTAAACTATTCTTATAATTTTTCTATAAATTTGAAATTATTTCAAAAAATAAAAAATTTCTAAGGGACAATTTCTCAAATAATTTATGTAAGCAAATACTCAAAGTTAAAAGGTGTAAAATTAAATTACATTTCTAAAGATGTTTTCTGCATCCTGCAGACATATGTATATGTATGTTTAGTAAAGATATTTCTATTTAGTACATTTATATATATATATATATATATATATAAGTATATTTATATTTAGTATATTTAGTAAAGATATTCAGGCTTCCAGAATTATGACTTGCAACAACAGTTGCCTTTTGTTTGAGAATCTTAAAGGAGTTTATAGGCCTTCCCAAATCGATTTCCCAGTTTGCCCGAATAACAAGATGTACACTTAATGTTCATATGGGGAAAGTGAGAGGAGGTAAGTAATGCAATGTAAATACTGAACATTCACGTACTATCTTTCCACAGGTGGCAAATGATTATAGTACCAAGGAAGTAATTTCTAAAGTGAGTCCTTGTACAATTCAGACACTTATTTGCATTCACGCCATTAGCTTCATTTTCTCCTTTAAAATAGGCAGTTGAGGGGCGCCTGGGTGGCTCAGTGGGTTAAAGCCTCTGCCTTCGGCTCAGGTCATGATCCCAGGGTCCTAGGATTGAGCCCCGCATCAGGCTCTCTGCTCAGTGGGGAGTCTGCTTCCTCCTCTCCCTCTGCCTGCTTCTCTGCCTACTTGTGATCTCTGTCTATCAAATAAATAAAAAAAATCTTAAAAAAAAATAAATAAATAAAATAGGCAGTTGATAAGCCACTTTGCCCAATCATTTCCTAAAGCAACCAAAGGTTTATAGTCACCTACAGTTTTTCCATAGTCTGAAATCAACAGTCTCTCCCTTGGAAAATCAAGCTGCTGGTCTTCAATTTCATTAAAGGCTCACACAACAGAGAGCCACCCAGGAGCAATGAGCTTTCTAATGCTCAGCTCTTGGTCACTAAACACCATTGTCTATTAAAATGAACCAAAGCTACTCCAAGAAAGGCTATTTCCAGGCCTATAGTCAGGGTATGTACAAGAGGATCCTGGAACATCTTGTTTTTGACAGAAAATAAGGAAGTGCTCAAAAAAGAAGAAGAAAAGAAACAAAGATGGGGACATGTTGCACACTGAAGTGGCTTCCTCTGGCCAAATCTGGGACAATTTGAAAACCAAAACAATGAAAAACAGTAACAAACTATAAATAATTAAGGAATGGGAAGTCCGGAGTCTATACTAGTATAGGTCAATGAATTAAACAGGGAAGGGAGAATTCCTGCAGATGACAGAATGAAAGGCTGACCAGTAGAGAGAGGGCTAGAGTGGGGAAGTAATCACTTTGCAACCATACTGGTAAAAATTGCTTCTAGCAAAAATGATCAATTATCAATCTACGGAGAAATTCTCAAGAGGAAGAAGATGTGTACATTGTCTACAAGGATCTCCCCATAGACTACTTAGTAGTGGCAAGGAAGAAAAAATGTAGTATTTATTCAGTGAAGAAATCTACCAATACTTTGACCAGGTAATCAAAGTAATCTCCCAATAAAGACAGATGAACACTGTGCGCCTCTGGAAGGCATACTCTGAGAAGGACACAACAGGACCTACATAGTACTCTGGCCAAGAATGCGTCTAGACACAAGGGAACATCAGAAAAATAAAAATAAGAAATACTCTTTTGAAGAAACGAAGGGATTACTGTATTCTTCCAAACTGTCAATGCCATGAAAGATACAGAAAGGCTGCAGATGTGTGCCAGGCTGAAAACGGCTAAGAGCCAACGACAACCAAAAGTGGTATCTAATCCTACCGTGTGATTAGTTGACCCCTGAGCAACGTGGGGGGTGGGGGCACCTGCTCCAGTCAAAAACCCAAAGAACTGTGGATGCCCCGAAAGCTTAACTACTTCTATGAGACCCACCAGAGAGGACTTTTTACTGCCGTGTGCAATTCCCTGGAGAGCCCGGCTGCTAGTGTGGTGATGGGATGGTGTGCCTCAGGCGCCCCTCAGGTGGAGTTTTAGGCAGATACTGGCAACAGCTGAGCTTAAGGCCAGAGCACCCAAAGTGGCTATGAAACTCTGCTACAGTTAATTTCATTCCACTATGATTTGATATTCATTTTCATGTTCATTTACGTTTCTCTTGACTGAAAACGGTGCCATGTACAGACTCTAGGTGTTTGTGTTAACTTTTTATAACAGACTTGTGCACGTGTTATGGTAGTAAATGATAAAATAGACTAGGATCGACAACATGGTACACATTCATGACATACCCAATTTCTTAATTTTTCAGTATTTCTAGGCTACATTTGTTCGTCTATTGTTTTATTTTTTTAATTATAGCAAATCTCTAGAAAACTTCCCAATATATTTAATGAAAAAGAAATCCATGTCTGCCTGGACTCAAGCCGTTCAAGGGTCAGCCATCCGTATTTCTTGTCCCTGCATGAAGCCTGTGGACAGCAAGAACTCCATCCTTGTCTGTACTTCACACAGCGCCGATCCAGCACAAGGAGTTTCTAAACAACCACACGAATGAATAAAGGTGGCAGAGATCAGCTCATGGAGAACGTTAATGGCAAACCAAATGATTCATACTTGGCCTGGGTAGGCAAGAAGAAAAATAGAGCCCTCTGTGCTCTGGACTGAAAGAAAACTCTGGGGAGAGGGGTAGAGGGTGATGTGTTAACAGCACAAATGTTCATGAAAGGTTTTTTATCCCACAGCAGAGTCCTCAAGAAGGAAAAAGAACAGAGGCGAGGAAACCACGTGGGGAAAACATTAAAAAAAACATGACTTAAGGAAGCAAAAAGAGCTTAAAATCGCTATGGTAGCAGTAACACGATCTGAAAAGAAATATATGTGAGAAAAGCATTCTGTTGAAAGTAATTTGATGAAATACGGCGGCTGCCTGGCTGGGCGCTGGACAAAGAGAGGAAGACAGTAAACATGAAAAGAGGTAAAAATGTGGGGGTGGGCTAGGGGAATGATTTGTGAAAAAGAGGGCGATACGCTTTAAATGTCAAGTTTCACATATCAGCAGGGTGCAAAGTAGATAACACACATCCAGCAGGTGGCAAGCAGATGAGGCTGTCAGAGGAGGTCTGGGCTGGCGAGGCGGACCTGAGAGTCAGCCGGCACCCTTGAACACAGGCGCACTGTGTCACAGAGAGCCAAGGCCTCAGCCCTGGTGCTTCTGCACAGGAGGGCAGGAAGAGGAAACTGATCCAGAGAAACAGAACAAACAAGAAAGGCCAGCCAGAGAAAAGGCGAAATCAGAGTAGGGTGGATCAAAAAGAAGCACGAAGGGCACTGAGAGAAGCAAGGACCGGCCATGCAACAAGAAAAGGAACGAATGTCAAGCAATCCTCAGGGTGGGCAACGGAGGACAGACTGGGAGACCGAAGCACCGCGAACTCAGGAGCTGCTTCCAGCCTGCGTGAAACCCCAGCCGTAAATGGGCCTCTGCACAACGTACCACTCATCTATCTTTCCCTGTGCCTCAAAATCCAGAAACAGGATCCAAACTCCAGTGCCACCAAGAAAGATGATGAGACCTACCATATTGCTTTTTGTTAATGGCAGCGGCGGACTGGGCCCTCTGCAGTGAAAAACTTAGAACGTGCATTTCCTCGAGTCCTCCGAGGAGCTCAGTTGATAAACTAAAACAAATATCATTTCCCAGCTTCATGATACAATTCATTTCCACCAGCTAAAATGTTTCAGGTTTCTATTTTAACCATCTTGTTGTTCATGATACCCTCAGTAACTACAAAAGCCTTTGAAGATGATATAATCTAGGCAAAATACAACTGTTAATCTACACTCATTTGGCAGATAGCTAGGCTGAATGACAGTTAATGGACTTTCAAATAACGTACTGCTATCAAATATACAAAGGACTGTTAGCCATTAATATTAGGATTATTTCTGAAATATGAATATCTGAAAATATGAATATTATATTAGACATTAATGCTGGTATGTAAATGAGCCTTGAAATGTTTGAAAATATTTTATTATTTTAAAAATTCCCTTTAGAGGTGCCCGGGTGGCTCAGTTGGTTAAATGTCAGACTCGATCTCAGCCCAGGTCTTGATTTTAGGTCGTGAGCTCGCAGCCTCAGGTTGGGCTCCACACTGAGTGTGAAGCCTACATAAAGACAAAAATTTTAAAAACCTCCCTTTAGCATATATATACACTTTTGTGTTTTACCACTAGTATAAAATTTCTGTTCCAGTTCATCACGCAGATAAGTGAATTAGTACAAACATAATTAATACGAATTTGTTTGTTACCTTGCTTTCTGTTCTGTTCTCATAAGCACAGCCCAAAGTCATTCATCCATTCATGCTAAACAAGCACGCAGGGACTTCTGTTCAACATATTTTGTCTCTGTTATAAACCAGGTTCTAGAGTTATAAATACTTCCTGGTGTCTGTCCTCCAGAAGCCTAGACAGACATACCCAAAGACAGAATGCTGTACGATAAGTGATATAATTGGTGTCTCTAGGGGCAGAGGAAATGGATGCCCCAACTCTGCCTTGAAGGGAATGATCAAGAAAGCTCCTATGGAGATATGGCTATGTCCAATGCTGCTCAAGGCTCAACATAGACCATCTTTTGCAGGAACATATATTCCGAAAGCGAAGCCATTTAAGAAGAAACTGGTAGATGTAGTTCATCTCTTTGTACATTCAACATCCCTTCAAAGGGCCTGATACACAGAAAGTGCTCTATCGATGTTTGTGGGTTGAACCACAAATATTCGTCCTTCTTTAAAAAAAAAAAAAAAACCCAAAACTTAAAATGTTACAAATAAGCAAAAATACTAAGCTTGTTTTGCTCAGCCCTTTCTTCAGTTAACTAAACACCAGCTTGGCACTTGGGAGAGGTACTACAGCAGATACTGAGACAACACAGCTCTTGCTCTCTTGGGGCTCAACATCTTTTTAAGGAAGAAAGAAACACAAAATGCAACGATTACAGCTCTGTAAGATGCAGTGCAGGACAAGCAAGGACCAGATACTGCAGGAAGCAGAGGCGGCTCTGGATGCTATGCTCAGCTGAGTCAGGGGAGGAAGGCTTCCCACGGAGCCATCTCAAACCCTGGCCACTGCAAGGAGCCACAGTGAGAATCCTCTCTTGCCTGACTCCATACTCTTGTTTGGAAGAGATGACAGCTGCAACAAGTGGACAGGGATGATGTGTAGGAGGAGGTGAAAGAGGCTACAAACGAAATCCGAAATCATTCAGGAAGCAGTGGTCAGATCTGAGAGCTTCTAAGCACTGAATACAATGAAGCTAACAAAATAACATATATCAGCAGAGCTCAAAGAAAGACTGGTCTTGTATTTCCATCCTTGGAAGCAACCTGAAGTGCTCTCTGTACACTGGCCTCTGTACACTGGAATTCACTCAAAAGGAAAACACCACAAACTTTAATTATAGGAGGACACATGAGTTACATTCGTGCTGCTTACTTTACTAGAGTGTTCTAGGTAAACAAGAGGCACATTTATACGGCAGAGTCATGGCAAAGTAGTACCCAAGCATCTCTAAGATAAGAATGAACATAAAGGTTTGATGCTGCCATCAAGCTAGAAAATAGGAGGCATGCAGAAGAAAAAAATATATATATATACCAAACCCTAATCACTGGACAGTGTAATTTCATTGGTTTTTTAATATCTCCTCATAGTAACTCATACTGTTTTCTGGGCAACTGACACCATTACAAAACAGAGCGAGAAAGCATGTGCCTACACATGCACACACCTTCAGTTTTCTTGTGCATTCACCTTTCTTAAATGAAACATGCTACTCTAACAGTGAAGTAGGAAAAATATGGGCTCAGCAGTAAGATCAGAGTTGGCCACTTCATAGCTACGGACCTGACAGATAAACAGGAGGAGCCCATTTTGCTTGTCAGCCAAAGGACAACAGTATCAAACATGTGCCAAGTACTCTTAAGAAGTAAGAAATAAACATGAAGTAGACAAGGCTCCTGGCCTCACAGAGTTTACACTTCAGCAGGAGGGGCAAACCTATTATAAAAAGGAACATCAGGGGAAAGTTCCATTACAAAGACAGGACAGAATAGAGGGTTCAAGTGTGTGTGAAGCAGGGGTGAGCGGCTGTTTCGAAGAGGGCGGTCAGGGAGGGCTACTACGGGAAGTCCCATCTCAGGGGGAGCCTGAAAGAAGAGGCAAGTTTCTCGTGTTCCAGGTCAAGAGAATGACAAGTGTCAGGCAGGTGTAAAATCGACCCGTACAAGGAACAGCAGAAGAGGCCCGTCTGGAGCAGCCAGGAAATAAGCCCTGGATGGGAGACGAGGGTGGAGTTTGGATTTACTTCCTCTGTGTGATGTTAAGTCACTGGAAGGTTTTGAAAAGAGTGAAGTCATCTTGATTCATGTTTTATTTATTTTTTTTTATTTTTTTTATTTATTTATTTGACAGAGAGAGAGATCACAAGTAGGCAGTAGGCAGAGAGGCAGGCAGAGAGAGAGGAGGAAGCAGGCTTCCCGCTGAGCAGAGAGCCCGATGCGGGGCTCGATCCCAGGACCCTGGGATCATGACCTGAGCTGAAGGCAGAGGCTTAACCCACTGAGCCACCCAGGCGCCCCTTGATTCATGTTTTAAAAGAATCACTATGGTTCCCTCTCCTTGGAATGACTTCACCCTTTGTCTGCCTGGTCAATTCCTGCACGTTTTACACAAACACGGTCCAGCAGAGGAGTCACGTGCCATAGTTTCTGCAAAGGGAACACACAAGCAGAAGACAGGACATGAGTGCCATGGGTTTCAGCCTTTGTACTCCAGAGACCAAGGAGAAGCATGGAAGGTTAACAACATTACTGCCCTGCGAACTTTCTTACACACGGTTGGAAGATCAAATAAGATAATGACAAGCAACTTTTATACAGCATTAATGATCATTACTCTTCAAGTGTCCTCTCATTAGTAAGGTCCTCCCTGACCATCTTCAAGAATATGAACTCCTCTGCTACAGCTCTCCTTGTCCATCTTGACTTTTTTCCTCATAGCACTTTTTACAATCTGGCATATTTATTTATTTGCAAATATCCACAATGTATATTTATGTGTACATAAGTGTGTGTGCGTTTGTATAAATTCATACATACATATTTATATATTTCCCTGATTCCTCCCTAACTATTCTGTAAGCTTCATGAGGCCAGGAAGCATATTTATTTTATTCAATACAACATCATTACCTAAAAGTGTAAACGGTTGCTTTAAGTGCTCAGTAAATGTTGGATGAAATGAATTCCTAACTGGATTCTCTTCCTATAAACAATCTGTCTCTTTTCAATTCACTTAAACACTTAATAACAAATGGATGAGAAATTAAAGATCTAAAATCTAATGATCTAGCTATGTCAACTTTTTAGGGCAGAGATCCTTAAAAATAAACCAACAAGAAAAACATGTAAAAAAAAAAATTCACTAAAAACAGAACTAAGGCTCAAAAGGACCAGTGACAAGAAAAGAACACAGTGGCATCATCCCTATTTATTTAACCAAGGGGCTTTACCCTTATCTCTCTTAAGTGGAAAAATATTCAGATATTCTCCATTCCCCTCATAAGAAAGCCTACATTCCAGACTGGACAGCAAAGCTATCTGTTTATAAAACTGTTTATAAAGCTTTCCTTAAAAGGTGCCCCAAAGTACCTCAAGGAACATAAACAGAAATCCACTGAGAAATGTATTGGCTTTTGGCGTAAACTAAATTCATTCCATATACATGGAATGAAATCTGACTGATATCAGTCCTAGAAAATATTTAACAATTTTATTTGACATTCAAACTTAATTTTTGTTTCCACCAGACTAACCTTTTGCTAGATTAAAGGTATGGGTCAGTGAAATCCCTATAACCTGCCTTCTTCATCTTTAATCGCACAACTTATAGTCCAGCCAAAAGCATCCCCCTTTCCAATGCGAACACAAAACTATTATTTTAAATACTACTGCTACTACTACTACTACTAACAAAAATTCATACTGTTTTCCAGCTTCGTAATTTCGCAACACTAAGATACATACAAATTCTTAAAGGTTTCCAAGCACTGCCTTTTTGGTTCATTAACACAACACCAGTAGATGGCGCTCAATAAACCTGATGAGCTCTTGGTTGAGTTCTTGGTATGGAGTGGTTTTAGAGACTATTCTCCCCAATGGGGAAGAATCTGGAAACTTCAGCTAGGAAAGGAATCAAATTACAGAAAATTTTGTACGGTTTCCTTAATGGCAAGTGTTCCTTAAAACAGAATTTTTGAAAACTTTAAGAGTAAACGAGCTTTTTGTTTCAATGTACAAACCCAGGCCTCTCCATATATTCTTGTTAATAAGCAAAACTAAATTGGTCAGAGGGTGTTGGCTGGTGGCTTAAAAAAGAACGAAGGAAAAATACCCTCTCCCTCCCACAAATGTTTCACAACTCTCTGGAACAGCTAGAATAATCAGGCCAACACTTAAAGAGACAGTCTCCCTCTTGCTGACAAGACCAGCGATCTGGTTAAAATAAAGAGAATGTAAGGATTTTTATTAATTCTTGAGGGAGATTTACTGAAGGAACTGAATGCAGAGGATCGGATAAATCGGTCTCTCTAGCTCCCCACCCCTCCTTCCCCCTCTCCCTCTCCCCATCCCACAGAGCAGACGACTGAAGTGGGGAGAGACATTCTATAACTTAAATCTACCAGCCTGACTTCTGCCCTCACCCACCCTGCACACTTACTCATCTAGTGTCCTTGATTACTCCTCAGTCAGTTCTCTTGGTTTTCCTCTGAAGTCAACCAAGAAATTGGGTCTCCAGGTTTCTAGGCCAGCCCAGCACCCAAAAGAAGGCACAGAAGTCTACCAACTACAATCTGATCAGGTTACTGACCCAAAACTCATAGATGGCCAACAGGATCACATCCGAACTCCTGAGCATTGTCTCTTCAGTTCCTGGCACACAAGGCCTTCCATGACCTAGCCCTTGCCTCCCTCTCCAGCCTGCTCTGACTTCAGAACCTCTCCTCAAACCCTCACTTGGATCATACCAAACCACTGGCAGGTCAAGAAGACACAGCTGAAGCCTCACTCTTACTGCCTATGTCACTATTTGGCCCTGTGGCTCCCTTTACCTGTCATATCCTCCTGTCGTCATCTGATCATTACAGCCAGATGATTACAATAAAGCATAAAACAAGAAAGACAAACGCCTTTCTTTCCTGAACAGATACCTGGTCTCCTTTCCCGATCTAACCCAGCATGCCTCACCCACTACATGCAGATCAAGATCTCCTCCAACTCCCTGAGCCTGCCCCGTGTGAACAATGGGACATGTGCGTGGACAATGCCTAGGGAGGAGAACCCAGCAGGTCAAGTGCAACCACACCTGGTCAGATCTTATTCCTAACCCAGGACACAACAAACCATGACACCATGGGGAGATATTCAAAGTTGGCAAGTGGGTCACATGTCAACTACACCAAGATAAAGAGGCGAAGCTCCAATGCAGGATGGGAGGCACTGCTTTGGGAGGCAAGACCACAGGCTTTGCAATCACATGAAAGGAAGACCAGCTTCACTTGTTATGAGCTTTGTGATTCTTTTAGGGACTACCTCAAATCCTTTTGGGAACTGTTAGACTGTAAATTCTGTGAGGACTGAAGTGTATCTATTACGTTCACATATCTGAAGAGCATGACATAGTGGTAATGACTTTTCATCAAATGCTAATTATACGCCAGCACTGCTTTAATGTCTCACACTGATTAGGATTATCATTTAACCCCTCAACAACCATATAAAGTAAATGTCAGTATTTTAAGAAGGTATGCTATGTGTGTAGCATGCAATGGGTACAAAATAAATGTTCCCATTCATTGCCAATAAAAATATCCCATACTTCAGAATCTGTACATATTTACCTTCCTTTACAGCCTCTGCTGGTAAGACATTATTTCTCAGGGAAAGCCAAATAAATAAGGTTATAAATTTTATTATTTTTTGTTTTATTTAATTATGGGTGAAAAATTTTAATTAGATGGCAAAATTGGCTTTATGGAACCTACCCTCTAAGAAGTCCTAACGGAACACAGAAAGAGTAAAAAACTTGGATTAGTTTTAAAGATAAATTATAAAGATTTCTTAAAGCTGGTTAAGCCTTTCAAGTGATAAATTAATAGTTATATGAGGACTAAACAATCCACTGTACTTAAAAAACATAAAGATGGCGAGAAGAAACATTCTATCATTTCAGATGATAGCAACATTTTCCTTATCCAACATTACTGGTAAAGCCATCTCACATAAATATCCAATTTTTTTAAGTTCTCCTTTTGAATTGTCAAAATTTTAAAAAAATAAGTTTTATGACTATCTAAGGTGCCTTACCCATTTCCCAGCCTTCTTAAATATAGACAGGGAAGGGCGGAAATATCGTCTGAGCAACTACGATATGCGCTAAGACCTTTATATGTGGGACGACAATATTGAACTGTTGAAGAAGAAATGATACATGTGACACATCTCAAAGTACCTAGTACTTAGTAAGTACTTAAGAAGTTCTAGATGAGCACGGGGTGACGCATGGAAGGAATTACTGCAGCGCTGTACCACACTCCTCTGAAACCAATACAACACTGAACATTAACTCCACTGGGATTTAAAATTTGTTCAAGTGCTAGGTATTGCTGTCATTTTAAAAATCACATTTATCCTCCTGAAACCCTATAATGCAGGTATTACCCTGCTGAATTTTGCAGATGAAGAATCTAAGGCTTCCACAGCTGCTTAGTACCAGAGCAGAAATTTAAAACCCACGTCTACTCGCCTCCTACTAGTCATGTTTCTCTACGAGGACTTTCAAAGTGATGTCTCAGGACCAGCAAGCATCACCCAGAAACTTACTGGAAATGCACATTTTTGGCCCTGCCCCAAATGCAGTAAATGGGAAACCCTGGGGCTGTGGCCCAGCGAAGTGACTCTCCTGGTTGCACAAGTGTGAGAACCACAGGCCCACTGCACTACACTCAGCTGGAGCAGTTACCACAGGAGGTCTAGGGTCTGTCCCCGGAGGGTTTCCCTTCTTCCCAGCTCATTCCACTTTTCTGTGTCTCATTCCATCTCCATGACCCATCAACACCCTGACTTTACAGGTGCTCGGCAACAGCCTGCTTCCCACACCCGCAGGGGAACAGCCGACCTGGCAGTGACACACTGATGCTGGGAGCCCAGGCCCGGTAAGAACTCCAGCTCTATCACTTACCAGCCACAGGACCTCAGCACGTGACTGCAGTTCTCTACCCTACTACTTCACCTCTAGGACACAGAAAGCGATACTTATCTCACGAGGCTGTCAGGGTGATTAAAGGAGAAAATGAACGCAGGAGACAGAGTGCAAGGACTAAGTGCTAGAAGGTGTTCAATATGTGGAATGTCTGGGGCGCCTGGGTGGCTCAGTGGGTTAAGCCGCTGCCTTCGGCTCAGGTCATGATCTCAGGGTCCTGGGATCGAGTCCCGCATCGGGCTCTCTGCTCAGCAAGGAGCCTGCTTCCTCCTCTCTCTCTCTCTCTCTGCCTGCCTCTCAGTGTACTTGTAATTTCTCTCTGTCAAATAAATAAATAAAATCTTTAAAAAAAAAAAAAAAAAAATATGTGGAATGTCTGATGATGACCATTTTCATATAACATGCGTATCTGCCGCCCTCCGCTGCACACGCACCTATGTTGTGACCAACGATGCATCACCACAACCCCAACCCAACAGCAAGACTGGGGCTAGAATCTCACTACACATTTTTTTTTTTAAGATTTTATTTATTTGACAGAGAGAGAGGTCACAAGTAGGCAGAGAGGCAGGCAGAGGGAGGGGGAAGCGGGCTCCTTGCTTAGCAGAGAGCCCGGTTGGGGGTGGGGGGGGGGGCTTGATCCCAGGACCCTGAGCAGAAGGCAGAGGCTTAACCTACTGAGCCACCTAGGCGCCACTCACTCACTATACTGTTTCTTAAAACACGCATCTTAGTCTCAGAGTCAAGAAGATCCACTTCTAATTCTCTGATTTAGTAAGCTATGAATGACATATAATCATACCAACAGACGTGGCTAAGTTAAAATAACCATGGAGATCTGGAAAATGGGAGATGTGGGGAGGAAAGATACTGACCAAGAGAAATATCCACTGTAGTAGCTTCTTAACATTATGCTGCCCGGGACCCCTGAACCACACAAGACAGGATGAACTACTAGGCAGTGTTGCCAAAACCCAATAAGCTTTACTCAAAAGCAGAGTGTTCAGGAATGCAGGAGGTGACCAAGAGGGAATTCATAGTCATGCGGGTAAGTTAAGATCACCCCTGGCCTCTAACTAGTTCAGGAAGATGACAGGAATGGTAGAAAATAAGCCCACAATCAGATTACTGGCTCCCATGGACCAAAAAAGGAATGTACCAATGCCTTAGCAGTAAGATAAAACTCACATTTCCTTCTGTGGACACAACAAAGAGACAGCTGAGAATTCCCCCCAGCTGCCAGATGCTCTGTATATCACACGGGGTCAGCAGATAATCCAAACACAGAGCTCTGCGGAGGGCTCCAAGGATGCACAAGGCCAATGGCTCCTTCTAGATTTCACAAGGAGTAAACCAACGAACGAACAAAAATCCTGGGAGTCCAGGTGATGTTGCAAGGATAAAGACCCTTAGTTGCAATCCCCACACGGAAGGGAACTACCAGAATCCTCGGTGAAAGACTATGTAGTCATGAGAAAAGGCAGGGAAGATGCATATCACCTGTCTGGCAATTAATCAAAAAAATCAGTGTACCTTTCAGGACAATGTAGCTTCTACAACTCTGCTGATATAAATATAATCCTAGTATTCTGACGGGACAGAGCTATTTATGGATTTCTGAATTACACCTTCAGTGGGCTGACTTTATAAATCCACCTAACAGCCTCATCTCAGATGGCAGAACAAACTCCAAAGACAGCAATAAAAACCTTCAGTCTCATAATGAATGGACTAGCACTTCAAAATATAAAGCTTGCTGTTTCTCAGATCCCAACTATAAAACAAGAAAACATTTTCTTCTAACTCACAGATTTAATTCAAGCCAATAAATGGGGCTAGCCTAGAAAGAGGCAAACACAAGAAGGTTCCAAGTAAACAGCCCATACACAACACAGAAGTATTAAATTATGGGGGTTGAGATTTTTCACCAAGTGTCAGTACCATATTCTCCTAGAGGCCCCATCTCAGTGACACTTCTGTCACTGGTTCTAGGTCACAAAGCTCCCTGGGGTGGTTTTAGCTCTTGACTGATGATCTACAGTGATTTTCCTTTTGAGGTCATAAATCTTTACCCCCAAAATCCCATCTGGCTAAGGACACATTTATAACCATCCATGCATGGGGCAAAACTCTTTCCCAAACAGCTTTAATTCTATTTAACCAAATGCACCGAGAACTCAGAATGTGCAAGGTACTGTGACAGAAGCTGAAGTTAAAATGAGAGCAAAAAAACCACAATTTAAATTTAATCTCTGTGGGGCGCCTGGGTGGCTCAGTGGTTAAGCCGCTGCCTTCGGCTCAGGTCATGATCTCAGGGTCCTGGGATCGAGTCCCACATCGGGCTCTCTGCTCAGCAGGGAGCCTGCTTCCTCCTCTCTCTCTCTCTGCCGGCCTCTCTGCCTACTTGTGATTTCTCTCTGTCAAATAAATAAATAAAATCTAAAAAAAAAAAAAAATAAATAAAAAAAATAAATTTAATCTCTGCCCTCAAGATGCACACAGTAAAGGAGAAAAGGCATGTAAACAGAAGCATACTCTTAAGTGTTTGAGGTGTTTTATGAAAAAGTCTGTACGGAGTGGCTGGGGCATGCACGCAGGAGTGGCGAACTCCACAGGCAGGTGAAGGTTCAGGAAAGGTTCCACTGAGACAAGAGACAGGAAATGAATCCTGAAAGATGAATACCTTTCCTCATGTGTGTGTTGGGAGTGGTGGAGGGGGTTATTGTATTTCTGAGAGGAAGAGATGCAAAAACTATTCTTGCATGGCTGAAGGCCTAGCAGAGAGAGGGAAGTGGTTTCCGCAAACCATCACTGACTCAGCGCAAAGCATCACCGACTCAGCAGGGGTCCACAGCTCGGGAGTTTTGTTTATTTATTATTTATTTATTTATTTATTTAGGGAGTTTTAAACTCCCAGAGGCTGACTTCAAAATAGTTTTAATTTACACTGGCCAAAAGTCGGGTGCAGAAGAAGCCTGTCTACACCTCATTCCAAAACCCAGGCACTCTAGCTTTGCACAGTGGCAGTATCGTAGCCAATGAGGTTTATCTGAGGCGCGATTATTGCTAATTGAAAACTTTTCCCAAAACCCAGGCACTCTAAGCAGTTCCATTTGCATCATGACCTGTTCTGCTAACAAGCTACAAGGTAGATCTGGCTTTAATTATCCACAACCACACAAGGAAGAACTCACAGGAAATCCAAATTATATAAAAATATTGTCGGGCGCCTGGGTGGCTCAGTGGGTTAAACTGCTGCCTTCGGCTCAGGTCATGATCTCAGGGTCCTGGGATCGAGTCCCGCATCGGGCTCTCTGCTCAGCAGGGAGCCTGCTTCCTCCTCTCTCTCTCTGCCTGCCTCTCTGCCTACTTGTGATCTCTCTCTGTCAAATAAATAAATAAAATCTTTAAAAAAAAAATATTGTCAAAAACAATGTGGAGCATTAACTCCCTTAACTGAAAATCACTACTACCTCCCTCAAAGATAACCAGCCCTGTGCGCAAAGTACACAGTCAATAATCTAGCAATAATTTACTAGCAATAATTGACTTAGGAATCTACCACAGATCTGCCCCCTTTTTTTTTTTTTAAGATTTTATTTATTTATTTGACAGAGGGAGATCACAAGTAGGCAGAGAGGCAGGCAGAGAGAGAGAGGAGGAAGCAGGCTCCCCGCTGAGCAGAGAGCCCGATGCGGGACTCGATCCCAGGACCCTGAGATCATGACCTGAGCCAAAGGCAGCGGCTTAACCCACTGAGCCACCCAGGTGCCCCAGATCTGCCCTTTTGAAAGGGCATGTCACTTCCCATACACCTTCACAGTCAGCCACTGCTGATGGAATCTATCCAAGCAGCCTCAATGCATAAGAATGGGGCTTTTAAAACTCTCCAGTTTGTTTATTTGGTTCATGCTTAAACTTTGGGGTACATCCATTTAATGGGAACGTTTATAAGAAAATGGTTTGGTGGCCCAATCCCCATACATCCTAAGTGTATCTCAGTGGGTCTGGGGTAGGGCCTGAAAATTTGCATCTCTAACAAAGCCCCAGTGATGCTCATTCTTCTGGCTAGGGACCACACTCGGAAAACCAGTGCGCTAGAACAATCCAGTTGGAAGTCAGTCCAAGTCACCCCATGTACTAGTGACTGCTGTGAACAAACAATCAGGAGAGGATCTAGGTCTTAAATTTGGCAAAAAGATGACAAGCCGAGTTCAATGCTGACGGCAACCACTAAACGCAGAAGGTGATAGAAGCACCAGGCTTCAAGCAAGGTCAAGAGACGGCAGTATCAAGGTCAAGAGAAGGTCGTATCAACTGAGACGGAAGCCGTCCTTACTTGTACATATCAGATAAAGGGTGACAGTTTTGAGTCTGAATCCCTGCTTCACCTCCCCCTAGCTATGTTCCTTCATCGATCATACGGGCCTCACGAGGGTGAGAAGATAGCGTATGTGAGTCATCTTAATGGCAGGTCCTCAGTCAACGGTAGTTCCGCCTTCCCTTTCCACGCACATCAGGGAGAGAGCTGACAGCACAAGCGTATGTGCCAAAGACGCAAGAGGAAGCCACACAGTAGAATGTATATTTGCTTTTGCCAAAAGAGAGATGGTTCTTTTTTTTTTTTTTAGGTTTGTTTCTTTATTTGAAGTGGGGGAGGAGGAGAAGGAGAGGGGAAGACAGAGCCTCAAGCAGACTCCCCGCTGATCATGGAGCCAGAGGCAGGGCTCGATCTCAAAACCCTGAGATCATGACCTGAACCAAAATCAAGAGTCCGACGCTCAACCAATGGAGCCAGCCTGGTGCCCCAAAATAGGTCTCTTCAAAAACCACCTCTATTTAAAGTTTCCCTCTCTCACCTGTGACATGTGCTTGCATCACCCCGCTTTATTCTCACTCCCACCCCTAAGCTTGCTGCACAGACGTGCTCTCCCTTGGGCTTCCAGGGCAGCTCATGCTGAACGTGCCTCCCTCCCTGCTGCTGCACCATTGGCCCTGGCCTCTCACACTGACACCCTCGACAGTCACAACATCCGTGGCACTATCAGACCAAACCCAGACGTTCTTCCCAGACCAACTTAGCCAGTCTCACTTTCTTTCTTTTTCTTTTTTTCTTTTAAAGATTTTATTTATTTGTCAGAGAGCAAGCACCGGCAGACAGAGAGGCAGGCAGAGGCAGAGGCAGAATCAGGCTCCCTGCTGAGCAAGGAGCCCGATGCGGGACTCGATCCCAGGACATTGGGATCATGACCTGAGCCGAAGGCAGCTGCTTAACCCACTGAGCCACCCAGGCGTCCTGCCAGTCTCACGTTCCATCCGGTGTGTAGGCCCGGTGAAGCGACAGGCCTACCCACCTGACAGCACCTCCTTGCCTCCCTCTCCCCCAACTCCAACCTCTCTCCCCATCAGTGTTCTTTGGGCACTGTGGGCACCGTGCCACTGTCTGCCTGGTCAGAGGACCTCCAGCCACTCTCCACCCTGTTACATAAAATCCCACATCCCCTGTACCAGGGCTGGCCGAGAGGATGTTCTGCCACGACAGCCATGTGTGATGACTGGGCACTCTGCAGTGGAGGAACTGAATTTTAAGTTTTATTTCATTTGTATTAACTTAAGCAGCTGCATGCAGCTGGTGACTACTGTAGTGACCAGAGTGGTTGTACAGAAGCCCACCTCCAGGTCCTCCCCCACGTGCGAACAGTGCTCCCCGGTCAAGCCAGGTGCCCCACCGCCCCTGACAACCCAGGTCCATGCCTCCCTTCGCACCTGCTATTTCCTTCTCTCCCTCTGCTCTTCCCTCTCTCCAGGTTGCCCATCTTTCCCAAAGGCTTCCCAACACTTTCCGCCAACCTCTTACTCTCCGTGAACCCCACTGCTGAGAGAACTCCTCCAACACCCACACAGGCAGCGCGCCTGTGCGGTCAGGCTCACGCACCAGGGCGCCTGTGAAAGCACCTGTCCCTCCATTCCCTAACAGGTAATTCACAAACACTTGTTGAATGCATTAAAAGTACAGCGCCTTATGTTTTGGTCTTCTCTGGACAGCAAGACCTTTCCTCACTAGAACCACATGGAAATTTACTCATCTGGATGCTTCAGAAACACCACGTGACTGTAAAGGCATCCTGCAGGCAGGCCCTGAAAAGCCTCGTCCTTTGCATGTATCTTCATCCCTCTGAAACTGCCACGGGAAAATAAAAAAATGCTACCCACAAATGCACGGCTTACTGACTGCCAAGCCAGCTTCTGCAGACTGACGAAAAAGCCCAACAGAAGGAAACTAAAGTTCTTGCTCTGGGACACCATCAAAAGCTGGACCGAGGAACACTTGACTTCCTTATTTCTTCTGGCGCTGGGGACAAAGTGCCGTTACATAACCGGAGTCCTCAGATCTGGCTGCAAAAGGCCACCAGTCTACAAAACGCTGGAGCAAAACCATCAGACGCGTATTGTTAAGGCGAAAGCAGGTAATTCATTTAAGAGATCAGAGGGCTGATAAAGTTCTCTTTGTAGGAGCAAAAGGGAACTTAACAGCCAAGCAGGGGCCAAAGCCAGGTTATTTCAACTCCGGCTCTGGAAACACACATGGCAGAAAGAACTGATAAAGTGTTTACCGCACAGGCCCTCTGCCCTACAACAAGCCACCTGAGAACACTGGGCTGTAGCCACCTAAATTCTGTGGCGCTTAAAATTGTGATTATTTATGCAAACTAAACTTACTCGAGAATAAATCGTTATAATTGATAACACTTTTAAAACCTCTTCTAAGCACATCCCCTTCCCACAGGCTCCCACCCCCCACTCCCGCCACCCACCCCGTCTTCTCGAGCTTTGGGCTGAGCGCAGCTCTGATCAGCACACACAGAGCACACTAACCCACCTCACAGAGTCCACGGCCTCACCAAGGCTGGAAACCGAAGTCCAGAGTCAACAAGGGTCCAATGTCGTGGCAGGAAATCACTCCAATAAGATTTCCTCAAGATCCAAATGTGAGTCAAATGGGTATGTTCTTTTGATCTCCTGTAGTTAGATGGGCTCTGGAGTCACTTCACCCACCACAGCTGTGCACCCTTAGCAAGCCAGTCACAACTCTGATCCTCACTTCCCTGGCCCTAAAGTGCAAATACTGACCAAATCTTACATGTGTCTTGTAAGGAGCAACATGGTTAAAAGAAATGGTCCCTAACAGAAATGGTTCTGATCATTTCATATGACTCTGTTTTGTACATTTTAAGTGACGAGAGGCAGCCAGTGCCAAAGATATTCTTTCCAGTGATGTTCCTCTATTGTCAGGATGCTTTTGCCTCCACCCAGAAGGAGTAATATGCAAAACCATCGAGTGCTCGAAAAAAAGGAGAGAGCAAGGAGGACATAATAAACCAGATCTGTCTGGGTTCTGGACATTCATTTTGTAATTAGAATGGCTCTTCCCCTTGAAAATCTAATAAATGTGGGTTTTATCCCAAACATAAGGGGTAAGATGACAATTATCCCATATCTAGCCTCAGAGCACGCCTTGGAGCACAATTTACATCTCACATCTGAGTATGTCTTTGGTTTTAAAAAGTATTTCATTTATACAAGGAAAATGCCTTTTGGCTTTCTTGATGGAGACCTAGCGAGGTGTTTAAGACCACAGAAAGCCAAGTTTATGGTCGAAGAATCTGATAAATGCACCCCAAGTTGTCCCTCTTTTGTGTGTGTGTGTGTTTTTTTAAGATTTCATTTATTTATTTATTTGACACAGAGAGAGAGAGAGAGATCATAAGTAGGCAGAGAGGCAGGCAGAGAGAGCAGGGGAAGCAGGCTCCCTGCTGAGCAGAGAGGGGGACCCTGAGATCATGACCTGAGCCAAAGGCAGAGGCTTAACCCACTGAGCCACCCAGGCGCCCCTCCTTTTGTGTTCTTATAGTCATTTTTGTCTGTGAATTATCATCCAAATGAACCTCCTTGGTCAGGGTTAGCTGCGGCCATCTGTTGTGCACCATCCCGAGCCACAAAGCATCTGATGGCCACGACCACACTTCAAAACCAGTAACGGAAGTTGTTCTAATACAGACTGGCACTGAACTGCCGCAGGACGCATGCCTTAGAAGACAAACGCCTTCCTGCTGCTCCAGGGCCTTGGCCTTCCTCTCACTGGTCTGGGGCTGAGAAGTCACCCACTCACCCATCCTCTTGGGGAAGCTCTAAGTATAAAGGTAAGGACGTAAGTACCCGATCAAGTAATTCATTGGGATGGTTATTACTGATGCTCCTCTATCAAAAGGTATAATACACATTTTTATTTTAAGTACTATTTTGTCCAATTAAGGGAGATTTCAAGTAGTAACTATAAATTCTTCTCCAGTAGGTCTACAGCCCATAAGGCATTCTAACCCTTATGGGTTCACTCCAAAAAAGGAACTCAATGCTATCTTTTCAAATACTCCTCTCTTCGGGGGTATAGCTCAGTGGTAGAGCATTGGACTGCAAATACTCCTCTCTTCTTCCAGCCCTCCCATTGCTACCTTTTTTTTTCTTACTAAGCCCACTTACACCAAATCTTGTACTTTGACTTAGCTACACATGTACTTTGAATCTGAAGTTCAAACCAACTGACCTGACCTGCCTTTAGCACATGGGACAGGCTAATTAATTCTAGTTTCTGCCATCTGACCAGATCTATCAAAACCCCCATGAAACTTCAGGCAGACCCTGCAATCTCTCTGTGGCCCAGTTTTCTTCACTCTTTCAGACGAAGGGGCTCAATCACCCCTAAAATACAATGAGTCATCAAATTTTTCCCAGTCCTGACCTCTCCCACAAAGTTCATTCCCTCACACAGAGCTGACTAGGGGACACTCACTGGGGTTCATCAGCACAACTTTTGCTCCAGAAAAGTAAGGGGACAGGAGAAAAAGCAGGGAACTTTCACTGGCACGGAAAGTATGGATTCATCCAGGTCTCCTTATTCTTGACATTGGACACCCATACCCATTGTCTCCTAGTACCCTGCAGAGCGTAAGGCCTGACCTCATCAGATCTCTTCCAGAACAAGTCTAGGGCCTGAGATAAGAGGCATCCAAAGACCTTTCCTCCTCCTCCCTCGGAAATGTAAAAACCCTGCTTCCTTTTCAGCTGTTAGTCTGGGGGAGGATTTGTTTACTGTCGCTAATGTCCAGTTGCTTGGTTGCTAGGTCCGGTAGTGCTTAGTGTGCGGGGGTGGAGGTAGGGCCTATTTTGTTTGTTTTATAAATACCAACTTTTGCTTCATGTGCCTGGCTTTTTCTTTTGTCATCTGACAGCATCCCTCATCCCCTACCTCTTCTGGGAAAAGCCTATGCTTTTATCTTGACAGTGAGAAGGGCTCTGGAGCTAAAGGGTACATGTTTGTAAAAAAATATTAGCAGTCACATGGTTTGCTGTATGTAGTCTGCTGTAAACAGGCAGCTCAGACCGTACGTCCCCTAAGGATTAGAGATCACAATTCAGGACTCAAGAGATACAGGGACTATTTCTAGTATGCCTTGTCAATGTGCTAAATGACTGAGTAAAGTCACATTTCAAAGAAGACATCTTTAGAATAACACTCTATCAGACATTCTTCACCTGTACACACTTTGCAGAGACGCAGTGCAGACTTCCTCACAACTGCAAGGGAAGTTACACGTGTACCGTAACAACACCGTTAAACATGTTTATTTCTTTGTTTAACACACCTTCAATCACAAAAATGGCATCACTAACTATTCAGGATCCTTGTAAGGTAAATCAGTAATGAAACCTGTGAAATAATGAGCAACTTTAAGACAATTTTTCTATCAAAATGAAGCAAATTTTACTAAAATTTTAGTAGTTTCATCTAAATTGTATTTCATTCAGGGCGCCTGGGTGGCTCAGTGGGTTAAGCCGCTGCCTTCGGCTCGGGTCATGATCTCAGGGTCCTGGGATCGAGTCCCGCATCGGGCTCTCTGCTCAGCAGGGAGCCTGCTTCCTCCTCTCTCTCTCTGCCTGCCTCTCTGCCTACTTGTGATCTCTGCCTGTCAAATAAATAAAATCTTTAAAAAAAATAAATAAATAAATTGTATTTCATTCACTTGCTCAACAAGTGTTCACTGAATGTTTGCTGTGTTCTATGTGAAACATGCTTGGCACAGCGTAGATGAGAATTTCATTTATTTAAAAACCATGTGTATATCCTTGAGGGCAGAGACAATGCTCTTCAAACAGAGTGAGCTGTTTAATTAATTACTCACAGTTAAGCTCTCTGCTAACATGAGCCCTTCTACCTACATTCAAGGGCACACCTTGCAAAGAACAAGGGTGCCCATTTTACAAAAATCCCATATGCAAAAAGCATTTCCAAGCCAGGAACAGTATTAGAGGGGAGAAGTAAGCAATTACACCATCTTCTTTTAAAAATGCCCAATCCTGCAGAACAGATAAAAGTTTAACTATGCAAATTCAACACCAGCCCAACCGAGGGATCAAAGTTAATATCTCCTAAATCAAACAGGAATGTGCCATGTGTCGTCCTTTGATATGCCAAAGGACATCTTTTAAGTAGTATCCCAGCCAAAATTAAGGAGAAAAACAATATATAAACCCCAACTGCTCCAAAACAACTGACTTATACACTTCCAAAATGTCAATATCACAAAAGACAGAGAGGCAGAGGAACTGTTCCTGATTAAGAGACTAAAGAGAAATAAATAAATACAGTGTGTAATCCTGGATTAGATCCTGAACCGGGAAGGGCAGGGGAAGGGAGAGGCAAGCAGGAGGATGCTATAAAGGACATTATTGGGATGACTGGAGAAATTTGGATATGGACTTACATTACATAAGAGTATTACATCAATGTTACAATTCCTGTTTTTGTTAATTGCACTGTGGTTATGAAAGAGAATGTCCTAGTTCTTAGGAAATATATGCTGAAATATTTAGGGGGGAATAGGGCAGGATGTCTACAACTTTCAAACAATTCAACAAATACGTAACAGAGAGAATGGTAAGTAAATGTGACTAAATGGTGTTAGTAAGAGAGAAGTAGAGATAAAGTGGCATTTCTTGTAACCTTCCTGTAAATCTTAACTTAAATAAAATATTTAAAAATTTTACAAATACGTGAAATTGAATTTTAATTTGGGGTTACTTTGAAGAAAAACAGGCTTTACTTGTACAAGTCTCTATCATATTAAGTGCTGTGGTATTTGTGTTTTTTGTTCCATAAAACAGCTTGGTCTGCAGAAGAAGGAAAACGGGTCAGAGAATCACAATTTCTGGGTAAAGCCCTACTTTTCACACTTAATAGATGAGCCATCTTGAGCTTCTGTTTCCTTAATATGATGAGGGTCACAACAGTAGCTTCTTCCACTCTCACAAGGTTGCTGTAACAACCAAATGGCATAATATATATGCAAGTGCTCTGAAAACTAGAAGGACTATACCAATGGGGGCTCTTGTTTTGAAGCTGTTATCTGGAAAGGTTATAAAGGCGTATGCAAAAGAGAGTCCCACCAGCAGGGGAAGTATTCACAGAAAACCACAGAGTGAATGGACTACTTTTAAATCATATCATACCTCTTATTTAGGTTCACAAGTGGACTAACATAACAAGTGATTTGGAAACGTTGCTTTTTCTCCCATGAAGCAATTTAGTCAAGAAGGAGGGAAAAAAACAGGCACAATTTTTTTTTATTATTATTACACGCTCCTCTGATAAGTGAGAGCCAAATCTGCTACAGAAAACATTCCTCAACTCAAATATATCCAACTTACATCTAAAATGTGGATCTTAAAAGATGACTAAAATGTTCTCAAACTCTGTCTCCAAAACACTGTGCTTAAACCACCCAAGGCCAGCTTCTCCAAGCGTCAGGATAAATCACTGATCCCTAAGAGGTCTGACTTGACCCCCCGCCATAGGAGGCGCTGCGGTCTTCAGAGCACGCTCAGAGATGGGTGCTGGGGCCCACAGTCCGTGAAATCCTCCGTCAGGCTTTCCCCTCATTTCCTCCCTCAGTCGCTGACCTCCTCCAGAAGGAAGGACTGTGCCTACACCCACAGGGTTCTCTCGGAGCCTCAGCCACTGTCCTTTCTATTCCTCAAATCTATCAGGCCAGCCTTCACTTTAGATCCTGGACACCTGTTGTACACCTGTTCCCCTGGGCTAGAACACCATGCCAACATCTTTGCATGGCTGGCTCCTTCCGGTCATTCAAGTCTCAGCTGAAAGATTTATTTTATTTTATTTTATTTGGGGGCAGGGGAAGTGCTGAGGGAAAGGGAAAACTTCCAGCATACGCCCTGCTGAGCACAGAGCCCAATCTGGGACTTGATCCCATGACCCTGAGATCATAACCTGAGCGGAAACCAAGAGCCAGACGCTTAACCAACTGAGACACCCAGGTGCCCCCAGGTCTCAGCTTAAATGGCAAGCCCCTCTGAGCCCCTCCCTGACCATGCAACCTAAAACAGTCCCTACTTGGGCACTATCACATCTTGTTTTATTTATTTTTTAAAGTTTTTCCTCCTGGGGTGCCTGAGTGGCTCAGTCGTTAAAGCATCTGCCTTCAGCTCAGATCATAATGCCAGGGTCTTAGGATGGAGCCTCACATCTCCTGCTCAGCAGAGAGCCTGCTTCTCCCTCTCCCTCTGCTATTCCCCCTACTGTGTGTGTGCTCTGTCAAATAAATAAATAAAGCTTTAAAAAGAAGTTTTTCCTCCTGATGTGTTTTCCTGCTTATGAGGTGTCTTTTTTTTTTTTTTCCTTTTTTCCTTTTTTTGAGTTGTCTGTCTTCTCCTCACTATATCTGAGCAAGGATCTTGAGTGCAGGACCCCTTGTCTTTCATTCACGGCAAAGTATCCAGCACCCAGAACAGCACTTGAAACAAAGCAGGGACCTAAGTGAAAGAATGAATTCCCAGTTCCATGCTCACATCTCCATGAGTCACCAAGATGTCCTTCGACATGTTTGGAGGCTCAAGCACATAATGCCAACAGCCTTAAGAACTCTGGAGTTGCCACATTCCATGATGTCAAAAATCGGAAAAATCCTAACTGATCGCTCTACCACCAATTAATTTTTCCAAACTTCAAGTGTATTCATTTCCTACTGCAGTTACAACAAATTACCTCAAACTAAGAGGCTTAAAACAGCACAAACTTCTTATCTTATAGTTCTGGAGGTTAGAAGTCTCAACCAACCTTCATTGTGCTAAAATAAAGACACCAGGGGTGCCTGAGTGGCTCAAGATGCCTGTGTGTCTCTGCCTTCAGCTCAGGTCGTCATCTCCAGGTCTCGGATTAGGCATGGAGTCTGCTTCTCCCTCCCCCTCTGCCTGCCTCTCCCTCTGCTTGTACTCACTCGGTCTCTCTCTCAAGTGAATACATAAAATTGTAAAAACAAAAAAGCAATACAATACAATTAAGATGTCCGCAGGGCTGGGTTCACTGAGGAGGCTCTAAGGAAAAACTATTCCCTTGTGTTTTCCAGTTTCCAGAGGCTGCACTCCGTGGCTCTGGCCCTTTCCTCCTCCTTCAAATCCAGCACTGTAGCATCTACTGATCTCTCTGACGCATGATTCTCCTCTCTCTAAGGACTCTTGTGATTACACTGGGCTACCTGGATAATTCAGGAGAAGCTTGCATCTCAGGACCCTTAACTTCACCAAATTTGTGAAGTCCCTTTTGCCAAGTAAAATAAATAGTCACAGGTTCTGGGGATTAAGTAATGGACGCATTTGGGAAACATTGATGCTGCCAGACAAGGACATCAGCAGGAAACTAGACTGTATCTTTTTTTTTTTTAAAGATTTTATTTATTTGAGACAACGCCCATACACGAGTAGGGGAGAGGGGCAGAGGGAGAGGGTGAAGCAGACTCCCCACCCAGCAGGGAGCCCGGTGCCAGGCTTGATCCCAGAATCCTGAGACCATAACCTGAGCTGAGGGCAGACATTTAACTCACTGAGCCACCCAGGTGCCCCTGAATCTTTTTTTTTTTTTTTTTAAAGATTTAACTTATTTATTTGACACAGAGAGAGAGAGCATACAAGCAGGGGAAGCAGCAGGTAGAGGGAGAAGCAGACTCCCTGCTGAGCAGGGAGCCTGATGTGGGGCTCAATTCCAGGACACTGGGATCATAACCTGAGCTGAAGGCAGATGCTTAACAGACTGAGCCACCCAGGCTTCCCCAGACTTATCTTTTATGTACAGACACAAAATTTCTCAACTAGCAAACCAAATCCACTGACATATGTGAAGGACTATACACTGTGACAAAACAGGATTTACCCCAGAAATGCAAGGTTGGTTTAACATTCAAAACCAATCCATCTAATATACTACACTAATGAAAGGAAAGGAAAAAATCCCCACATGATCATCTCACAGACACACACACACAAATCTGACAATATCCGATGCTTTTTCACGATAAAAACACTCAAACTAGGAATAGAGGGGAACTTTTTCAGCCTGATAAAGGTATCAATGAAAACCTCACAGCTAACATTATCATACCTAATCTTAATGGTGAAAGACTGAATGTTTTATCTTTAAGATCAGAAACAAGGCCAGGATGTCTGCTCTCACCAATTCTACTCAACACTATGCTGAAGTTCTACTCAGGACAATCAGGCAAGAAAAATAAAAGGCATTATACAGAATAAAAAGCAAGATAGCTATCTGTATTTTCAGAGTACATGATTATATACAGAAAAATCTAAAGGATGCACTAAAAAATTATTAACCAATAAACAAGGTCAGCGAGACTGTAGGTTATAATATCAATATACAAAAATCAAATACATTTCTATACACTAGCAATGAACAATCTGAAAATGAAATTAAGAAAACAATATAATTTGCAAAAGCATCAAAAAGAATTAAAATACTTAGAAATAAATTTCACAAAAGTACAAGGTTTGTACACTAAAAACTACAAATCATTCTTAAAAAAAATTTTAAGGGGCGCCTGGGTGGCTCAGTGGTTTGGGATGCTGCCTTCGGCTCGGGTCATGATCTCAGGGTCCTGGGATCGAGCCCCGCATTGGGCTCCCTGCTCCGCAGGAAGCCTGCTTCCCTCTCTCTCTCTCTCTCTCTGCCTGCCTCTCTGCCTACTTGTGATCTCTGTCTGTCAAATAAATAAACAAAACCTTAAAAAAAAAAAAAAAATTTTAAGATGACCTAAAGGATAGGAAGAGAATTAACAGTCCAGAAGTAATTCCTTACATTTATGATAGATTTTCAACAAGTACACCCAAGAAAATTCAGAGTGGAAAGAACAGTCTTTTCAACATATGGTGTGGGACAGCTAGATAGATGTCCACATGTGAAAAATGAAGCTGGATCCCTCCCCTACAGCATACAAAAAAATGTCCTCTGGAACCATACACTTAAGCAGTGTAAGGGCTTAAATTATAAACTCCTAGAGGAAATCATAGAGGTTAATTTTTTGTAACCTTGAGTTAGGCAAAGCCTTCGTAGATATGACACCAGAAGTATAAGCAGTAAAGGAAAACTTGACATCATCAAAATGAAAAATTTTTGTGCTTCAAAGAGTACAGTCAATAAAATGGTATGATAACCTTATAATGGGAGAAAGCCATGCATCTGATAGGGAACTTGAATCCAGGATACACAAAGAACACTTAAGGCTAAACAATTAAAAAAAAAATTAAAAATAAGCAAGGCATCTGAACAGATATTTCTTCAAAGACACATAAATGGCCAAAAGCACCTTAAAATGCTCACGATCACTAGCCATTAGGGAAATGCAAGACAAAACCACTTAGACTTATCATTTCATACCCACTAGGACGGCAACAATCCAAAAGTCAGATAAGAGCCAGCACTGGCAAGAGTGTGGAGAAACTGTGACCCTCAGTCATGGCGGTGAGGACGTATAACACTGCAGACGTATAATGCTGGGGACCCAGCACGGCGACTCTTCACAATGTTAAACAGAGAGTCATCACTGTAAGCGAGCAACTGTGCTCTTAAATCCATACCCGAGAAAAATGGAAACGTAAGTGTACCAGAAACTGCTCCTTACAGCAGCATTAGTCATAACAGTCAACTGCTGAATGGAGAAATACAATGTGGCACAGCCATACAACGGAGTATTATCCAACAATAAAAAGGAACACGTACTGATACTTGCTCAGACATGTACCTATTAAATACATTCCGCTATGTGAAAGAAGCCAGTCACAAAAGGCCACATGATGTATGATTCCATTTACATGAAATTTCCACCATACGTAACTCCATAAAGACAGAAAGACCAGTGGCTGCCAGGGGTTCAGAAAAGACAGGGAATGGTGCGTACTACTAAAAGGTATGGCTCTTCTTTTCGGGATGATGAAAATCTTGTTAGATGATGGTTATGATTACACAACTGGGAATATACTAAAACCCACTCAATGGTAGACTTTAAATGTGTGAGTTTTATGGTGTGTGAACTGTATCTCAAAAAAAGCTGTTTTTAAAAGTTCACGGCATTCAGATCATGAGCAAACCCATTGTCGTACAGAATAAATGTTCTCCAAGTAGTCTGGAAAGAAAATAAATACATAAAATACCTTTTAAGAATGCATATATTTTTCTTTATAGGTTATATTTAACATAAAAATCACCTGTGCAAAAGAATGACCACAAGAATGTCCTACGCTAGAAAGGTGTAACAGGACTGTCACGAACGTGGCATGGTTTAAAATAAATAAATGTGTAAAATGCACAGATTTTAAAATAAACCCCATCAAAGGCTCCCTAGGGGTCCGCACACCTTTTGCCTTCATCCCTGACCTTCAGTTACCTTTTCAGACTCACCTCTCATTACTCCTCAACACAAATGTGCAGTGGGGCCAGACTTTCCACTGCCCGCCCTCCCACCACACGCTGAATACCATGCTCACTGCCCCACATCCCTCTGCCATCTGCCTTAGGTCTTGACCAAATGCTTCTTCATCTTTAAGGTCCTGTCCCATCCTGTCCCATTTCCTCACTCTCTCCAGACCATACCCATCCCATATCCACTGGCCTCTGGCAGCTCTAACTATTCACACCCCTAAAGGCACCCCTCACCACTTTTCACAACCTCGCAGCTAACGCATGCTCACAGTAATTTAAAAAAAAAAAAAAAAAAAAAAAAGTCACCTACACTTTGCCTTTTCCAGCCCCGATTCATTGATTTATCCGCTTCACCTGACAGTCCCTCACTTGCGGCATATGATGAATCGGCTTCCACCTAGAGTCCTAGAGCAAACAGCGCTCTCGCCAATGACAGAGTGCCACCTAGCGACAACGCAGGGTAACGCAACGCCAGTAGGAAGATAGCCACAGGACTTCCAGAAACGTGCTGGCGGTGAAATTCGGAAGCCAGCCCCGCATCACTCTGCAGGCGGGGCCATGCCACTGTTTGGAGGGGCCTCCTACCACTTGCCCAGTGGTACCTCACCTGCCCAGTGGTACCTGGACTCATTTAGCATTTACCCGAACTCAAATTCTGAAGTACAGTACTAGTGCAGATGTTAAAAATTCCTGTGATAATCACAGGAGACCATTTTTGAGTTTTCTCATAACAAGTAAAAAGCATAGATGAGTACGAAATGATAAGAAATCTCGCGATTTACTCACATATAATGGAGCTTGCTGTGGATTAAGTTTCATGACCCAGGACACTGAAACAGAAAAGGGAGAAATAAATGAGAACAAAATTAAAAGCTATCGCCAAAAAACAGAAAAGCCACAAATGCTAGATGTCGAGTATGGTTATATGAACACAATCAAAAGTCCGAAATTACTGAATGCCTGGCTTTCCTGAGATGTTTGGGAAGGCCAGAAGGTCAAGGACTGCGAAACTTCTCGCAGCCCTTCTGTTCAAGCTTTTCAACTGGGGAGAGTCTTTCTGATTGAAATACACACACAAAAGGGTCCACTGTCCTCAGAGAATTTTTAACAACTAACAGGATATTAAACTCAGTTACCAAAGCAAAAACAGTGTATGTTCAGTTATACTTTTACATAATCCCCCAAATTCACAAAGTGCTGCTTGGCCGGAGCCTTCTCCAGCCTCACGGGGTGGGGGGTGGGGGAGAAGCTAAGGGGACCAGCCCTCCGAGAAGGGAGAATATGGCGGCTGGGGTCCACCGATTAACCATTGTTATCCTCCTCAAGATTAATAAGCCGGGTTCCTGACTGTTATCTTCACTAAATGAATTCTCACAAAAATCTTGGGAAGAATGTCAGAGAAGATTCACAGGATTGTCTAACAGATTCCTGAATATCAAGAATAGCATGCTCTCAAAGGTTTAACTTGGTGATGTGACCAGAAGCTCCAAGCTAAAACAGCATGGTTCAGAATTGTGGACTTCAGGATGGCAGGCCCTTTGCCAAACACCCTGAATTCGAGTATAAGCTGATCTGTCCTCACAGGAGTTAGAGAAGCAGATCCAAGGGACTTGATTATAATTTGATCTAAGGAAGTTTCTTACTAGTAAGTCAAATGAATTAAGGCACCCAGTAACTAACCAGTAATATAAACAACAGTACAGAAATGTCATTCGCACATGAAAAAAAACAGATGAAATCACGTTCATTTGTGTTCTCCCAGATTACAAAAACCTCAGTAACGGTGGACTGAAATCCAAACAGCACAAACAGCAGCATATCAATGCCTGAATATTTAGAATAAAGAGCAGCGAATGCCTTAGCAACCATGTGTAACCTGAGGAACAGAATCCTCCCAATACTGAAATCCTCCCAGACCTGCCACTTTGGTCAGGCCGTGTATGTGTATGTCCAAGGTCAAGGCTCACCCAAAAGGCAGTTAACACACACTTAGGGGGAAAAAACCAAAAACCAAAACTGTAATCAGGCTCCTAAACCCAGTCATCTCCAAACCACTCGCAGGCCACACGCTTTTCAGCGTGTTTCGCCAACAGCCTCAGAGCTCCGCCACCCTGACCGACCACGTCCACGTGCACGCCTGTTCATTCTCTGTCCACTCCCCATGCTGCAGGACACCTCCTGGCTCCTGGTGCTCTTTTCTTCTTGCCTGTCTTCATTTAATGATTTTGTACCCTTAGGTGCTAAAATCACCTGCAAAAATCCACAGTGAAAACCAAGCTTGAGAAATATAGGAATAATGAACTCTTAAATAGAAAAAGAAGAGATTTCCAGCCCATCAAATGCAAACAGCAAGCATGGATGGAAAAGAAAGACCAAAGCGCTTGAGTACTTTTCTCAATGCGTTAAATATCCATTTAATTTAAAATTAAGCTCACTGCGCTCACTAGCCTTTTAATCAGCTTTCCCGGTCTTGTCCAAACTGGCCCGAGACAAAGGACTAAAAGGGCCCATAACTTTATAAACCAATTCGCCTTAACTAACTCCTGAAGTTGAAGTGTTGTTCCTCTCACGAAGTATCTGTGCGTACTGAAACAGGAATGAACACTTCGGTAATTTGTAACAAGTGGAGAAATCTAGGGAGATTTCTGCCAAAAAACCTATCTCTGCAAGGAGCACAGGCAGCAAGTGACCCGAGTGGCTCCCTCTGTGTCTGCACAAAGAGCTAGTGGAACTCAACACGGCTCTCAGCGAGGCTGACGCCATCTCAACTGTTCGGTGTTAGGAACTCGTCTAAACAGGTATCAGAGCCAGAACCCATACACGTTGTTCTGATATGAGGGCTGAAGAGGACTGACAAAGTGTCTGTACTCCCGCAGTGGTCAAAGGGACCAGTGGTTATGCCGGTGACAGGGGCTGTTGAAAGAATAAATCTGTCCGAAGTCATCAGGGCGATGACCCCGGAAGCAACAGATGGGTAAATTCAGAGCGCTTTAAGCTTCTTCATCGCAGACACACGTGAGCAAAGACAGGACTAATATTGACAGAGCTTTAAATTCAAAACTCTTTTTAATCCTCATAAAAAGACATCATTTTCCCCATTTCACTGGGGGGAAAATGGAGTCTTTCAATGACTAAGTTATTTACTTACTTTAAGAGAGCCCAGAATCATACCCCATCTGATGTCCAAACATGTGCTTTCCCCGCATGTCAGAAGAGCATCTACTGAATAACCTCAGTCCACACACTGACTTGTCCCACCTCTAGCCCCTGTTCTACAAACACTAGAGACTCCCTCCCCCTGACCTTGTTCCTTCAACTATCGCTGTGCATCTACAATGTGCCAGGCATGGCACCGAGGCACTGAAGGTGCAGAAGGAACACAGACAAATCCCCAGCCTTCGCATAGCCTACTGTAGGAGCAACACAGTTCAACGAGACAGTAAAATAATCCGTTTTCAGTGATAAGTTCCATGGAGAAAAATGGAAGAGAAGAGGAAACAGGAAATGTTTTACATATGGTACTAAGGGACGGCCTCTGTGAGGTGACATTTACTCCCCAAAACCAAAGAGAATAAGGAAGGTGGAAAGGGTTCCAGACTCCCAAAACGGCCCCAAAACACAGAACTCGAGAGTTCTGATGCTAAGCCATCAGAAAACTTGCTAAATGCAGTGCACAAATTACTTCACCCATTTAAGTAAGCGCACTTTACTTGAGAACTGGGTTCTAAGGGAGAAGCATACCGCAGGAAGGGAGTCTTTGGGTCAGAGTAAACACACTTGAAAACCAAATTTATTCTCTAAGACCCAACTGAAAGTCTGCTTTGTCCATGGATTTGTGATCAAGGCTTCCCAAAAGGAAAATGAAAGAAATGCACTGTGTCCCTGAATGATTTCATCAAGAAATTTTAAAACAGAAAAATCCCTACAATTTCCTCCTTACCCAGGAACTGGTGAATGACTTTGACCAAGTCCACATTTACATGGGGTGAGTTCATGTATCACAAGGACAACGCGTGACAGACCCGATGGGACCGTAAAGGCCGCACCTCATGTGAAAGATGGTGAAATGGAAATATCAAAATTCAAACACTTAAATGATGCGATTTCAAATATGTTCACCAAATCTGCCATTCAGCAGTAGCCAGCTAGAATTCTGATGAGTCATAAATCTGTGGGGGGAGGAATAAAAACAAGCTCAGTAATTAAGTCTTTTCATTTTTCTCACACTTCCCATTTTATTGCAAAATGCTGAAAGAAAACAAAGGGAATAGTTTACTGTTGTACGAAAGTAACACATTCATTTTATGTCAAAGCAGGACCCCTGCACCCCGAAAGCAACGGTCACACTGATGTCAGTCCAGTTCTCTGCAATTCTCTGGCAGCTCACAGGGTGCTGCTAAACAGACAAGCAGACCCGGGGTAAGCCCTCTTCCTGCCCTTGAGAACAAAAGCTCATCAGCTAGCTTCTCCCTCACAGGGTGCCGGGTGCACACTGTCATCAGCACGGGTCAGTCTGGGACGTGCAGTGCTGACACAGGTTCCGGCAAGAGTTCCGGATCCATCTGCAGGTCACGCTACCTGCAAAGGATTGTGCAGAACCTCGGTTGCTCCTAAGGATCACAGGGAAGCTCAGGCACGAAGGGATACAGGTGTCTGGTTGGTTTCAGGTCATACGCTCTCCGGCGCAATGGGTAAATGAGTGGGTACGTCTATGTTCCAATAAAACTCTTTTTACAAAAGGAGGCAGTGGACTAGATTCAGCCACTGTGCTCGAGTGCCAACTCCTGACCGAAAGCTAACAAAATACCTCTAAATAAGCCAAAGAAGCAGGGTGTCCCTATTCAACAGCTCTGTAGGTCTCAAAGTTATTTCCAGTTAGAAAAGACTTCTCAGCACAGGAAAGTCCTAGCATTCTATACAATATCCTTTAGACCAGCAATCAAATTTCATGGGTGGGCATCCCAAGTTCCCTAGTGAACTATATGACCTTGAGCAAGTAAGTCAGCGGACTGTCTACCCTCAGTCTTTTTAAGTGAAGTAAGAGCGTAAAAGTTCCCGTCTACACTACAGAGTCAGTGGAAGAATTAAAAGGGCCTCCAAGGAAGGGCTTCAGCACACTGCCAGACACAAATCTTCCTTGCAGTTTCCGGGTCTCATGGTGACTACCAAGAAACGGACTTGGAAAAGGGTAAATAGTCAAAATAGAAGACATCGGGTATCCAGAGATACATTTGTCCAGAAACAGGCGGTAGGTAAATCACAATTCTAAAATACAACAAAATAACTCTAGAAAAAAGAATCTGGAAGAACAAATAACAAAATGCTAAGTATACATATTTCTGAGAATTACAGGGAATTTTCATCCTTAAATTATCTGTTTCTTTCTCCTAACTATTCAGACAATGAACAGATACTACTTTTGTAATCAGGAAGAAGACATGAAACACAGTACATCTGTTTTAAGTCCCCTGTCATTCAACACGCCACAAGTGACCTGGAAATAAAAAGACATTTTTCTAAAATGTGCAAACTGAAGAAATCGACAACCTTTACTAAAGCTCCCTAGAAATGATAAAAGAAAAGTAATTACAATAAGAATGCCTGTACCCGTATGTATGTAAATACAAATCAGCCTTACTATTCTTTAGCCATACCCCTATATCATACTAAAGAAGCCTTTAAGAAGTGCTCCACGCTCAATGAAACACCCCTGAAGGGAGGGAGGGAGGACCACAAGCCCCACACTGCACCGATGACACTGAGACCTAAAACTCTCCGAAATCTGTTAGCTTCTTGACCTCAAGCCATTTCCTAAGGTCCAGCTGGCCAGGTCTGCTAAACCTACCACTTCAACGGACATGGCTTTTGCCATTCACAACAGGGAAGCTTCCAAACTCAGAAGAAAAGAAGTGCAAACCACCTTCGCAACCAACCCCAGCTGTGAAGGGAACAGGACAGCTGCCGGGGCTCAGCCAAGTGTAAACACAGCATTTGTACCTGCAGGGCACCTGCACTGCTGAGCGTGCTTCAGCTCAATCTCCATGGCCAAGGGACCCTGCTAAAGCTGGGCTACAGTAAATCCTCTGAAACCCACAAAAATTGGGGGTGAGGGTTAACATGGAAATGACAATGCATACTCTGGATTCCTGTGAAACCGTGTCCTGCTCTTCAAGGAAAATAACAAGATCCGAAGACTCCTTCCTTCATTCCTAAGGAGTCTGGGCTGGTGGCTAGAAACATGTGCTCTCACTGGGGGTGGGAGCAGGGAATTCTGAACAGCAGAAAAGAAGCAGGGTACAAAGATGCCAAGTTCTACAAAATATGTATATATAAACTACTACAGGTACCAAATGCGTTTCCTGAATAAGGGGCTGAGGAAATCTTACAGGAGCCTAATCGTCTTCTTCTGTTTAAAGCTGCATTACTTAATAATTAATAATTAGCTTTAAACACGGATTCTCAAACTTCAGGAAACCCGAGCATCAGTTGCAGGCTTTATTAAAAGAATATTATAGATTCTTGCCCGCTGCCTACACCCCCTTCCACCATCAGTGAGTCCAAATCAGGAGATCAGACCTGCTGATGTTTCTGCTTTTGAATCGTGGTCCACACTCTGTGAAACAATGGCGCTTAGACTCAGGACACATGCCTGATTCTCTTGTGGCACGGCCAGGCTTCTGTGTCCCACTCTCCTGACACAGTACTCCTACAGATCACCAAGAAAAAAACAAAGCACTGGTCACAACGGGAATGAGAGGGAGAAGGGGATGCACAACAGGCAGGTAGGAGAGTGAGGAGTCCAACACTGCGGGTAATCTCACAGTAAGGCAAAAGGACACACCCGATTAAAACAGAAACCCCCGAACAACCGAAACACCAACACCCACAATTCACGCATTTGTTATTTATCAGAACTGGATTATCCAATATGGAAAATGATGCTGAATTTAGGCCAAAAACACACATACAAATAAAGTAATTAACATATAATAAATAAATCAGAACTCTCACCAAAACAATAATGAAAGAAATTTAATTAAAAAACCAGATCTCTGACTTCTGATACGCAAGGGTTTACTCTGAGACTCACAAAGGAGAGTACACCACAACTTCGCAATACTTAGGGAGGGTCTCCTTTTCTTCTACATATGTTTATAATATCTGCCCGGCACAAAAATACTCAATGGTGGTAGGTAGTCTCCCTGTGTTCCGGAGCCCCTCAAATAGTCCATGTACAGAGAGCTGCTGAGCGTCAGAGATAAATAAATAACGATACAATTTAGTAAGGGACAGACAGATATAAACAGATCACGGTATTACAGTACTGTAAGCACAATCATAAAAATGGGACAAGGGCCAGGAAAGAAGGACAAACTTGCTGATAAGTGGAGGCCCCGACACCGTTTACTGGAGGAGGTCACCCGTGAGGCAGGTCTCACCTGGAGGACACAGGAGAAGTGCAAAGCAGAAGCTAGGTGCACCAGGCCAAGGGAGCACAGTGGGTTGCTGCGCACTCGTCGGAATGAGAAGTGCAAGCAAGGCACGAAGGGAGAGAGGACGCGAGAGGGGCACTCGTGCAAATAAATCCACACACCTCAAAGATGCCTGGTCTTCGAAGCCAACGAAGGGAGAGACAGAAGAAAACAAACCACCACGACCCCACTCTACCCTGAGGACCTGGCACTCTTACGATGGCATTGACATCAACCAAATCTACGTCTTTGGTTTGGTTTTTTCCCTTTCTTAACATTCTTTTTCTTATCCTTTTTTTTTTTTTTTTAAGTTCAGCTCAAATTTCTCTTCTTTCAAAAACTGCAGGTTCACAAGATTCACAAAAGGTAGCACGGAAGAAGTCTGCAATCACGCAGCCTAAAAACTCACACCAACCAAGTCCATGCTGTGGGCCGCAAGCAATAAGGCCAACTTCCCACCACAGCTTCCCTGAGGTGCAGCACACGATGGCTGGCTTCCCAGTCAGGTTCCGCGGGGCCTGGAGTCCACATCTCAAACCCTAGCCAAACCCTGTTGGCCACAGGACTTTATAATTAGAAGGGGGTCTCAGAAGCAGCCTTCTTCCCCAAGTGGGAATCACTGCCGGTCTACCTGCCTCGGCTTGTAGACCGGAGTGCTGGGGCCTTATCACCTTGTGAAAATCTCTCCAGGCTCCACCTGCACCTCTGACTCAACCTTCCTAAAATACTATTTTCTTTCTGCTGCTCACTCTCTGCCTACACAGGAATAAGCAATCCTTTAGAAAGGTTCTTCTGAGGTACTAATCACTTTTCTTTAGGGAGTTCTAGAGGCACTAAGATCTGTCTTGACTCAAGAAAAAGAGAGAAAAGCTTAAAAATAAAATGAAATCCCAATTTTGGAAACACATTTAACCCATCTTAGTTAGGGAGAGTTTCCAACCTCCAGGGCTTAAAGGTACAGTCCTTCATCCTGGGGCTCCTAAGCTCAGAGGCTGTATCCATAGACACAAAGCTCACTACATTTCCTCTATTTAAAAAAAAAAATCAGGGGCACCTGGGTGGCTCAGTCAGTTGAGCATCCGACTCTTGATTTCAGCTCAGGTCATGATCTCAGGATCATGAGATCAAGCCCCACATCATGCAGCAGGCTCAGCATGGAGCCTGCTTAAGATTCCCTCTCCCTCTCCCCACCCGCCCTGTTCTCTCTCTCTCTCTCAAAAGGGTGAAAAAAAATATATATATATACACATATATATATAAAATTTATTTTACACTAAGTCTCTGTAAGCCACTTTGATGAATGATGAAGATACTAAAGGAATGGATGACTCTAGATTGGAGACAATCTGCTAGTATTTAAGAATTCATTAACAACCCCTGGTAGAAGAACGTAAGGCTAAAAACAGAAATAGCAATATAATTCAGAGAAGGAGACAGACAGACTGGGATTTGAGTTGTAACTCTGGCACTTCCAGCTCTAGTATTGTGGACAAGTTACTTAACTACCAAGCTTTATTTTCATCTGTGAAGTGTGTAAAGTGAGAATGAAAGATGTGTGTGCAATGTTTAACACGGTAGTAAGCTACAGGAGAACACTCGGGAAGTGCCTGTCCCTACTGCCCGGTATGAATGACCAGACCAGCTGTGCGCACTGACCTCACATCGCGTGCAACTTCCACGTCCTATGGACCACCGCCATCGCTGTGCTGCTCCCGAATTCTAAACGGAGAGCATCCAGGAGGGAGATGTAGACCCCGACAGATGAGGTGCTCTACTAAATAAGCCCTTTACTGCTGGTGAACTCTCAGAAGCCCGCCAGGCTCCCCTAGCACTCCCACCGATGCTGCCCGAGAGTGCTGAGCGGCGGGTCTACGCGGCCCTACTGGCACTCTGGCCCCACCCCCTCCAGCCTGCCCTGCCCACACTGCTGGCGTGCACCGTGCTAGGTCCAGTCCTCACACTGTGCTCATGAGAATGTCCTCCTACCCTTGCTGATTCGGACAGCAGGACTACTGTTGGTAACCTAACCCAAGCAGTCAGCAAGAAGTCACTTTTTTTCTTTCATGTTCTTCTCTTTCATTTCCATGCTTGCCTTTTCTCCTGAACTTGCTTCTTCCAGTCTGTGACACTGTGGATGTCTTCCGCCACACCACTCGCACTCCTGCCACAGCATCTGGCGCAGTGCTGCACGTGCAGTTAAGTACTAACATACTCGATAGGACCATCACAGGCCAAAACTGATCAGCAGCTTTCCTGCCCCATTCAATAGCAAAGATCTGCAGCTCCAGCTTTAAGAACAAAAACCAATCTATCAAAGCCAAAATAACTCGTCAGTCAAGTCCCAGAAGGTTCACGTAGTAGCTCATCAAAGGTAGTACGGATTCTGCCAAGTGTGAAGAAATCCAGCCTGGATCAATTTGCTTAATTGGCTAGGGAGGTAATAGGGACCAGAGCGGCGGGATTCAGCATCATCTAACTGGGAAACCTCAGAGCAGAAGGGAGGGCACAGAGCAGCTCAACACACCTACGCTCTCACGTGACGGTCGGTACCTCTGGGAAGAACACATGCACGTGTTATTTCAATTCTCTTTTGCTGCTTAACAAACCCTTGTGGTTTCCTGCCCCCTCCCCAAAAAAAGGTTTCTGCTGCTTTGCAGAGATCTGTATAGAGAGGAAAACTCCAAATGGCTATTACAGGTGAGAAGTTTGCCGCCAGCTGTATCCTGTTATCCAAAGGAAACGGAACTGTAAGTTGCAAGGAGGTCCAGGCACAGGAGAGCAAGACCATCAATTCAGTAAGTGCTGACATTCTTATCCCTTCGGTAATAAGAATAAACTTTGAATTTAGAAAAATTCATGCACAGCTGGGCTTTATGTAAATTAACTTCAGTGAGGGTTAAAATAGATATCCGGTAAGAGACTGCCAAATTCAAGCCCTTCTACTTCCTTCAACCTTCCCAACCTCTATCGTCCAAAAAGCAAGCAACCCAATGGGCTAAAGTGATGATAAACCACTTGCAAAGACTATAAATACAGACGAGGGGGCTCTCACACACATGCAGACCTGGCCGAGCTGGACGACCTAACGTGGACGAAGGCCAGACCCTAGAGTGGCTGCTCTGTTAGGAACTATTTCACAGGGACACACAGCCCACCTTCCTGGACACATTACATGACAAAAGCACTACCACATTACTCCCAAGTGGCAGGAGGAAGAGGTACTAGAAGCAGACGCTGGAAACGTCCAGGTGAGCTTTTAAGTTGTTAAAATGGCTCTCTTAAGGATGAACACTGCTTCAATGTTGAGGTTCTTCAATACTGAGTCTTTCACATCTTGAGAACAATGACTTTGTAAAGCACAAGAGGAATGACTTTTTAAAAAAATCCATCTCAAAATCAGAGGGAAAATTTTGAACAACAAAGACTTCAAAAAAAGAAATAAGTACACTTCATAATTAAGTGAAAATACTACAGAGTCAAAGAAACTTCAATAGTTTCAGCAACCATCTATTTAGGCCTTTTTAAAGTATCGTTTTATTAACTTAAGTGAAAATTTTTATTTTTAAAGGAGAATTCCTATTTATAAAACATCCCTGGCCTGAGTTATCCCCTGAGGAGTCATTCTTGTTTTTATAACACACAATGAGCAGAGTATTTTTAAAAATCAGCGATAGGAGGGCCGCCTGGGTGGCTCTGTTGGCTGAGAGTACGACTCTTGATGTCAGTCAGGACACGATCTCAGGGTAGTGGGATGGAACCCCACATCGGGCTCCACACAAAGCACAAAGTCTCCTTGTCGTCCCTCTCCCTCTACTCCTTCCCTCCCTCTCAGGGCATACTCTCTAATAAATAAATAAATATAAAAACAAACGAGTGACTGACTGAATGAAAGAAGTATTTTTATGAATAAAATCTTTTTAAAAAATAAAATAAAAATAAAAATCACTGACAGGCTGGCTTAATGGATCTAAGGGTAGTGGATTCAACCCCGATGTTGGGCATAGAACATACTTTAAAAAAAAATAAGTAAATAAAAAGCACTGGTAAATTTATTTTAGGTGGAATGAACTGGGATGAGCCAAATGAAATGGTACATGAAAATCACCATGCGCACTTCTGGCAATCTAGATGCCACACAAAACTGTAACATACTACAGAACTTCTGATAACTTGAATCACAGTTTTAGCAAAGAACTTTGCTATCTAAAGACAAAAATTTATCAGTGTCCTGAAATAACAGAACCATTTCTCAACCATGAGATGGGAATGGCATCCCTCAGCAACCTCTCCTCCTCGTGACATGCAGGGTAAAACTGAGTCTGTCCTCAGGAGTGGAGATGAGGAAGTACCTACACATCCTGAAATGTAACTTATAGAACAGCTGTGGCTAATTCTGTTTGAATATCCATAAAGATTGTTCACTTTCTGTTCAGACCTACTGCTTCACAAAGCAAACAGAACAAGTGTTTGACAATACTGAGATAAAGAATCGGTAAGATTAGAGCTCAACGGAGTTAAATTATCAACTGCTAGGTTAAAAAACCAAAAGTCTTGCAAATTGTCCTAACTTGATCAATTCATTGAAAAAGGCTTAAAAGAATGATTTAAATAGGCAGCTTTTCATCAAACTACTAAGAGGTTATTGCCAGGTTAAATATGGATGATATTATACGTGTTCTGGATTTAGAAATAACAAAGAGAAACTTTAGAGATTATTCCTTGAATTTCAAATTTTCGGAATTCCTCTTAATAGGAAACTCTTAGAGGGCCACATACACTAACAACTCATTACACAATGCAGAAATGGAAAATTAATTTCTCCACTTGAACTAATTTCAAAAATAAGGTTGCCATGAAAACTACAAACCAGTTGCCTTAAAACATTTCATTTCTGGCTGTGTGTGAGGAGATAAATGGCACATAGATATGCATACTGATAAACTGTTTTTTGGTTTTTTTTTTTTGGTAAACGGAGCATGTTACTATGTACCCAAGACTTCAAATAGTTAATAGCTGAGGAATATACACAAAAATCTAGGCAGAAAAAGGCATCTACTACTCAGTGCTCTTTCCTTTATAATACTTCAAAATTAAAAATTTATATATATATGGGTGTTTCATAAAATCAATGTTACCATAGAATGACCCAAGTGCTAATAATCTGGCCATAACGAACACTTCAGTTGGCTATTCTCCCCGAAAATCTGTACAATGAGAAAGGAATTTAGGGGGAAGAGACTAAAATTTCCAGGCATACAGTCCTAAAAGTAAAACTGCTTTCGGTAAGTAGGGGTGCGTGTGAGAATGAGGGGCAGGTACTGGTACCTATGTCTTCAGAGAGTCCCAGGCTACTGAGAAAGTGACTTGACCTGCCAAGGGATGAAGAAGGGGAGATGAAAAACATGCAAACAGTAGGTATTTGAAATGCAATGAAGGGAAAGAATTCAATTCAACAAATATCTGAGTGTGTATTCTAGACACAGACTGTGGACAGAACAACTATAAACAGTCCAAATAAACTCTCTGGGGGGAGGGGGACCCTGGGATCCTGGCCAATTCTCCACACTAACTAAATTGGCCCTTCGGAAGGCGCCTGCGACAGCGAACAGTTGGTTCGTGCTAGACTGGTCATGGTTCGTAGACAGGCAGAATTCAGAATGATTTGGAAGACCAACTCAAGGTTGTGCCAAAGACCTGGGGTGGGCAATTCGAAGCATCAACACCTTCCACACCCCATGCCAGTGACAAGGGAGTGGCCAGTCAGACGGCCAGGAGGGAGGAAGCCACTGAACTCCAGCCCCTGGCTGGCTACAGGGCCTTTCTCCTCTGTACGAAACAGAGTTAATACTCATTTGCCTCAGAAAACTGTTGTAAATCAAATAAATGTGGGCAGCACTTGAGTGTGGTGGGGACACAGAGAAGATACTCTACAAACTTGGTCCTTCACGGACACAAACCCAGCAAATAGGAACACGTGCCCTGGAAGAACCAACAAGCCAGAAACAGTAACGCATGATAGGGACCACCAGGAAACGAATCCTTGCTCCTTACTTGGCAGCCACAGCAGAATCCTTAAGAAAGAGATGACTTGATGAACCACTAGCCTGAAAACCCAAGTTAAAACTTCTGTGCTACCGATGGTCCTTCTGAGTGATTTGAGTAAGATTAAGAAACTACTCTGGGCTGTCGCACTCGGGCTCAGTCACTGCTGTCACCGTGGCCGGCTCTCCGTCAGCAAGGAGCGGCAGCGCTGAAAACCCCAAGCCAGCAGCCCCAGCCTCTAGCCCACAAGGTACATACTCAAGGTCAATTTTTTTTTTCAGTTGTAAAAATGTATTCCTGATTTCTCTTTCCTTCCCTCTGTTCCTCTCCCCAAATGCTGGGTATAACCAAACCAAAGATCACATTCTAAAATAATCCCCAGAACCATTTAAATAAAACAAAACTGCCCCGGTACCCACGACAGGCTGACGCTTAGCAAAGAAGGCGGCTGCAGAGGGCCTCCTGGCTCTACCCGACATGCTCCTCACCTGTGCTCCTCCTGCCCCAGCCTGACACATGACATTTCTATGGAGACCTAGTCATTTTCTAGCTCATATGTTTGTACAGAAATAGGAACGCCATAAATGTTCAGAGAACAGAGTAAAAGGATTACCAAGTAGCTCCAATTATACCAACTAATCTCACCCTCTTATTACAAGCTGAGTCCTGGCATCTGACCTCTATTTCTGAAACTCAACCACGGGCATTTAGAAAAAAAATTCCTCCCTCCCTCATTCTCTCAAGCATACACTACAAGTATACTGGGTGATAAACATATGTACTCACTGGTTTTCAGAACTCACACTCATCCAAAATCATACAACATATTTGTTCATTATTTGTTCATCCATAAAGTAAGCACCTTACCTCCACAATCTTGACATCTTACAGTTTATCAACCATGAAGGCGTAACTACCATCATTATCATCTCCAGTGGTACCTGTAATAGTTCACTTATTCCGTTCAAGGATCTAGCTAATCTTAACATTAATCCATTTTACAAATGTAGAGATTCATGGCTAAAGTTAACTAACCTATATAAGACTGGCACAGCTAGTAAACAGTGGGATCCGGAATTTGAACCCAGATGTGACTTAACATCTAGACTACTGCACTGCTGCCTCTTCTAATTTGCAGCATGCCTTAGAAACTCCATTTCTGACTTTGTGAATGGAAGGAGCTGGACTGGGTAATCACGAAGCTCCTTCCATCTCTAATACACCACCTCTAATAGACCATAATTCCAGAAACACTGGCTGCCTTAGGTATACAAACAAACAAGGCAAGGTGATTCTTGTGAGCGGGGGACTGAACACAGTGACAAAGAGAAGGATGAGAAGTTCTTCTCATTCATTTTAATGGAAAATGCTTGGTAGAGGCAGTAGCATTTCACTAACTGAAACACTGAAGGGAAAGAAAGAAGGTAAAGACCTACCTAGTCTAAAGCTTCTCTGTAAACTAATTCATCTGTTTCATCTCCCCCAAAATTTACTCTTGTAGACTACTTTACAGATGTGCCCTATTCTGTTTCTCCAAATTAACAGGCAATGACCTGCAGAAAAAGCTGTGAAGTTACCCAACAAGTAAAGCCACTCAACAGACCGTCATGTTCCTATTCACATCCAAATGGAAATGTTTACAAGCTCGAGAATCAGCTGGGAATGAACTCCCTTCTCTCCCTGCTACACAAACACAGGCTAACATCCGCCAGCTGAGATCTGCTGCTCAAAAAATTTAGTTCTCTTACATAAGCAACAGGAACTCTTAGAATGTTTTTCCCCTAAATTCTACAAAAATCTCATGAAAATAACCAAACTTCTAGACCCAATGCCCAAGTTTAAGAGAAAGTGAACAGGGCGTCTTTCACAGTCAAAACTGCAGTGAAAGTGAATGGTAATGTTTCTGTCAGTACTAGATTAAATTTCACAACCTGCAAGTACTAATAAAGGAATATACCATCTTATTGCTTCACGGCACATACTGAAAAATACATTGGCTTTTCATACAGATAATTAGCATTCTTGAAGCCTGCTATTAAGTGGAACAAAAAATTAAAATACAAAGCAGTTACAAAGCAAGATGGACAGACCAAAGAGACATATCTACAACCTCCCAATATAGACCCTGATGCTATCCCAGGTCAGGGCGAAGAACAAATAAAGAATGCAGCCACCCACAGAATACCTCCCCACCCAGTACAAGAGGGGGGAAAAAATACCACAGACTGGTAATCTGAAAACTCAGTTATGGAATCTCCAAGGAGACACTCCTGCTTAGCTGATATTCAGATATGGGCTAATAGCCTCAGGCCTCCAGTTCTAACAAATAGGACCATAAACCCCACCAAGGGTCAGCATTAGCTGCACTTAACAATCTCAAGGCAAGCTCTGCCTTTCAAGGGCTCTCATCAAAACAAAGCTGGAAGCAAGGAAAACATTTTTAAAATCATGACAATCAAACCAACCTATTCCTTTCACTTTCAAAAATCTGAACTTTTAGGCTTCCAGTTCCTCCTTAGGAGAACACTAGGGATATTCTTCCTTAGGAATACACTAGGGGAAGTTAAGTAGAGATGACAAAGGTTTGGGAATATTGTTTCATATGCTCTGTAAATCCTGTACTGCCTTCCTGAATGCGGGGGGGGGGGGGGGGGGAGAGACCCAAATAGATTTGCAAACACCGAGGAAAAGAAGGATACAGGTAAGTAATGATGTGAAGACTAAAACAGAACTCCACTATTTAAAAAATCAACAAAAAAAGTAAAGGCAGACTACCCTGTATTAAACTACTGCTCTTTCAGATAAATAATTAGAGCTGAATAAAATATAAAAAGCTACCATTTGAAGGCACTGGAAAAAGACTGAAGCAGAGAACTGAAAGCAGGAAAAAGTACTGGATAAGACTCAATTTACACTCCTTTTTGACTAAGGCCCAGCTCACATGATGCAGTAGACAGAAAGCCATGGTCTAAAAAGCTCTATCTAAGCTCTTCCCAAATCCTTGGTAGACCCCTGAATTGTACATGTACTGGGGAGAGTCTAAGATTTCCAGCAAAAAGCAGATCTGTTAGGCTGAAAGAACTGAGCAGGGATCAAACTAAAGAGGGAGTCTGGGGCAAATCCAATTAGCTGCCTGCCAGAACAAAAGTTAGTATCTTTAAAAGATAAAAACCATGGTGGTCTCTAAAGCATATCATCCACAATGTTCAGCATATAATAAAAAATTACTAGATACGTGGAATCAGTTTTAATATCTTACTGGATCCCTTACTGATAAGTGAATTTGATAAAATCTTCAGCACAAGTTCATTTTATGTTCACATAGAGTAACCCATTTACCTTTGAGAAGCCACAGACAATACCTACGAATCAAATATCTGATAACGAACTCATGTCCAGAATTTATGAGAAACTTTTCCAACTCAGTAAGAGAACAGCCTAACTAAAAACAGGTAATATACCTGTACAGACATTTCACTGAAGAAGATATCTGAATGGCTAGTAGGCACAAGAAGAGGTGCTCAACATCATTGGTCATTAAAAAACAGCCAAATTAAGAACACAATGAGATGCACATCTGCCAGAATCCCCCTATATCTATTAAAGAACTTGAATTCCTAGTTAAGTTTTATCACAGAGAAAACTCCAGGCCCAGACAGCATCAAGGTAACATTATCCAAACATTTAAGGAAAAAATGATACCAATATCAAGAAGTGGTGGGTGGGGGAAGGGGATGTCCCATCTTATCTCATGCAGCCAACATTACCCTGATACTAAATCCAGACAAAGATATTTTTTAAAAAGCAGAAGCCCTCATGAACACAGACAGAAAAACCCTTAACAAAATGTCACCATTTCAAACTCAGAAATATAAAAAAGGACAATATACAATCACCAAATGGGGTTTATCCCAGGATTACAATGTTCATTTAATTTTTGCAAATTAATGGACTTTACCACCATCAACAAAATAAGAAAGAAAAACTACACAAATACGTCAAGATGCAGGAAAACAACATTTGACAAAACTCAACCCTGATCCTATATAAGAAAACCCTCAGCAGACTAGGAACAGAAAAGATACTTCCTCAATCTGATAAAGGGAGTTTACTAAAAACCTACAGCTGAAATTATACAGAGAAAGTATGAATGCTTACCCCTCAGACAGGCAACAAGAATATCACTTCTCACTGGGAATCTACAAAAGAACTTCTAGAAATAACAAGTGGGGGCAACTGGGTGGCTCAGTGGGTTAAAGCCTCTGCCCTTGGCCTCAGGTCATGATCTCAGGGTCCTGGGATCCATCCCATCGTGCTCTCTGCTCAGCAGGGAGCCTGCTTCCCCACCCCCCTGCCTGCCTCTCTGCCTACTTGTGATCTCTGTCCAAAAAAAAAAAAGAAAGAACAAGTGATTTTTAGCAAAACGGTAGGCTACAAGACCAATAAACAAGAATCCATTACATTTCTAAATATTAAAACAAAAAACCAGGGGCACCTGAGTGCCTCAGTGGGTTCAGCCTCTGCCTTCAGCTCAGGTCAGGTCATGATCTTAGAGTCCTGGGATTGAGCCCTGCATCAGGCTCTCTGCTCAGGAGGGAGCCTGCTTCCTCCCCTCTCTCTGCCTAGCTCTCTGCCTACTTGTGATCCCTCTCTGTCAAATAAATAAATAAAGTCTTTAAAACAAGGAAACAAAAATAACCTGAAGTTTAAATTTCAAGCATTTACAACAGCACCAAAAACATCAAATATTTAAGAATAAATTTAACAAAATATTATCTGTAAGGATAAATTTAACAAAATACTATAACATATTACAAATTATTATAATATTATAATACTACAAATACATAAACATGTTTTTAGAAAAACTAAATAAGACATTTAAAAATAGAGAAATATGTCCAGTTAATGGATTAGCTCAATATAGTTACATGTCAACGCTCTCCAAACTGAGCTAGCTACAAATTTAATGCATTTTCAATAAAAACTGCAGTACACTCTCTTCTGAAAATCATGAAGCTGATTTGATAATGCACACGGAAGTGAAAATGAACTGAAAGAACTAAAAAGAAACTAAACTAAACTAAAAAGAAGTACAAAGGAACTAAAATAGAGCCAAATCAATTTTGAAGAACAAAGTTGGAGAACTTACACTACCTGACTTTACAACTGAGCTATAAAGCTATGGCGTTCATGTAGTATTGGTGTAAGGACAGACAGAGGACACAAGAAAAGCACAAACTAAAAAGAAAAAAGTGAATATGCTGGGCTTCAAAAAAATAAGAAACTTACTGCTCTTCAAGATACTATTACAATGAAAAGGATTAGTTGGGGAGAAATTATTTGCAAAACATATCTAATAAAGGACATGTATTCTGAATACACGAAGAACTCTTACAACAAATATATAAAAAAAAAAGACCAAAAAGTATTTAATAGACCTTTCACCAAAGAAGACAGATGCTCAATATCAGCAGTCTTCAAGGAAATGAAAATTAAAACCTATACACCCCCTAGCATGCCTTAAATTTACAAGACTGACAATACCAATATTTGAAAAGTAAAGAGTGACTAGAACCCTTGCTGGATGGAAGAGAAAAATGCATAGGCACTTGGAAAAACAGTTTGATCATTCCTTAATCCTACTCTTGGGTATTTATTTACTTAAGAGAAATAAAAATGCATGTCTATATAAACATGTCTATATGAAGAGTTGCATGCAAATATTTCTAGAAGCTTTACTTATAAGTAGTTAGAAGCTAAAAACCATTCCAGTGTCTGTCCAACGAGTAAGTAGATAAACAATCTGTGGTATAACCATAAATAGACTACTTCTCGGGGGAAAAAAAGGGGGGGGGACTACTGATACATGTAACTATATTGATAGATTTCAAAAGCATTATGAAAATGCCAGATATAAAAAACTACATGTTGTATGTTCTCACTCCTACAAATTTCTAGCAATGGTAAAACTGTAGTGACACAAAGCAGATCAGTGCCTGCCTGGGCTTTGGAGTGGTGATGAGGCAAATGACTGCAAGAGACAAGAAAGAAATTTTCTAGAAAAGACAGAGAAGTTCTCTCCCTTGATTGTGGTGGTGGTTATATGACCGTAAGCAACTGACAGAACCAATTCACTCACTGTACGTTTTAAATGGATGAAGTTTACTCTATGTAAATTGTACTCTAATAAAGCAAATTTCAGAACAATTTTCTTCACTTCTTCCAACAACCCAACAGTCCTTTATAAGGCTGTGATGTTCTCCATCACTGTGCTGAACATCAGTTATCTCGGTGCCACGGCTGGTTATCTCTGCTTCTTCCACAATGTGTGTGATTACACCTGGCAACAAGGGGCCAGCGAGAAGTCACAGGAAGCACGGAAAGTGCATAAAACTATGTAAGCTACTGCCATACTTTTGTTAAATAGCACTGGAAAGTACACAGATAACAAGGATAAGAGAGTACTGCTGCAATGACATGTAACCAACAGCAGTTGCACCATGTTACGGCTCACGGGAAAGGATAAAACTGAACGCTCCTGGAAGGTGTATCTCTGTCTTCACATCTTCACAGAGACATAAAATCACTGAATTCTGGTCAATGCTTAAAGCTCCGGTCCTATGTCTAACTGCAAGCCTGCTGGGTGTACACTCAATACTCAGAACAAAAGAAAGTGAATGGGGCATACTGACTTCGTTAGTGTTACGGAATCAAAGGCAGGGCGGGACAAGAGAAGCTATTCTGAAAAGGGAAAAACCATTAAAAAAAGAAAACAGCAAATCTGTCAGCTAGATTAAGAATTTCAAAAAATCTGTACAAGTCACCTCATCTCTCTAGGCCTCAAGTTATTCCTCTATAAAACAAACTCTATAATCTCCATACTAACACTTTAGGATTCTCTGTTTGGGGTCCAAACTGTCCTGGCCAAAATCAGTAAGCATACTTATTAGAACAGACCGGCTATGTTATTTAATACAGGCTGTTTAGGGGTGCATGACTGGCTCAGTCAGCAGAGCATCTGACACTGATCTTGGGGTTGTGAGTTTGAACCCCATGTTGTATAGAGATTACTAAAAAACAAACAAACAAACAAACTTAAAAAAAAAACATGCTGTTTAATAGTCATGATGTCCTTGGGTTGAAGGAAAAAGAGGTTAGTAGTTAAATTCACTTCTTTTTTTTAAGCTTTTTTTTTTAATTCATTTGAGAGAGAGGGAGACAGAGACAGAGACAGAGAATGAAGGAGAAACAAGAAGCTCTATGTGGGGCTTGACCCTGAGATCACGAGAACTGAGTCAAAAGCAGACATATAACTGACTGAGGCACCCAGGTGCCCCAAGTTAAGTCCTCATCTTAATGGCAGTGGGTTCACCAGAAATGACCTACAACTGATAATGCAGAACTGCATCATATCAATCACTGAAATAATGTCAGCCAAGTCATTCTATTTTCCAGGGAGCTATTCCAGAAACATGCTTAGGGATGAATGCTGAACTTTACATCTAACACAGTACTTTGACTATACTGGACTGTCCATTTACAATTTGGAGCAACCTGGAAAGAGACAACTTCCAATAGTAACACACACTGTATACGGCAACTACTGTCAGAACTTTAGATCTACCTATTCTAGAAGGCATGAATAAATGAAATTTCTTATGATGAGACACACTTTTGGATCACACAGGACCCATACAAAAAGGTCTAGGGTCTCTCATTTACGCTTTTAAACATTTGTGCATCTAACCAGGGCCAGAGACTGCACTCTTAGGTCACAGTAATTAATTAGCTAGTAGTCACAGCCCAGAAAGAGCTCTCAATCTGTTAGAGAGAGGATATGTAAACACCTAATTACAAGGCAGTGACAATAATTCTACAAGTATTTACCAACTTTAAAGTGTGGAATATGGAGTGGATGACCTCTCAGGAGTAGTGTTCTCTTACCCAAAAACACTAGTAAAGACTACCCATTCCCCAAATATTAATGTAATACAGAATTCTACAAATCCTGTTCATGTCCTAAGCCCTTCATATTTGCTTTGCTTTGCGATGGTCTCTTCATAAGATACAGAACAAAACATTTCAAAGTGGAACTCATCCGAGAACCCCAATCTTCTTTAAAATATCAGAGCTGTGCTGGGGGTGCCTGGGGGGCTCAGTCAGTTAAAGCATCCAACTCTCAATTTTGGCTCAGGTCATGATCTCAGGGTCCTGAGACCGAGCCCCACGTCTGGCTCTGTGTTCTGTGCAGCGTCTAATTGTCCCTCCCTCTCCCCCGTTCCTCCCCAAACTGGCTCACACACTCACACATTGTCTCATAAAAAAGAATCCTTAAAAACAAATAAATAACATCAGAGTTGTGTTGTTAAAATGTTAGTATGACTGGGGCGCCTGGGTGGCTCAGCCAGTTAAATGTCTATCTTCAGCCCAGGTCACAATCCCAGGGTCCTGGGACAGAGCCCCATGTCCCACTCTCTGCTCAGTGCAGAGCCTGCTTCTCCTTCTGTCTGCCACTCTCCCTGCTTGTGCTTTGTCAAATAAATCAAACCTTTAAAAAAAAAAAAAAATGCTAGAGTAACTAACTCTTCCCAGCTACAAATCACAACTGATTTTACCAGACACTAATTTTATTTCACAGTTCTTTTCCAAAGATTACCTCTCATCTGCTCCTGGAAATTAAAACAGTCCAAACTTAAGAATAATTACTAAATCCACAAAAACTGTCATAACACACTGTTATTTTCAAATGTCAATATACTTCTAGAAGGGCTGGCATTTTCACCAGTTTTGAAGGGTCATCAGCCACAGAGTAAATTCTGGCAAATTTTAACACGTAATCCCAACTGCGAGCCCAGCTAGACTAATCAGAAAGCAAAGACAAGATTCCCAATTTCACTTCCTTGCAGCCTAAGTAGGTTTCCATGAAGATCTCAGAACTCCTTTACCCTCAAAAATGCAAGAAAGCATTCACTCAGCTGAGACTTGAGTTCAAGAATGACCTACCTGCACAATATTTTCAGAAGAAATAATAATAAACAGACTCTCAATCCGGGTACAAAGCAAGCTAATCTGGGCTGTTTCTAAACCATAGAAGCCAGAAATTTTAAGTTTTTTTTTGTTGTTGTTCTTTTATATTATTCTGAAACAAAAATGTGGGGAAAAAGCAACACGTAAATTTTAGTCCCTGAAGTATAGCAATCAGGCCTCATCTTGCATTGTCAACACTGAAGGCAGTGACTCAAGTAAAGACAGAGAAAGCATGTTGACCAGACCTGCTCAGTCTACTAATGGATAAGAGGCTGAATCACAGAAGCCAGATGCAGAAAGATTATGGGCTGGAACATCGGGCCCTGAAGCTGTTCAGTTGTCCGTTTACTCATTCACACATCCACCAAGTTGAGGACGCAGCTCCTGCCAGGCACAGTGTTAGGTGCTGCGGCAGGAAAAATACAAACACAGTCCTTGCTCTCAGAGTAGATACATTCCGAGGGAGAAAACAAGTTAGCGGACGACTTAGCTGGTTATCTGGGTAGAAGACGACACGACGGAGTGTGGGGAAGAAAGACAGGTCAGGAAAGAGAGACGAGATGTCCCCTAGGTAACTCTTAGAAGCTGACACATCAGGGATGGGGGGGGGGGGGCTGCGCCAAAGATAAAACCGTGAGCACACTCGTACAGAAGCACAAACAGTCAGCTGTTTTGGGATCTAATAACTGGTAGTTTAACAAGGCACAGAGTCTGTGGGGATGACGCGAAAAGGAAAGAAAGAAACTCAGGGATTAAGTAAATTCAGGGGTAAAAAGCATAATCACTCAAACATTTATTAAGCACCTACTATATACCAAATATGGAAAATACCCAAGGTATGCATTTAGAATCAACTACATCGTGTAAAGGTAGGAAAGAGGCGGCAGAGCAGAATCACTTGTAAAATACACGAAAGGGTTGGCTGACACAAAAGTCAAACCAATAGCTGACGGCATAAAATGGCCACCCAAATCACTGGTATGCATTAACAGATGTATAATTAACACAGCTGTATACGTGTGTGCATGTGTGCGTTTGTGTGTGTGTGTGTGTAGTTCGGCACCATAACCTAAATTTCGTGTGCAAGTCTAGAAGCTGGCAGGTGATTCCAAACCACTGTTTGTTCAATAGGCCAGGAATATAATGGTCCACTCTGGGAACCCTACCACGACAGGCACAGACAAAAAAGGTTGGGAACAAAGTGAACAGACTGGTGAGAGAAATGAAAACCATGTTGTGGATTTTGTTTTTGTTTTTGTTTTTCTGTAAGTAAACTCTATGCCCAATGTGGGGCTTGAACTCACAACCCCAAGATCAAGAGTCACCCACTCTACTGAGCTAGCCAGGTGCCCCATGAAAACCATGTTTTAAAAAGTAACAGTGGATGAAACTAGAACGGTTTAGCCAGGAGAAAAGGTCCAAGGACCTTTAGATTAAAGGATCTTTAAGTTTCTCTTAATGCCAAGATTCTATAGCTTGCCAACTGAGTACAAATTTTAAAAGCTTTTTATGGTGTTTCAAAAGTTATTCAAGTCATCGCTGTCACCAATAAAACATACTGTGTTGTCTCTTCTGAGTAAGGTGCAGAGCTACAAAATAAGCCAAGGAAGATGGGTAGGAGGCAGAAAGTATGAAAGTGCAGACATTTGCTTTTAAAGACCTCTGGGCTACTACGGTACAGACGACAGATCTATACACAGATCTAGAACAAGGTTAAAAGTAAATGTCTAGAGATCAATAAAGATAAATACCTTTCAGTCTAAGAAAAAGATGAATGAATATGAAGCTACCAGATTTAAACTCCCTCTGAGAAACTAATTCCTTCAAAAAAGAATTAGACAAAGATGTATAAAATGAGAAATGACCTAGAGTAATTAGCTATGATGAAACCCAAAGGAAATCAAAGGAATACTCACATGGAAAGCTTATTATTATATACAGATTAAGCTTCAAAAACTCCTGAGAAATAGATACTGTCCCTATTCTACAGGAAAATGAACACCGGGGTTCAAAGACTTGTCTAAAGACACTGGGCTCACAAGTTGCCGACTTTGGAATCTGTAGGACTCCAAAGCTCTTTGTGAATCCCAGACCATACTACCTCCCCAAGTCTGTAACTGGATTTCTAACACCTGCGCAGGACACACGCTGGTATACACACTGGGACAGGCACAGGCACAAGAAGAACAGGCAAGGAAGACATGAATATTTATAAACAGGGGAGCCTCCGGTCTAATAAAACCTAATAGGAAGAGGCACTGACCCCCATGCCAGACTTTAACCCTCTGGCTGCTGGGTCATAGGGGCTGTGTTAGAAGGGAAGGGACTGTTTTAGGGCCAGTCCAAGAGTAGCCAGAGCAAACGGGAACAGGGGCTTGGGGAACTATCTCAAACTTTTAACAATCATGATGGCCTCACTAGTTCATACTAGCTGGGTGTGCAAGCATGCATTTCTAAACAGGTTAAGGTCAGAATCACAGGAATTTGGCTTCTACATTTCAACCAAGGCTTAATGACAACTCAATACCAAAAGACTCCCAGCTCTGCCACCAACATCATCATCTACTAGAGAAAAGCAAAGACCCAACAAAAGCCTCCCCAGAGAGTGCTCTCTGCCAAAGCTGACTCTGATATCAATAGAACTCACTGCCTTTGATGTAGCCAGTCCAGCTAAAATGCACCAGTCTCCTTTCTGCCCTTTCTCAGAAACAAGAAGACGGTAGCAGCAAAGGAAAGAAGAAAGAAGAAAGGCAGAGGGAAAAGCAGGGCACACAAAAAGACCCAGTGTTCCCTGCAGACCTCCAAAGGAAACCAGCCCTGGCATGGTTCAAAAAACCCACCATATTCTACCATTCTGCACAATTTAGTCTTGGCTGCAACTTAATCTACTGATGGCGTAACAGTGTGGATTTGTAAGAACCAGAAAGGAACACACCAGTAGGGACTGAAATCAGTCAGGCTTGTTAAGACCAGACATTTCAGGGCGGGGCGGAAACGGGGGAGTAGGGCAATCAGGCCATGGTTCTTCTTGGGCTCTCTGCCTCCCATCCCTTTTACTGCCTTCTTCTTATAAACAATGTCAAACAGTAATAATTTTTACTTAATTCTCTCACTGCATTTGGAAAATGTGTATCCCTGTTCCTTCAAGTAACTTTTCTATCCCATTCTCTCTCTCTCCTCTTCCCGGAACTCCAATCACATGCGCAGTACAGACCTTTCTTAAACTGTCCCCCAGTCTCTGACGTTCTGTTCATTTTTGTTTCAATCTGTTCTGATCAGATCATTTTTATTGATCCAAAAGTTCAGTAATTCTTTACACTTATCTCTGTTCTGTTAAACTTATCCTGGAAAATTTTTATTTTAGATATTTTTTCTTTTTTTTTGCAGTTTCTGTTTCTGTTCTAATTTCTTAACTTTTCATTACAACTGAATTTTCTTGTGCCTAACTGAGAATAGTAGTTAACAGCTGCTTTTAAATTGTTACCCACGTTGGGACGCCTGGGTGGCTCAGTTGGTTGGACGACTGCCTTCGGCTCAGGTCATGATCCCGGGGTCCCGGAATCGAGTCCCACATTGGGCTCCCAGCTCCATGGGGTGTCTGCTTTTCTCTCTGACCTTCTCCTCACTCATGCTCTCTCTCTCTCAAATAAATAAAAATAAAAAAATAAAAAACAAATCGTTACCCACGAAATCCAACATCTGCATCATCTTGGAATCAATCTTCATTCAGTACATTTCTCTTGAGAATGGGTCACGTTTTCCTATTTCTTCCTATTTTAAGATTTATTTATTTACTTGAGAGAGAGAGCGCGCCCTGTGCACACGCATGCATAGCAGGGAGGGGCAGAGGGAGAGGGAGGAGAGAGTCTTAGACTCCACGCTGAATGTGGAGCCCCACACAGGGCTCAAGCTCACGACCTTAAGGATCATGATGTGAGCTGAAACCAAGAGTCGGACACTTAACCAACAAGGGCCTGTTTCTTCATATTTTGAGGAGTTTTAGATTGTACCTGGGATATTGTGGCAACACTGGGTTGTTCTATCCTCCAAAGAGTCTTGATTTTTTTTCAGCTTCAGCTGAAGCCTTCACTTGGCTGCCCCCATCATGTATAGATCACCCAAATACTCAATGATTATTCCTGGAAGGTGAGAATATGGCTAATTTTTCTTTTTCTACTTCATATTCTAAAATTTCCATGAGTTGTGTTCTACATATTTCTGGATTCCCATTATGAGCATATTCCAAAAAAGCAGAATAAAGGGGATACTTTTAAAGAACAGCTAAAAGTTAGTATTTGTTTTTTTCACCACTGCTTAAGGCCGATGTGTCATCCCCTGACAGGACCTGCTTCTATTGCGCCAACATTCAAACTCTTTTCATGACACTGTGGTTTAGGAACGTCAAAAAAGGAATTCATTACCCTTTACCAAATCAGTCACAGCTCAGCATCACCCTCCAGGAAGGGTTGAGGCTCTGTACGTGAGACACACACAATAAATGGAAGAACCTAAAATAAAGGCAAATCTGTTTGTCAACAGGCAACAGATGTCTACAAAGGACAAGGCCCCAGGAAAGAGGTGTGTCCCCATGGAGGGACTTACAGACCACAGCAAGGAGCCAGGGACTACAACCAGACAGTGCAGAGGTGGGACACATAATCTCTACCTACTTCTACCACGGCTCCAATGCTGCACACTGATGAGCCGATTCAACCCTGTGCTTTGAAAAGAACAGTAGATCTTCTCTTAAAAACCAAACCAAACAAAACAAAAACCTTCAATGGGTCCCTTAATCCTTATTTTTTTAAAAAGCCTTGCAAAGCCAAGAGTAGGTCTCCCTCAATTTCATATCCTCCAAAGCACCTGGCGAGATCCCACACCACAGCAGGCCCTCAACAGCGGTGAGAACAAGCATTCACTTTCGAGGTCAACTAGACTGAGGTTAGAACTTTGGCATGCCTCTTACTTTCTTATTTTAGAGGAGTTACTTCTAAAGACTGATTAAAAAACACAAATCTAGTATAGACTCCTTTCATGAGGTCTGAAGCCATTCACTTAACCTCTCTGAGCTTCGGGTCCCTGGTCAGTAAAAAGGGAATCGTACCTTCCTTACAACACTGTTGGGAGGATTAAGCAAGAAAACTAAGTAAAATGCCTAGCTACAGTCAGGCCTGGCACACTGGAGATGATAAATTATTGCCATTATTGTGACAGTATCAAACAAAACTGAGAAATACCTCCCTGGAATCCATAACCTCATGGAACTTCTGGGGAAGAAGGTTCATGAGCTCAACAAGAACTCAGAGCCAATAGTTCTGCATGAGATGACTAGACCCAGGGCAGGCAGGGCAGCTGCTAGTTGAGCCATCAGAAAACAGAGAGTGAGGAGAGCGAGTCTCCTGCAGACTCTGAGGAGTAGTACAGAGTAGCACAGTCCTTAGTATCTGGATTCCGGTTAAAAGGAGTGGTCAGGATTGGTTTTCATCTCTAACACCTTAGGAATAGTCATCTCCAACTCAAAGCAAAAAGGCCTGTTTAACTAAAATGTTCAGTGTATATATCCAAGTGACTAAACAATTAAACAGTTCTGATTTTGCTTACAACAAGAAGGACGATCTTACAAGAGTTTAGAGTGTAAAAGCAGAAAGTGTATGATTCTTTGCTTCCCAAATGACCTGAAGCTTGGAAAAATGCCATGTACTACAAAAAGGGCTTTTCTGGTTTTCTATGTTGGAGGCAAGACAAATAAGGAAGATCTAAGACCTACTGCTCACGATGGAGGTGTACAAAAAGAGGCACATAAAAGTCCTTTATCTGTTCTATTTCATCCTTTTCTCCAAGGAGAACTTGGAGTCTGAACTTCAGACTACATGATGTAGAATGAACAACAGCAATGCAAAAATTCACAGCCCAAGTCCTGGAGTGTCCGACCCAAAGGAGTGTGCCCCAGGCCAGAAAGAGATTTACTTCCTGAGTCCTGAAAAATTATTTAGGCACACAAGAGACAGAAGAATATAAAGGACAACAGCAATTTGCGGTAAGAGAGCAGAGTCCATCAGCTGTGATCTACTGAGTTTTAAGTCAATGTCAGCCACAAAGTGTTTAAAGGAAGGCTCTGTGAGCCTTCCAAAGGGAAATAATGTAAACGCCCAGCATACATCCATGAGTAAGACATTCCAGAGCTCGCTTTCTTCTTTCTTTCTTTCTTTCTCTCTCTCTTTCTTTCTTTCTTTCTTTCTTTCTTGTTTTTAAATAACCTTTTCACTCCAAGGAATCGAGAGTATGTCGATTTCCACAGAACACCTGTCCACATCGCCCATGATACTGCCATGAAGGAAGTCAAGCAATGTGGTTAAAGAGGAGGTGGTGGCCTCAGATTCAAGCACGTTATGACTAAAATTTTCCTCCCCCAGCACATGCCACCACTGCCTGTGCTTCTAGGGTAACGCATGTTGTTTGTTTTTCTAGGAATCTGGGGAAGTGCTGTGGGAAAATATGCCCCACTTCCCACTGTGGCCATCCTCAATCCTATCATGGTTTCAACAACAAAGCAAAATGAATAAATGATGAGTATGGGTAAGAAACAAGGTCTCCATTATAGGCAAATACAACTCTTTCCCACCCCACACACTCGTTCCAAATCTGATGAACACTTTTACCAAGATCTTGAAAAATCCAACGATAAAATGACCAAATAGACAGACTATGTGAGGTTCGTTAGCAATACTAATATACTGAAAGTAAGACTGAGGATCCAGGGCTGCCTGCAGGGCTCCGTCAGTGGAGCAGGACTCTGGATCTCAGTGTCCTCCGTTTGGGAAGGAGGGAAGGAAGGACAGAAGAGAGGGAGGAAAGGAGCGAAAAAGGAAGGGAGGGAGAGAAGGAAAAAGAAAAGAAGGGAGGAAGGGAGAGAAGGAGGGGTGGGGGCAGGGAGGGAGGAAGACTGAAGATCCAAAAACCCTGAAAGGCTAATAAGAAGGATGTACCAAGAATGTACATGAGGTACCCCAGGTACCACAATGACATTTAAGATGGATAAAAATGAATCCTCTAAGTCTCTGTCAACACCCAAATGGATACAAGAAACCTATCTATCAGCACAGACAGAAAGAGACCTGTGACTTTTGGTAGCCAATAATCACTTCTCTGTCAGTAAGATGAATTAGGGTTCTCAGGTCAAAGAAGAGGATAGTCTGGCCCAATTTCTTGATAGCTGTTAAGAGACAAAAGGTGAAAAGGGAAATCAACTTCAGAGAGCTTAGATGAGTTATTCAAGATAAAAGAGTTATTAAATATGAGAACAGGCTGATTGCTCGAGGGGGTGTAGGGTTTCCTTCTGGGGTGATGAAAATATTCTAGAATCGACTATGGGTCATTACCGCACAACTCTGAATATCCTAAAAGCCACTGAATTGTACGTTCTACAAAGATAAATTATTTGGTATGTAAATTATAACTCAATAAAGCCTTTTTAAAAAAGTTAAGAATCAAACCCAGGTCTATATCCTGTCCATCTTTTTGAAGAATTCTTATTTTTTAAACAAATCTATTATTTAAAAAAGCACATTGGAGGTTCTGTCCTTTTATGATTACCCGTTTCCTTTTTTGGCCTAGTCCATTCCCCATTCCTTCCTTCAAGTTCAGAAAGCAGGATAGAGAACATTAAGTCCTGTCAAGTAGCACTCCAATACCCAGTACAGTCACGGAAACTATGGCTCAAGTCTTCCCACATGTTGTTTGATTTGGCACTGACCTCGCTCCAAAACAAAAAGAAAATCTCCTTTACCTGACTTGCATTTGCGAAGGTACGACCAGCTACCACAGTCTACAACAGCATTACCCAACACAGAGATTCAGCATAAGGCCCACTGTCTGAGGTCATCAGTCTACATTAACACCCCCAATCACTTTCTTTTCATTACAGAACTATGGTTACTTCTATCCAGGCCACAAAATTTTGTACTTTATACATATCAGACTGTCTCTTCTGTGACCTCTAAGTACCTAAAGCTCTCACGTTCACTCAACAATCCCAGAGCTCAGGCCACATGCTAGGAGCCACACCAGGTGCTGCAGAGACATGCTGAGTCCTCTGAGGGTTTAGCCTGTGCTCTCAGAGGGCTTATGGTCACAGGGAGGGATAAAATCGAATCAGCACACTGATAAACAGAAAACCCTACAACAGGACAAAGATGAGATGGTATTATGAAAAAAAAAAAAAAAAAGGCAGGGAGAATTCACCTGTTTGGGGAAGTCCAGGAAAAGCTTCCCCAAGGAAGCAAACATCTGAGCCAAGAGATGAGAAATTATAGTCATAGAGAAGAATCCTTGAGGTACAAAGGCCCTAACAAAGTAAATGGACAGGAAGGATGAAAAGAAAACAAATGCAAAGAGAACAGGGGGGAATCCTTATGGAGTAAAGAGGGAGCCAGACCACCGCGAGCCTCCTAGACCCCATCAACTCTTTTGGTCTTTATTTTACAAGCAAGAGTCATGATCAGAAAAGGACCCCTTGTTTTTACATAGTGGACAACAGAGTGAAAGGCAGCAGGCAGTGGCGGATACAGGGATGCCAGCCAGAAGGCCGGGGCAACAAGAATTCAGGTCCGACGGCAGAGCTCGGGCTCAGGGGAGCGATGGAGAGAGGTGAACAACAGACAACAGGACGTTAAACTCAACAAAGTTCGTGGACACATAAAAGGACTAGGAGTAAGACAAAGGGCTATCAAGAATGGTTTCTAGATTTCTGCCCTGCGCGCTGGAGACGGGCGGTCGTGCGCTTTACTGAGAATGTCAAGGAGAGGAGGGGATTCGTGTGCGCCTGTCTTCTGCCCCAGCTCTAGGAGAGCCACGCAGTGGACTGACAAATACTAACGAGCCAATGAGTGCACACATTGCTAAGAGCCCCATCTAAATGATTTCCTTATGTGGGTCCATTTTCTGAAAAATTCTAGCTAAGCAACAGAAGAGTTTTCTTGAAAACAACTCTAAAATTTAGCTGAACGTGAGTGACGACCACACGTTCCAGTTCAGAAGGCAGAGAGGCCAATGTGGGGCTTGATCCCAGGACCCCGAGATCATGACCCAAGCCGAAGGCAGAGGCCCAACCCACTAAGCCACCCAGGCGCCCCCCTTTTATCTTACAGAAAAGGAGGAAGACCCTAAGAAGAAACGAAGTGACTTGTTCGGTGCCAGAACCGAGTGGGACTCAAACGCCGAGGATCCAGTCTCTCTCCCCCTCCACCTCCCACACGCTGCTAAGACAGGTCTTTCCAACATAAAAACACTGCATTTATTGGACGCCTCAGAACATCTCTAATCATTACAGCAACTGGTTGGAGGACTAGAAATTAAGAGTTCCCTGAACTGCAGTTCACCTTCAAGCCACAATACAGCCCACGTGGGGTGACTAGATGGTCAGAACAAGGGAGGACAAGAGACAAAGGGTCCAAAATCTGTGACTGCTGTGGCAACACTTCTACCTCATCCACCACCAAAAGGTGCACAAAACTGTTCAACTTCCTCCAAAGCCAGAGCAAGGAAAAAGGAGAGGAGAAAGAACCTCAGATCGGTCTGTGCTCATGTCGGCTTCAGGAAGGTCTGGGAGAACTGACAGGAAGAAAAGCCGTGTTTGCCTGGCTAGACAACCTGGGCAACTTACATCCAACCCTCGCATCCAACAACTACTTCTCCGTTCCAGTCCTTCAGTTCTGATGGTCTCTTATAAGCGGACTGCTCTCGGCACTGACTACAAGTAGCTCTAACCTCCCTCCTGAGCTCCACACACTAACTGCCCACCAGCCACCTTACTCCGCCCGGATGCTCTTCACCAAACCAAACCTTCAGTACTCTTCCTCTCTGCCTCTTTCTCATTAATGGCATCACTTTCAAGCTCTCAAGCAAACTCTTTCCTTGTCTCTCCCTCCTACACTGTATCTCAACAAACCCTACTTAGTTTACCCCTACGATGACCCATCCCCACTGCCCGAGTCCTCACCCTCTCCCTCAGGCTACAGCTTCTGTACTGTCCTCCCTGCTTCCAAGCTGCCCCTCACATCAGTTCGCCACACCTGGGTACCATTTGTGTGTCAATTCTCCGCTCAAATCCTTCCAAGGACCCCTTGCTTTCTCTCTCTTAATAAGGTCACACTCCCTAGCTCCAATCTATTGTCTACCCCACTGTTCGTGCCCGGATGCCATCACCGTGCTGGCAACAACACACAGCTCACCAATCCTGGCACGGCTACAATGAAAGTCAAAATAATTAGAAGGAAAAACTGCAGGTAGAGCCCCATTACAATGCGACCAATATGAATAATGTTTGGCTCTCTCCACTACTGCCTTAATTTAATTAATTGATTGAATTCCATTAATTTAATTATGGCCTGACTTTTTTCACAGTTAATGGTATCTTTTTCCCCGAGCCAGTCTACAAGTACTATAATAAAGGTAAATCACAGCACTATGGGAGCCAAAGGAAGATGTAATTAAATGAATTCTCATCAGAGCACACAGCTATATAAACTAATTCCATAGTATGACAGGCAGATAAGAAGACAGGATTAAGTCACGTTTCGGGACACAGAAAGGCCCAAGTAACAAACTTCTTGCACTGATGATCACTAAAATGGTTTCTGCATCAAGGATCACTACAAATCTTAAGACATGATCAGTTTACTTCTCTGTCTTCAAAATTAGAATACATCAGTCTTCTCCCGGGCTGTCTCTCAGGGGGGCCATCAGAGCCTACTACTCCCACTGTGAGCTCCGGAAATGTAGAAACAAAGTGCCTTTCCGTGGTGAGGTGCCAAGCTGTTCACCATTTCTTTGGTACCACAGAGGCCTCAAAAACAAGGGACCACCTGCATGCTGTGCTAACCAAATATTCATTAAAATTATCCGCCACCTTTACAAAGTGTAAGTAAGAACCCCAAGGAGATTCATTCCAAAGAACTATTTTGCTCAGATAACTTACCAGAGATCATAGGATAAAGGCTTTCTGACTGAGCAAGCATATAGAGGATGAGGGGGAAGAAGGAAGGGTAGAGCAAAAGTCTCACATACTTGAAGAGCAGACAGACGCGGAATGGAAAAACAATGTGTGTGACCCCGTGCGATTTCTCTCTACCTTAATTTCCTTGGCTGTAAAACAGGTTTTAAAAACAGCCATGATGACTGTACCATATGAAGAGTTAACTTCTTCTGTGTTAATAGAATACGTCAGGGGCCAAGGGGCTGGGAGAGAAAGCCTCCAGGATCTAAGAGGTCCAAAATGGAAAATAGAAGGCCACGGAGAACAAAATCCCCTCAACCAGGAAGTGGAGAATCCTGAGGTTGGCTTCACTGAATTGCAACTAAATTATAATCCCCTTCGCACAAATCTTCTGAAAAAGATGAAAATGGATTCTGTACTCCCTCCTAGACATCCTAGAAGGACTGTCTTGCTGGCCGGTATTTTATTCAACCACTAACGCTTTTCTTCCCAATTTTCCAGAACATGTGAAAAGCAAAATGACAGTCAACATAAAGATTTTACTCTCAACAACCTCACTCCCGTGAGGATTTCTGCTGTGACCAAGTCAACGGTTTACTAGCATCACAATAAGAGAAATAAAAATAGTTCACTTTCTATTTCCTTTAGGATTTCTTTTCCACACCCTTCGTCATTCCTTGTCCTGATTCACTGGTCCAAACACAGTAAGATGACTGCTGGAAGCTGGGACGCGGGGTTGTTTTCTGTTCCACTGTTTGCTTCCATGCGCCCAACGTAACAGAAAGATGCTCCGCTCTGGCCTGAGTTCTTAGGTTCGGTCCCAAAAGAACATTTGTCCGGAATGAATACAATTTATATAAGCAGTTGGCTTAAGTGTAAAGCCCTAAATCACTAAACAAAATAGTTCAGTGATTAACAGAGTAGGTTAACACGGAGAACTCTGCCTTAAACTGTCCAGAGTCCAAACATGCCACCTCCCTCTGCACTAATTGTACCTCCAGCCGGAGCCTGAATCACAACGAAAAACATTTCTGCTGACAAACGTCAGTGAAGGGGGGAAAAAAAATCTGGATTCCTGTACAAACATATCAACCCCATTTCTGCTTCAAGACAGGATACTCTGGCAATGACACAGCAACAGATTAGAATAAATTGCGCTATTTGATAAAGTGAGGGTGTCAATGGGAAATCCTGGCTTGTCAAGAAGGACTTGACCATCATATTCATCTCCTAAATGAAGGAAGGATGAGCTCCAGGATCACAAATATCATACGCCCGTGCATCTTGTTAACATTTTAAAGAAGAATATGCTACAACTGATGTTTTTACCCAATAACTTAAATGCACACAGTTTGATGAGGGGAGATTTAAGGACACTCAGGGGAAGACAGGGGTCCTGATGGTACATAGTCCTGATCACAGCACCAGAAACCTATTTCATGGTTCCCCTAACAAAAAAAATTAGAAATGCTGACATATCCTAGAAGGATCTTTGTTGAGTAAGCTGGCCCATTTTACAGATGAAGACACTGAGTGGCTTGCGGGGGTAATCCACAGCTACTAAGTAATGCAAAATAAATTAAATCAATCCGGTTCAAGGAATTGTCATGTTTAAAAAAAAAATCCCAGCTCTCTCCTTCATATTTCTATTCAGCTAATAAATACCTAAGTCAGAACTAAAGCTCTTGAAGTTGAAAGCACAGCACAGAAAGGAGAAGAGAAACAAGACTTAACTTGGGCAGGACATAAGGGGATCTTGGAACTTCTAATTCTGGTAGAGAATAAAAGGGAGACCACATGAGCCAGAAAAGAAAGAAGAGTTACTGCATCCTTTCTGTTTGTAAAGCCTTCCAAACCATGAAAGAAAAGACAGCTTAATGATTTGAACTGAAAGATGCTTATGTTTTTCTCCTAGTTTTCAGATTTTTCACACACTACCTAAATGACACTGGGCAAATTATTTAACTCAAGACTATAAAAGAGAAAGGGGAGGTAGGAAGAATGCAGAAAGGGAATAAATTCTCATTACTATTTTGGGGGTGCCAGGATGGCTCAGTCAGTTAGGCGTCTGCCTTCAGCTCAGGTCATGATCACAGGGTCCTGAGACTGAACGCCACATTAGGCTCCCTGCTCAGCTGGTAAGTCTACTACTCCCTCTCCCTCTGCCCTCACTCATGCTCACGCTCTCAAATAAATGAACAGAATCTTAAAGAAAAAAAATAAAGACCTTATAAAAAAATTCTCACTACTATTTTAATTATGATTTTAATACTTCACAGAGCTTTGTGAAGTACAAGGCCTGGCTAACAGATGCTCTTCAAATATCAGCTCCTAACCTTTTCCCTTTCCATGAGAAATGCAAGAAAACAGTCCTGAACCCATCAGGAGACTCAAGTATTCTTCAACCACGCTGTCCAGAGTGCACAGACCAATCACACAAAATTAAGAGGGCTGCCATGCCAAAATCAGGATTCACAGTGATGGGGAAAGAAAGGCTTTTCTTTATTCTTTGGTAACTTCCAAAACATTTCTGTAATAAACATGTTCTACATTTTTTTTTAAGATTTATTTATTTAAGGGGGGGAGGGAGAGGGAGAATCTCAAGCAGACCCTGCTGAGCGTGGAGCCTGACACGGGGCACCATCTCACCACCCCGAAATCACGATCTGAGCCCAAACCAAGAGCTGGACTTGTAACTGACTGAGCCATCCAGGCACCCCTGTGTTTTACTTTTATAGTTAGAAATAGCTGGAAAAAGAAAATGTTTCAAGATGGGTTTCATCAGTTTCATGTCAGAATTATTTTTAACAAATGTTCAAGTTAGCTTACACTACCCTAGGCTTATCTGACCCAAACTGTGTGTTAAAATAAGATTTCATAATCACCCTTGGATGGAGGGAATAACAGAGCATCTTCTTAACTAAAGCCAAGCTGGCTAAAACTCTACTCACTGTTTACAAGACTCTGTAAATGTCTTTTTAATAGAATCAGAATCAAAGCAAAGCAAACTGTGCTGGGAGACCACCCTACAATAAGGGCAAGACTCAACACAAACCCCTTCCCTCCTTCCCTCAGCTGGGACAGAAAGGAAACCTTCTGCTCATTAAGCATTTCCAAGAGGGCAAGGCAGAAACAAGGCTTAAGGGAAAAGAAATTCTAAGAATCTTTTCAACAAAAGGCACTAGGAGGGGATATCCATGAGTGTGTGGCGGAGGGGGGACTCAAAATGAAGTTAAACTTTCACTTCACTCCTCACTCTACAGCAAGAATTAATCCCAAAATGGATCACAGACATGAACGTTTAAGAGTCTTCCCTAAGAAAAAAGGGTAACTCAACTTCTTCACATAGCATACATGGCATGAGAAACTGGGTGCCTCTGAAGGAGGCGGCTTCCTAAGAACAAGAAGAGTGTGTGAGAGCTTCAATGATGGCATCTGCGGGCATCTCTGGGACTGCAGAGAATCCGCCCTCCCTTGACTGGCCTCAAGGTAAGTGAAAACTGGTTAATTCAAGGAAAGATTCACCCATGCAATACCAGATAAAACAATTCCTATCATGAACAGAGAAGAAAGTTCTGTTATGTGTATGACAGCTGCCTGTTTAAGACTGCGCATCAACTCGCGCACTCTCTTCCCGGGGCCAGAGTTGGTCCCTCCTGAGTTCCCCGAGTTTACAATATAGTCAGATACAACAGCAGCACTTCAGAACACATGAATAAATTCCAGAGAAAGGGAAATCTACATTAAGAAAAACTCTCCCCTATAAAACAGATACGTATGTATGCCCAATAGATATGGAGCTTAAGTTGTTGTATGAACAAGTCTGTAACTTAGGCAGCTGAGAACTTGCTAGTCATAGTCAAAAGAAAAGGCAACAGGAAGGAGATGACCGAGGTCTTTGGTTTGATGGAGGGAAGGTCAGAGGCATGTGGACTGGTTCTTCAAGATGCACAAACTGGTTCAGCCAAAATCATTGCTAAATATATATAAAGGATGGGCAGAGAACACCATAGACGTGGATAGCATTGCTGGGTGTTCCTTCTTCCTTTACAGGGAATGTGCAAATGCTTGCTCAACTATTCAGTGGCAGCCTGGTTTTCACGAATCCACTCCAGATCTGATCACACAAACACTTGTCTGTGTAGGAAACTTAGCTAACAACATGAAGGAGTGATCAAGAAGTCCCCAGGACTGGGTCCAGACCCAAGTGAAGGCCAAGGAGCTCAAGGACTGACAAGCAGTCATCGCATTTTAGAAAACTCTCATCTCACTGCATTTCTCCAACTTAAATCAAGAAGGAATAGGAAAGCAAAAGTGCCACAAAGATGGGGCAAAACAAACACCCTGTATTGAGATGATGGGCACAAAATATAAAGTGGTCATAACCATTTTGTATAAAATTTAACGAATTCATAAGTATAAAGAAACTTGAAAATGTTCAGACTTTAACACAGTAATTTGATTTTATCATGAGGAAATAATGATGGAATTCAGAGGAAAACTTGTACTGGAAAAAATATTAAATGTCCACTAATGGAGAATTAGTTAAATTTGGTAGCTCCAGAGAGAAGAATTATGCTATCCCTTAAAATAATATTCAGAACCTGTATGACATGGGAATGCATTACTAAATTTAAAAAGCAGGAATTTATAAGTATAATCTCATCTTCCCAACTATCTGTAAATCCAAGAAAAAGGCTAGAGGACAACCAAAACGTGAACTAGTTCTAGGTAATGAGAGTATGGGTAATTATTTCCTCTCTTATATACTTGCCAAATTATGTTTATCACTTGTGTAACTGGGAGGTGGTGGGGGAGGAGAGAAGCCCACCACCACAGCCTTACAGAAATACGATGGCAGACACTTTCAACTGTAAGAAACAGCGCTGTTGGAAATCTGCCCAGAACCTCTCAGTGGGCTTCTGCTCTTTAAGAGTAGTATGATTCTAAATGATAAAGACCCATCTACAGCAGCACTGCCAGGACTGTAGATCATTTCTTTTCCTCCTTGTATTAGCTCAATAAAGTCCAATTTTGCAAAGTGAATGAAAATCTCTTGCATCCACCTAGGTCTTTTTCAGATGACAAAGTAGAAGTTTTTCCTGATTTCTATAGTGAAGTAAACACTAACAGACTCATTCTAAATCTAGAACCTTCCCAGAATAGTAAAGGCATGAACTGTCACCTCTGTGTCACCAGTAAATGGTTACTGGATAATGCCTTGAGACTGAATTCAGCAGAATCCTCCCACATTTTACAAACCACTGCTGCATAAAAAAATGTTTCAGTTATCCTCAAACTCAAACAACTTTTTTTTTAAAGACTGGCAGAAGCATGAACAAAGCTAAAGGGGTTAGGAAAATAATGGGGGAAAAGATAATCCAAAATAAATATGTGTTAGCTTGCATTTTTTCCCCGCGAAGGAAAAATACATTTTTATAGCAGATAAAAAGTGGTCAGAATTTTGCAGCCAAAATAAACAGGAAAGTTCAGCTCAGTCAGGAATGAAGTTAGAATGAGTAGAGAAAGCTAGAAGAGAAAGCTGTTTTCTGCTATTCCAGGGCTAAAGCACACATTCTACTGAAAACGAAGAAAGGGGAACAAATCTGGTATAGAACATTCGATATTCAAAAACAAGGGACACTAGAAACAGCAAGAAAGAGCCCCTCACCTAAACTGCCTCCCAGTGAAATGTAGAATTAGAAAACATGAAGTAGTTCTACTCACTGAAAAACTTTTGAATTTTTTTAACAAGTGCTCTTTTATCACTGCAATCGTTACTTCTACCAGATGATGATGAAGAATCATAAACTTTTAGACTTGGGAAAATTCTTAGAAATCATGTGTTCTAGCTCATCAGCTAATCAAGATGCAACCAAGAAGACATGTCATTTTTGCTGCAGTTGTAAAAATACAATATAAATTTAAGTATCGGAGACCTTAAGATGTGGGTGATAGACCACTGTGTCCCTTTTTGGTCCAGGGAAGGTTATGAACACATCCCACTCTATGAAACAGCCACCCAAGAGTCTACAACCATTTGCCTGTCTACTTCACTCTCCATTCCTTCCTCCTAACCGGACCATAATCTGTAACACTTAAACAGTTTTAGTCTATGTTCCAAAAATGGAAACAGAAACAATTACCAATTAAATCACTTACTGAGGAGATCCTGCAAGGAATTTCTGTGTAGTTCACAGGCCTTCATTAAAAAAGTAAATGGTTTCCTCTTCCACCTCATGCAGCAAGATGGTTTTCCCTAATGGCTCTCTTCTGAAAACATATAATGTATTTAAAATAGTATAGAGAGGACAAAACAAGACACTTTGGCTAAATACTGTTATTTCTTAAAGTTATTTTGACATTAAAGGCATCTTTTTCATACACCAGACCCTGCAACTGCACAATTACACCAAGCTTTCCTTCTGATCTACGAATGCCGCTTGACATCTCTTTTGTCAACCAAACAGAAACACGCAGGCACATACAACTCTACCTTGCATTTTTCAAGCTCCGTCTATCCTAAGATCAGTCTGATAAAAGAATCTGGTGATCAGTTTTCTTACCATCTACTTCACTTTCATATTCCCTACTAGCAAGAGTATCTTAAAACATAGATCATTTTTAAATGTTTTAAAATATTTAAGAACTTAAGAATTTTTATATTCTTGAAGAATCACCTACTAGCTGGAAATGGCAGGCCTTGGGATGACCAACACAGGTCTAATGAACACTAAGGGACAGGACAAAGCAAGCAGCACCTCCTCATTTGACTGTCTTTGTCTCAGAGCTTTTTTAAAGGCCCTAAATTTCATACTCTGGTTTTCCTATTGCCTCACAACAGTAAGGCAATATTTGAGGCCTACTAGGTACAAGATACTTGGTAAGTACTCTACATTGTCTTTTTCAGCCTCATGACCTCTCTTTGGGGAAGGTCCTAGCACTAACCTTGTTGTACAGGGAAGGAAACTGAGGACTGGGATCGCTGAATCGCTTGCCCGGGGTCACAGAGCTGGCAGAGTTATACATGAATGTCAACAGTCCAGCTCCCAGTCTAAGCTCTTAACTTTATACCAGCACAACCAGAGGTATTTTAGATTTTCCTGACACACTGGGCTCCTCAATTTGTAACAAATACGCTTCTGGACAATGTTATCAGGTTCATGAACCCAGGCTGAGCACTAGCCTCCTGCCAACAGCGTGAATGTCTGGGAAGTTAATACACGTATGGTTATTCCATTCCGTGGAATCAGAGTCTCCAGTGAGGATAAAAATATAAAATAAAGATAAAATGCTACTGACGAGTAGTCACTGACCATCACCTTTACGTCTCGGTGTCACCAGAACGCACTTGAAGAAGGACGGGTGCTTACTAATTTGATCCAAAACCAGAAAACTGATGATGCAGATCTGGTGCTGGCCTGGTCCTGGTGCAGTGAAATCAGAAGTACAGGTTCTGAAAGCACAGGTCGATTTGTACCTGGGTTCAAGTTGTTAGTTCTAGGGCAAGTCATAAAACTTCAAAACTTGTGTTTTGTCATGTGCAAAATATAGATAACGGTACTCCTCACACAGGCATTACCATAAAGAGTAAGCTAATAAGGGTAAAGCCATCGAGCACAAAGCCTGGTATACAGTAAGTGTGCAAATGCTAGCGGTTATGTATGATCAGGACAGGAATGAAGAAGGCTAGATAAACAGTATTTCTGACATGTCAAAGCAGGATGAAAGACAGAAGCACTACAAAGACCCTCAGTGTCACTTCAGGCACTAAGAGTAGCAATGACCACAAACTTCAAGATGGCAGAACTGTACAACTGGAGATCCGACAGGCTAGATCAGTAAAATACTACTTGGAGAGTTTAAGAAACAAATCTACCAACAGCCAATAACATACATATCGCTCATCTCCCACTGATGGGAAAGAATGAGTCACACACATCTCTCTCCATAATCAGAGAGAGAAGTATCAGCACACGTCTATACCAGAGAATGGTGTCTATCACTTGAACTTCTTTTGCAAAGTTGGGAAAAATAATTCAGTGGCGGATGTTAATGAACTTAAGAAATTTTTACTACTTAAATGTAGATAATAACTTGAAACTCGGAGCCAATAAAACATGGCCATGAGGTTCTGTTCGACCTGTTACAGTGATTAAAACAGGTAATTAGCACACTGAGTAAATGAGTGTGCCCTTATTAAGGATAAACTTTACCCCGGGGTGCCTCCAAATTACAAATTTAAATTAACAAAGTCCAAATTAATGAGTTTACAGAATATGATGCTTTGCTATTATTAAATACACAAATCTATCCCAAAAGATACACAAATAAATGAAGTCCACTAGGTTCTACAAATTAACTCCTGGAAAGGCTGAATGTACCTCCACATTGGAAACTCTCAAGTCAATCACAGATTTCACTTGCAGACTACTGCTATACAAGAGGAATGAGCGAAAGGCACCAAAATCCAACCATTCCCACTTCGGAGTAAAGTACAGAACAAAGGCTTAGCTGAAAATGCAAAAGTTCTCTCAGAAGAGCAGACCTATTTCTGGGAACTAAGATAAAAGATTCTTCTTGATTGCATAAACTACAGAACATTTCAGAATCATAGATTTCCTGCCCCACCCCAGACCTACTGAATTACAATCTCCCCAGGATCCTCTGATCCGGGGCCAGAGTTGAGAACCACAGCCTCCTTATAATAGTGATAGAAATTTCTGCTCCCTTCCCCCTCTAAACAGTGCTTTGTTTAGTTGGGTTGGTTGGTTAGTTGGTTGGAGAATCTATGGCCTTGTGGCACTTATCACAAGGCCAACCGCACATACTTCAGCTCCCAAATTAAATCTTCAGTTTCCTGAGGGCCAGAAAGGAGGCTACTCTTTGCCTGGGTACCTAGCATCAAATCACGTTCAGCAAAGAGCACTGGGGTGGGTGCTCAGCCAGCAGAGGAAATTAGTCCAACAAAAACAAAGTATTAAGAAGCAGTTTAGGGAATTACCTCCCATGCTTCCCTCTTCCCTGGCCTGAAAAAGAACTCCCAGATGGACCATTAGTGTTGGAAGGGAAGGAGGAAGGGAGATCATCTGGGGAAACTCTAGAAGTAAAACATGACCCTAAAGAAGAAACTCAACAAAATTCACTAGGAAATAAAGGAAAACACACAGAAGTGCCTAAGGAGTACTAAAGTTACATAATTAGGTAGAAGAGAATGGTGGTTGCTAGGCCATTGTAAGCAAGAGGAATATAATTTGTCTTCCGTGGCCATAAAATAGGTCTTCTAAGATCAAGACACCACTGAATTCAAATCCCAGCTCCACTGGCTGTATGACATTACTTCATCCACGTGCCGCGGCTGCTTCATCTAAAAGTGGGAGGAGAACACTACTGTAAGGCAAGGAAAATGAAATCGTTGTAAAAGCACGGGGCTCATTATCTGGCACATCCTAGGTGGCCGATAAAGATTCGTTCCCTTCCTCCTCAAATGGGAACTCAGAAGGTAAGATAAGAAAAACTGATGATCAGTTAGTAAAAAAAAAAAAAAAAAAAGAACAAGTGGTCATTCTAGCACGATTTTTGCCTGTGTGCTTTCTCAGACGTTTCTTGGTTTTTCTATTCCTGAAGGTATGCCACCCTCCAACTACCCTCCGCTACTATCTCTGAAATGCAGGATCACAGGAAAGCTAAAACGTCATTGCTACGCCCATAAATCTTTTTGCAAACAAGACCTTAAGCACTGGTACAATGCCACAAATGACCATTTAACATCCACCCGCATGTGTGGGGTGGGGAGAGATCTTAACTTTATCTTCACTAAGGCTCAAGGCCTGATTTTCCAAGACACTGAGAACAACAATTTCTAAACTTCACAGCTTTATTTTTTTCTTAAGATTTAATTTATTTATCTCACAAAGAGAGACACAGCGAGAGAGGAAACACAAGCAGGGGGAGTGGGAGAGGGAGAAGCAGGCTTTCTGCTGGGTAGGTAGCCTGATGCAGGGCTCAATCCCAGGACCCTGGGATCATGACCTGAGTTGAAGGCAGATGCTTGGCTGACTGAGCCACCCAGGCGTCCCTAACCTTCACAGCTTTAAGTAAGAGTCGTATGTGCTGAGCAGGCCCCACGGAATGTTAAAGGTGTTACTGTGATATTTATGCATACAGAAGGTAAGAAATAATGTGAAGGAAAACAGGCAAGACACCAACCTTGTTCAGGTGGCCAGGAACAACATCTGAAGTCAATCACAGTGAAGAGCTTATCAGAAGCACCGGGGAACCCGGCTGGGCTCTGGGTCTCAAACAATGTTCAGGGGTATAAGCTGGATGGTAACACAGACTCATTTGTCAATTTTCCTCTGAAAATAGCTGATCAAGGACCCACCACAATACTCTGAATCTTCTTGTTTCCTCTTACCGACCACCAATGTCCTTTTTTTTTTTTTTTTTTTTGACCTTACACTTTGATTACTGCAAATCATCCTCAGTTGAGAGATTCTTTTTTTAAAGATTTTTATTTATTTATTTATTTGACAGAGAGAAATCACAAGTAGATGGAGAGGCAGGCAGAGAGAGAGAGAGAGGGAAGCAGGCCCTCCACTGAGCAGAGAGCCCGATGCGGGACTCGATCCCAGGACTCTGAGATCATGACCTGAGCCGAAGGCAGCGGCTTAACCCACTGAGCCACCCAGGCGCCCATCAGTTGAGAGATTCTGACAGCCAAAGTCACTCATGACTAAAATAAGCTTATTATGGTCAATTAATGATCTAATTAAACCAAGACTTCCTTCATCTATACTTGCACAACTGGTTTTCTGATCCCAAATGCAGATTCTTACAAATATGTCTTCAACAATTAGCCTTATCAGAATTACCGTTCCATTTCAGTCCCTTTTCACCTCCTTGGCCCTCAGATTTCTCATCAATAGAACAGACCTGACAAGATAATCTGAATGGTTCTATCCAGCTTCAAAATATATTTCTATCATTTACCTAACTTATATGGTCAACATTTTACTTTTTTCCTTTTAAGTAGGCTCCACACTGGGCATGGACCCCAACACAGGGCTTGAACTCAGGACCCTGAGATCAAGACCCGAGCTGAGATCAAGAGTTGGAGGCTTAACTGACTGAGCCAGACAAGTGCCCCAACTTTTTTATTTTATTTTATTTTATTTTTTTTTTTTAAAGATTTTATTTATTTATTTGACAGAGAGAAATTACAAGTACACTGAGAGGCAGGCAGAGAGAGAGAGAGAGAAGGAAGCAGGCTCCCCGCTGAGCAGAGAGCCCGACGCGGGACTCGATCCCAGGACCCCGAGATCATGACCTGAGCCGAAGGCAGCGGCTTAACCCACTGAGCCACCCAGGCGCCCCCCAACTTTTTTATTTTAAAGCAATTGTATTTCCACTGGGATTTTCAAAGGACTTGTTTTTCCCCAACCACAAATAGCTAGAGACTTCTGCCTAAAGGAATCACTATGCTTGCATTCTAGTCATATTCCACTCATAAAACCACACTATCAAGCTTTTAGTTTAGGGGAACACAAAACTTCTGAAAACTTCATGTACTAGAAGGAAGGAGAACAAACTCCAAAATTTCTAATGATCAGTGTTCTTTATGCCTAGGAAAGCAGAATGCAGAAATAAGGCACAGAAGAATGAAGAACAAGGCTTGAATGCCCATAAACCAGAAAACAGTACTAAGGAGATCATGTTGAAAATGGATTTTTAACATGTACAATCTATATCTCTAATCAACACTACTATATATGTAAGTGATAACCACAAGAATTACTTGGAAGACAATTCTTCAGGTACGCCTGGTTGGCTCACAGGAACGTGTGACTCTGGATATTAGCGTTGTGAGTTCAAGCCCCACATTGGGTGTAGAGATTACTTATGTAAAGAAAACTTAAAAAAAAAAAAAAAGAAAGAAAGAAAGAAAATTCTTGAGATGGTTAGGAAGGAGACGATATGATGTGGAAATAAGCCACAATCTCCTATAGTGCACCAGCCTCTGAAAAACATCTAAGGGTAGAAATAAGGTTGTAGCTAGAACCTCTCTCCTCTCAGGATTTTAAATAAGAAAATATAATAAACAGGTAGAAACTATACTAAATCAATAGATCAAAACCATCACATACTACTTTCCACCAAGTTCTGCCTGCATGACACTAAGAACTCAGAATTATTTTCTCTCCTTCACATTTTCACGTGTTCCTCTGCACAAACCAAAATATGAAAATACACTTTAAATGTGTGTGACTATGTCAGTTGCACCAAAAATTTTTAAAGAAACTATGTCAGCTACACCCCCCAAAATTATCCATAGACCATGTTACCCCAAAATACAAGTGAAACTGTATACACATAAACTTACTCTTGGATTTTTCCTTATGGTCATCTTTGATGAGCCTTGCTTCTAAAACCGTCAGAGGTCCCAGAGCAGTGAAGGCTCATTCACACACTGTAAGAGATTATTAAATTCTCGCCTCACTGGCTGAACACCGCTCTTCTGCCAGCTGCCCTAATTAACACCTGGCTTAATAATTATCAAGGTCTCACACTACAGTGAAACCTTACTAGTTTAGATTAAATAAAAACCCATACAGAACATTAAGGAAGATTTTGACAACACAGAATTGTAACTGAAATGGGAAATGTTTTAGAGAACCACACCTTATTTTAGAACTAGGCACTTACTACTATACCAAGCACTTAAAAGGCAAATTGGAAATTATACAATGAACCAAGGATTATCCCATGCAAAGTCCTTTTGGAAGAGTCAATACTTACTCCACCAATGCTGCCACTGCTCAAAGTATTTTCGGAGTGTCTCTTTCACAGGGATCTTCGAATAGCATTAGAAACTCACGACTTTACAGATATGTCTCTTATTTTCTTTACACAAAACAACTGTTTTGTGTCTTTTACACTAACCTTGTTTTTAAATTTCCTTTGGGATACTTTTAAAAGCCAAGACTATCTCTTACCTGCTCAAAAAACATATATATCCCTCCAGTTATCAGTATTTTCAAAAGGCATCCCCTTGAATCCTATAGTAACAGAACGAGGAAAGTAACTATTGCCTAGTCTTAAGTCCTGAGAGGACTTTAAATGAACATATAGTTGGACACTCCCAGAATTCAAAGAAACCAAAAGTTTTTATGTTACATAATTTAAATATGCCCAGAAAAAATATCATTTTTTAAAAGATTTTATTTATTTATGAGAAAGAGAAAGAGAGAGAGAGAAAGAATGCCCCCGTGCCCAGGATGGGGCACAGAGGGAGAGGGACGAGCAGACTTCTGTGCTGAGCCAGACTTGGGGCTCGGTCCCAGGACCCTGCGATCACAACCTAACCTGAAACCAAAAGTCAGATGCTCAAAAGACTGAGCCACCCAGGTGCCCCCAGGAAAGTATCATTTATATATAACTAGACTTTTCCTTATAAATATTGTAAAGGTAATCCCAATAAAAATAAGCAATAAATCTGAATACATAATATTGTGTTATATTGAAGCAGCTCACTTATATACTGGCCATGCAATATATCATAACTAATAAGGTGTTAATATCATATTAGTTTAAAAATACTGCATTAATAAAGTGTTAAGTATTTTCAGTCACCCATTTTCCTGCCGAGCTGAGTTATTATCTATGTAACCGAGACAGATTCGCCACCAATGTAAGAAATTATACATTAAAACTAACTGCTACAAATAATAAAGCTGGGGTAGGTCTTTTCCTTAATTAGAATAATATACAGGGATGTACTGAGAAGGAGGCACCATTTAGCTCAGTCTGATTAGATTAGGTTTAGTTGATTAGGTTAGGTTAGCATAGGTTAGAATTAGGTTAGGTTAAGGTAGGATTAATAAACTTCTCTACTAGAGATAGAACTTTGTTCAAGTTAGGAGAGGAGTTAAGTCCAAACTAAGCCAATTACACTTCCTTATAGATGAGTCAAAATAGCACATAATCTGAAAACTGAACATATTACTTCAGCACTGCAAGGGACAAAGTTCTTCCTCCTCCAAGTCTTTCCTAGTCTCACCCCAACTGCTCCTTGGCTAACTCCTCCCATCCTTCAAACATGGTAATAGAAACACCACCGCCTTCAAGAAACAATCCCCTAATTCTCTCAATTCATGCTGAATGAACTGGGTCAATGGCCCACTTCTGTGCTTTCAAAGCATACTGTCAAACCTCTTAACAGATCCCCGCCATATAATTACAGGCCACCGAGTGCAGCCTCTCTTACTAAAATATAAGTTCCTTGGGGGGTGAGATGAGGTCCTAAAGATGTATGCCTGACCCCCCCCAACCCCCACCAGGACCACACACACTGCTTGGTACCTAGTAATCACTCAAATGACCCTGGATAAATCACTTGCAGATGGAAATTGCGAGAGAGCCCATCATCGTCTATAATGCTCACATCAATCCTGGGGGGCAGCAAGGGTATGCCGTTACCAACATACATGTTCTTTAAACGTGAGGAAATGCAGTTCTTTAACACTCAAAAATTAGCAACTTGAAAAATAAACTTTTGCTCAGGAATTTTAGAGAAGTAAAAGTCAATGAAGTAAAATGTTCCTTCTATTGCCCTCCCTGCACCTGTGAGTCTATGATATGCATCTGCCAGGGAGGAAGTGTCTTTGGCTCTTCATTACGTTGCCAACGTCTTGACAAGAGGGAACAATAGACTGGAGGAGAAGTAAAGAAAAAGCAAAGAATATGGACAGGAACACGCACCCTCCATCAAAACATATGCTCCTCTCCTGCAACCTCTCCGACCAAATGGTGTTTTTTGACAGTGGCAGAAAGTACCAAGTATTCCCTGCGACTCATCCCACTTCCTGGTACTCTAGTTCATGTTCCTTTCAGATCTTTCTCAAAAACGCCCTCAGAGCCAGTGCGGACATCCCCACCGAGCTGATAACAGACTGGGAGAATTACTCAGTTGCAAGGCGTAAGGAGGAAGAGACCCACTCCAGCTGCTCCAGAAGTTCAAATGTGCAGATAAGCCTCCAACTATTTTTAGCTTTAGCTCTGCCCAGGCTTTAAGAGACAGTGGTTCACTAGAAGAGCTCCCGTGCAGTCTAAAAAGCCAACAATCTCCCGACTTGATCCCAATTCTATGTGTGCTATGAACAGTTCTAACACTTAGATTTCACAAAATACTCCCCTTCCCTGGGGAATGTCATCATTTTTTAAAACTTGAGAATCCACACAAACATAATCAAAATTATTATTGCCTGAATTTCTGAGTCATTGTCCATCTGGACCTTTGTTTAATGAGATCCTACTGGAAATGGTTCACAGTCTTCCAAACAGTTCAAGTCTCCTACTCTACGAACCTAGGAAAGAACAAAACTCCTTTACATGCAGTATTCTAATTTTGAAGGTGTGGTCCCTTTAAATTCTTTTCCACTGTTGGAGAAAAGAGTGAAAAGAGAAATCCTTTTTATATTTCATTTTCCTTGCCCTAGAATTCCATGCCACTCAGATAACTTCTCTCACATAAAATCGCCAGCTCTTGCCCTCTTCAAAATGTATCCCAAGTCCCTAAATTTTTACCCTCAAAATGTTTTCTGGCATCATCTTCTCTTATGGATATGGTCAAATGATTGCTTTAGAAATAGCTGGGCACTGGCCTTCACACTGAACCAAAAAAAACCAAAAGAAAACAACTCAAAAAACCACACATTATGCTGCATCCATTCTTCCAAGCGGGACGGGTAACAGACCACGCTACAGGGCCCAGGGATGGTGTCCCAAGTGATGAATGAGTCTGCTCTGCTCTGTAGGTCACCAGAAACATAAGGTGACAGCGGCCTTCATCTTGAAGCTACCACTGCTCTGACAGCACTGTTTCAGGGGTCAGACGCTGTTAAGTTATCTAGAAACTAAGAACATGAAAGATGTGTCTTCTTCCTCCCTCCCTCTTCACTCTCTGCAACCACAGAGAGAAAAAAATGAGAAGCACAGATTTCCCCTTTTGTTGCCCTACTTACCCTTAGACGATGACACTTAGCAACAGAAACTATGGTAGACATACATATCTGTTACTACTGACAAAAGGCATATACTATCTTCAAGAGCTTTATATTCTTGAAATAACAAATGCTGGGGGTGCCTGGGTGGCTCACTCATTAAGCATCTGCTTTTGGCTCAGGTCATGATCCCAGCAACTTGGGACAGAACCACTCATCAGGCTTCCTGCTGTGGGGGGCGCCTGCTTCTCCTCCTTCTGCCTGCCGCTCCCACTGCTGTGCACTCTCTCTGTCAAATAAATAAAATCTTAAAAAGAAGAAGTAACAAATGCTTGTAGCTAATGATTGCAATCTGTGTTCTCTATCTCCTCACCAAAAAAAAAAAAAAAAAAAAGCTTGGAAAAATAGGACTCTCCTCTCTCAACCCCAATAAACTAGAATGCCAACACTTTAAATGGGTGGGCAAACTATATTTCATTTCTTGCAACCAAGCAACTCTATAGATAATAATATCCCATTGAATATATACAATCATATTCTAGATGATGTGACTTGTAAGAAAAGCGATGTCAAAAACGCAGACCAAGTTCATCAATACAATCAATGGGTCTTTATCAGGAACAGAAATGTGGCAACGTAATGGTAGGTCACAGACTGTCCAAAGGAGTGGACTCTATAAACTTACTATGGGACTGTCACAATTCAACCCTCTCAGTACAACAGAATATTTTTTAAAAATACACACAAATTTTCAGAGGATTGGTCTGCAAAATCCTTTTCTGAAATCCTATAATACTATGGGATCAAGTTTGTATCTAAAGCAAACACTGTTTTCGTGATGAAACGTCCTTCAGAGTTTGACTCATCCTATCATCCCCCAATTTTTCTTCTCAACCCCAATCAGATGGGAAAAAATACCTTCCCGGAAACAACAGTTCTAAGTAAACACTTGAGGGTGTGATCCTTGATCACAGGATCCATTTCTTATTTTAATTCCTAAACATATACACAAAGCCTGGCACACAGCAGACACTAGTAGCAGGCTGCTGAATTTAATAATCTACCTTAAACCCATGTAAATTATTTCAACTCTTTCCCTTCTGTGCTTAAAAGTGGCCTTACGTGGTCTTTATTATTAAGGATAACTACGTGAAGGCCTTCCTTACAATCTCCAGACTTAATGCAATTATTTGCCTTTTAAATACTATTTGACTACTTTATTTTAATCTCTATTATCTACTACTGTTCAGAGGAGAATTTCTAAAAATGGGAAAGACAACCAAATACCTGTATTTCTGTAAGGCTACTACACCAGTTTTTCTAACGACTGATTTTATTAAACTAGTCAATGCTATAGCTGTATGCTGGAAGCGGAAATCAGTCAAAAACATACAAAACCTTGGTTGATGGGGAAGTGTTGGTTCTTCAGGGCCCACTCACTTAAGAGAAGCAGAACGGGGTCGTGGCAGCAGCGCAGGCACTAGGAACGGCTAGGAACGGACTACCCAACACAGCAGCCACCAGTCACCTGAGGGCACTGAACACTGGAAGAGCAGCCAGTCCAAACTGAGGTGTGCTAGACATGGAAAATATATACTGCGGAATCAATACCAAAAAAGGAATGCAAAACATCTTGTTTTTATATTAGTCACACGCTGAAGTGATCGTATTTTTGTATATTTTGATTTAAGAAATATTATTGAAGTTACTTTCACCTGTTTTTCACTTTCACTTTTTGGATGGGGCCACGAGAAAATGTCCCATCACACATGCGGCTCTCGATAAATACAAATAGTGGGTGCTGGGCTGGACCCACAGACCTGGTCTGGTGCCCAGCACCAAGAACTTACTCGGCTTACTCTGAACTGCTGATTAACGTGGGCTTCGTCTCTCCATTTATTAAACTAGATGACGGCACCTTCACCTCTGGGTCATGGTGAGGATGAAAGGGCACTACTGCTGGAACGCAGTAGACGGCCATCATTTTTAATCAGCAAAGAAAGGATTACTAACTCTGCCAATGACGCTACTGCTCCCAAACAAGTACACAGAAAGTTTGTCAATGGGGAAATAATGAATTGTTCTTTAAACAATGCATGATTCATCATTATATTACAGCATTTCTCTCCCTGACAATAACCACTAAGCATATAATCTGACTCTACAACACTGACCAACACTCCAAAACTACATTTCCGTGATTTCTGGTTTATTTCTACAACAAATAATATTGTCTAATTAAAGGTCTATTGTTTGAATGCTGTTTTAAAGTATATTAAAAAAATGATCGTTATCGGAGAGATTCATTGGGTCGTACTTAACAATTTAAAGCTAAGAAAAAGCAGCAAAGCCAAATATCCCTCCCAGAAATGAGGTTCCTAAAATCTCAAAGTCCAAAACTACTGGATGCTCATCTGGTGTACAGTTTAGAGTTTTGCCCTAGCTTGAACATACTAATATTTCTAAAAGCAATCTAGAACTTAACATTAATCAGCAAAAAATAAAAAGCAAGAAAAAGTTACCTTTGTTCCTAAGTTAGCAAGCTTATAAGGAAAAGTCCATTGCAAAAATCAGTTGTTTGAGTTAAGCATTAATATTCTTTGAGGAAGGAATGGTGGAAGACAGTTAAACTGACTGGCGAATAAAATTCTATATTTCAGATCTGAGGAATTTCAGAAACAAGACCGAGGATCACTGGGGAAAGGGTTGGGGCGGGGGGGGGGGGGGGAATTAAGCAAGATGAAACCAGAGAGGGAGACAAACCTAAAGAGACTCTTGGTCTCAGGAATCAATCTGAGGGTTGCTGAGTGGAGCTGGGGTGGGAGGGATGAGGTGGCGGGTGACGGACACTGGGGAGGGTATGTGTTATGGTGAGTGCTGTGAATTGTGTAAGACTGATGCATCACAGGCCTGTACCCCTGAAACAAATAATATATTACACGTTAATTTAAAAATTTTTCTATATTTCATGTTGAAACACAGCGCATTTCCGGGACTCTAACAAACTAACCACCACCATAGACACCAGAGGTCAGCTCTGTAAGTATATAACCCTTGGTGAGCAGGCCATCTTTCATGGTATAGTACAATTTTAAGGAACCATATGTGTAAAATTTGCTAAAAATGCCTAAGATTTCCTATCTTTCAATGGGGAGGGAGGAGGAGGAATGAACCATAAGGACAGGGAAACCATGGCCTTGGTGAACATCGACTAGAGTAAACGCACGAGGTTTTCAGATGAGTCAGTTTTCAGCAGAATGACCCTGACACCATCTCTAACATTCAAACTTACAACAAAATTCCCATAATCCTAACAGATGTGATCTGACACTTCAGACATCCTGCAAATTAAAGCAAATTACCCAACTTCTCTCAAATTTCCTCTTCCCACTAAAAACTAGTTAGCTATAGAAGAAATTAAACACACACTCACTGACCACGGGAGTCCCCAGAATTACTGTGGCTACCTGTCACGGCCATGGGTACTACTGGGGAGAGGTACAGGGTATGACTCTACATTAATGAAATGGAGGATTTCCAAACTGGCTTCATAGCAGGGAGGGGGTGAAAAATACAGAGAATGAACAAAAAGGCACCAGTCTACCACAGTACCTGCCCACTCACAGCTGCATCTTGAACCAATGTTATTCAAGCAGTTCACAAAGTCTGCTGCTCACCCCCCAACCCCCACCCCACCAAACTACGGAGGTAGGACCACCATATACTCCTTGTCTAACTCCCTCCAGAGCATACAGCGCAGCGCTAAACTTAAGCCACACGATGAGCAGAACTGTTGAGACCAACTGTTTTTAGTGTCCGCTTAGGTAAGCAGGCGGTCCAGTGAACTCCCGAGTTTATACAAGGGTAACCCCATCCCGTCCCTCTTTAACACTCAAAGTTTTAGGACGCCCCTTCCTCCTCCTTCCCTCCCAAGCCCTCGAAGCAGATAGAGCTGCCTGCCCTGTCCTCCCCCTCCCACCCCACTTTGTTCCAATCTCTCTAATGCCATTTACCCACCCTGACTCATCTGTCTGTTTACAAAACTGCCCGGACCCACCAATCCTGAGCTCAGGTCAAGGGCTACACGTGCTGAACTACAGGGCTCTGAATGCACCCGCTCTCTCAAAACCTCCTGCCACTCCTAAGAAGCAAATAAGCAGCACACGTGAGTCTCCCTTTACAAAGTCATGTCTGTCTGAAGTTCCTCAGGACACTAAGGGAAAATGACCAGTTTCTAGAGTAACCACCCCAAATCTGAAACTAAAATTTCAGAAGCAAAACACCCCAACCCTAGAGAACCCAACCCAAAAACCTCACCCAACACCCTTGGTCACACTCTGAAGCCGCATAGAGGTGTTTCCCCCCATTATAAAGCCACAACTCCACATCACACAAGCCCAGAATCAACTTTAGCAAAGAGAATACAACCCCGCTGCCCCAGACCACACCCAGTCACATACTTCCCAAATGCAAAGGGACCCTATAAAAGACAAAGTCTCAAGCAGATGCCAACAGTCTCAGTTAGGACATCTTCTCCATGTGTCATGTGCTCAAAGACAGACACTGAAACGAACGAAGAACAAATTAACCATTCATCTTAGAAATGCATCCACCAAGAGAAGGCACTTTAACAGAAGAATTAACAAAACACGTCGTCCACCAACTTGGCTTATCCAATTCTGGAGCTCCGCAACTCTTTCCAAATTACAAAGTAAAGGAATACTCTGTACCTTTGAATTAACAGTGTGTTTCCCACCTTTATTCCCTATACCCTCATCTACATCTCACGACAACTCATTTTTTGTGTATGTATGGACATCTTTTTTGGGAATGATCGCTGGAATAAAAAGCCATTGATGATCCCTGAGAAACAAAAGCTTGATGATCAGATTCCCCTTCTACTGTTTTACTGGGCAATTATTCGTAAGTTCTCATTTTGTTTTCCCTCATTTTAAAACTCCTTCATGCAATTTGCAATTGAACTCTACCACAAAAGGCAGTTTTAGAAATGAACAGGCAGCCTTTACAACAGTTTAAATTTGCCCCCTGTCAAAGCCTATTTACATGACACAAATCTGCAAGACAAGCTGCAGCCACACAATGTCCACAGCAGTGCTGAGGGAAAGATGGACTTTTGCCCAGGATGAAGGTCAGAGAGAAACCCAGGAATAAAGCTGGAGTTAACGACAAGCAAAATAAACAAGAATCACGCCTCCTTTCTCTGCTGTTTGGGCTAACCTAGGTATCCCTGTTTTCATTTCCACTGATGTGGTAAAAAAGAAAGATACTGAGTTTAATAACTATGAAGTGTAAGAGAAATATGTACACTCTTTAAGAAAGAGGTATAATGGGTAATATTAAGATGTTCACATCATTAATTTCAAAAACACATTGACCAGGGCAATTCGGATGCATGCATCTGTCCAAGGAGCAGAAAGTCGAGCTGCGCAGGCACACGGGGCACCAGGAGTACAAACACCGGTGAGGTTCTCTTCTCGGCAGACCTACCAAGCAGAGACAGAGTTCTGCAGGGGGTCCCAGCCCAGAGCTCCTGACAACACCAACTGCCATTCTAGGCGGCCCAGAATGAATGAACTGTGCATGGTGCATCCCAGTGCGGAGTGTGGGCCCAGTGGCCTCTCCTTCTCTCAGTCTGTGCTTTCACAATGCTTTCCCCTTAGCACCACATGTCCTCTGACTTCACCTCCCATCTCATTTCTTTCTCCCAAAGGGAAAATTCCATGCTGATCCAAAATAATACTTTCAGACGATCTCAGCTTTCTGTGCCCCTGAATAAAATCCAGAAGGGCTGCTACTGCGAGCAGTGGCCCTGAACAAAAGCAATCCTGTCAGCCTCTTGGATCCTGAGCTACATTTATACATTAACTACTACTAACCTGTTTGAAATTAAGCCTACAGACTTCCCAGCCACGGTCTGTTCTGACGTGCCGCTCACCTTTGAGGACCTGGTTCCCTGTAACAGCATAAGACAATGGCCCGGGTTCAAAGCAACTGTGAGCAGGACCCAGAGCCACTGCTTGAACCATGCAGGAGCAATCCTCAGAATTTCTTCTAACTACTTACTGACTTGTAATGTAGATTCTGTGCTGATTTCTAACATGCACACATTGCAAAATACAGCTCACTCTATATACACGTACTCTGTTTGGCACGGGGCCAGAAACATATTACCTGCCCAGTCTCAGTATAATACAAATAGAAATAAATTATTTCTCTTCTCCGCTGTGTTGCTCCTCTAAAGATTTTCAAATAAGCCAGAAACTAATGTATTTCCTCAGTTTATTTCAGTCTACCTATAATCATGGTTTCAAACTTCCTGGTTTTCTGAGACTCCTCTTTACAACCTGAGGGACCCAAAGACCTTTACTTATGTAAAGGAGTATATTTATTTATGTAAAGGAGTATATTTATTGATAGTTATTGTATCAGAAATTAAAACAAAAACTTACAAAATATTCATCAATTCATTTTAAAAATCACTGAACTCATTACATATTAAAATAACATTTTTATTAAAAAATAATTATTTTCTGAACAAAAGTTTAATGAGAAAGTGGCACTGTTTCACATTTTCACAAATCTCTTTAATGTCTGGCTTCACAAAACATAGTTGGGAGTCTCACATCTGCTTCTGCATTTAAACTATTACATACAATGTTTTGGCTGAAGTATATGAAGAAAATTCAGCCTCTGATACGGAGACGGAAAAGGGAGGACTATTTTAACAGCCTTTTCAAATAATTGCTAATAGTCTTCTCTGCTATTATACTAAACACCGACAAGTGGTAGTTTCTTCGAAGGTTAGTTGTGATAAAAAATCTGAAACCGTATCAAAGACATTTTGAACTCTGTAACATTAAAAATCATGGCTCTATCTTCCACTTTGAACAGAAGTCACAGAAGTACCCACGCATGAGTCTGTCACATCATATATTAACGCCTGAAAAATACTGGTTCTTTGACTCTTTTCCAAATGCTGGCACTTTCCTTACACAATATCATGAAGTACATCCGCAGGGCGCCTGGCTGGCTCAGTGGGTAAGATGTATGACTCTTGAACTCCGGGTTATAAATTCAAGCCCCACGCTGGGTGTAAAGATTATTCAAAAAATCTTTTAAAAAAAGGAACATTTTATCATTATCAAATTCACAAGGGAACTGGGAATACTGGGAAGCCATCAAGCTCGAGGTGGCAAATACAAGTTTTCCAAATTTCTGATTTTTCACTTCAAAGCTCAATTTTTATCACTGGCAACAAATGCTGTCCATTGTTTTCCTTGAAGTAACAAACCTGCTTTATTCACTTTCAAGAAAATGTCTGCCAAACACCCAAGTTCTGAATAACCACAGTCTGTCAACCCTCCCTTCAAGTAAAAATGATGCTCCCTCCAAAATGAATAAAGACAGTTCACTCCCCAAGTCAAAGAGACCCTCAAAAAAATGGGTACTTAAAGAATGAGATTTAATAAAATTAATAGTTTTTACTGCCTCACTAAGAACACTGACTGGCACTATTTTTCGCTCAGGATACATGACTGGTTGAACACCACAAACCACGGCTACCTGGGCCAGTTTTGTGCCACTGCTTTGATTCATGCTACGGCATCACCAGTTTTATCCAGGCTGATTCCGTGCAAATGTCTGCCCAGTACGAAAGGGTAAAAACAAATAAATAAATAAAAATTTTTAAGAAGGTAAATATCATTTTAGTAACTACTATGCAAATAGCACTGGCCTCACACCCCACTGCAAGGGTCTCAGGAATCCAAGGATCGTCCACAGACACTCTGAAAACCAATGTTATAAATCAATGAATAGCTATCGATTACCTACGTATATAGGACTGTCTAAAGTGTAAGACACAGTTACTACGCCAAGAGGGACAGGGATATAGGTATACACACACACACACACAAAAACCAACCACAATGTAGAGCAGTTATGATCAACTCCCCAATATAACAGCACAGAAAATAAATGCCATTAATTTTTCTAAGAAAGGGAGATGATCCCTGGGGTTGGAGCAGCTAGAGAGGGACTCAGGGAGGAAATGCATTTGAGTTGGGGTCTGAAAAAGGCAAGGAAGGGTGAGAACATTCCAGGTGGAGGGCACAGCCTGAGCACAGGCACGTTCAGGGCACAGTGAGAAAATCTGGAAAGTCACAGACAGGGAGCAATGTCCCAGCTGCCAAGCACCTTAGCCCAGCCCAGGGAAAGTAAGATACCTTGACCAAGAACACCAACAGAGTGATGACCTGGGAAGTGAAAGGGCTGGAAAGGAAGGCTCTAAGGTCAAGGTGGAAGTCTGACTGCCAAGCTCAGTAGTCTGAACTTGACCCTGGAAAACACAAAGCCCCTAAAAGAGGTTCGGTTTGAATTTCCAAGGTTCTCTGGAAAGGCCAATCTGAACCATCTGCAGGAAGAATAAAGGTAAGAGGAATCTGAAACAGAAGGCCTACTTGGAAGCCAGTGACCCACGTGAAGCAAAGGCACGAGAAGGCCTCAAGACAACATTAAAGGACTTTCACAAAAGATAGTATGACAGGACCTGTTTCCAACAGGAGAGCTGGTGATGAGTGACTAGCCCAGGAAAATCATTAATGGGCATGATGCTTATTCTAAGAACCACAGCAACGGGCCATAAAAAAGAAAGGGAAGCAACACTACTCAAGAGGACTGGGTCGGTTAACCGCACCTAGAACATAAAATCCCAGAGAGAAAATACTCGGGGTCTAAAGTCCAGTTCAAATGTCACATCCCTCATCTGTGTTCTTTACAACCTTGCATGTATCACTGTCACAGCACAAAATTCCATCTCTCTCAGTACCCCCAAATTACCTTTGCATTCCTAGTGGCTGATTCCATTCATTCTGCTCAAACATTTTTTTTCAATGAGCTCATATTACGAGTACTTATAACTGACATAATACCTCTTCCTTCTGTGTTGCAAGCGAGATGCTTATCCTCCAGAGATGAGCTTCTAGTGAACTGGGAATGTGCCTTACTCTCCCTCAGTACTCTCAAGGCCTAGCTCCTAACATGCAGTTTCAAATGCTGGCTGAACACAAGAATCCCAGGATAATCGGGCCCTAGAAACAAAAACCAAGTTAGCTTCAGGCTAACACACCTTTCCCTCAAAGTATCTACGCTCTGCTTACTCAAGATGTTGATTATGAAATTCAGTTGCATTTACAAAAATTAGCCAAAAAACACAGCTGCCAACAAGTCATTAGAGCACTAAACATTCATACATCCTCAAACCGGAACAGACAAATCTCATAGCTAACTTACTTCTAAGTGGGAACATACACTGGGAAGGTCGGTACCTGCCATGCAGGTAGGTCTTCTTTTACCTTCTTCCAACATTCTGTACCATGAGCCATACTGTAAAAAAATTCTTCCCAGTCCCAGCTACAACTACAGATGAAATCTAGCAACGTGCTATACAAAGTAGGGACTGTTTTTCCATTTTACACTCAAGACAACTACCGCTCAAAAAAGGCTAAGTATCTACATCTAGTTCAAGTTCACAAAAACTAGTTAAAAAAGAGCAAGAAGAACCCACAATCATGAAACCACACAGTGCTGTGGGTGGGAATTTCAGTCAGGTTTGTTGGTGTCAGATAGAAAGCAGAGCAAGGGAAACAAAGGGAACTCCTCCACGGTTACAGTACAGAGGGCACAGTCTTAATGGAAAATCCAGGAAGAGACTTTACCCAGACACTCTCCTTTGAACCTTAAGATTATTTTACAAACACTATCATGTGCAACATAGAGTCCTTCCCCCAAGAGACATCCAGCCCATTCTTCCTGTGGTTCTAAAGGTTACTCTGCTTGTAATTAACAACAAAAAGGACCTTGGTTTTGGAGTGAGAATGATTTTGGCTAATGTTCTGGATCCTGCTCTTGCCTGCTTTGTAGCTTAATACAAGTGTCCTGGCTTCTTTGAATATCAGCTTTCCTTAACTGAAACACAGAGGTGAAATGAATAAAGTCATTAAACAGTGAATAAAGCGAATAACCAGCATCTAGCACAGAGTACACACTCAATAAACCTAAAGTTTCCTTCATCCTATCCCAACTCCACCAGAATTTTTTCTCTAATTTCAGCATCCACACAAGATTATAATTCCAATAACTCACCTGGTCCTCTGTAAAATCAGAATGAGAATCAGAGTTCTTGTCAAATCCACTTACTGTGTGGATACAAAATTCACAACCAAAGTTAAAGTCAGCTAGTGGTAGCCAAATCAGATTAAAATCTAGGTCTTTTTAGCTACCCAGTTCAAACAAAACATCAAGACAAAAAAGTGTGAATTGGTACAACCTACCTACACATTCACAAACCCAAGGCTTATCCTACATTACATTAAGAAACCCTATGGTAACACTTTAAGGAAACACAAAACAGACCTTACACAGTGGTAGAGAGGACCCACTGGTATGTCACTGTGTCCTAGGATATAACATTTTAGATACAGTTCAAAGAGAAGGGTAAAAGAAACCCATGGCCACATAAGGCCCTACTACATCACCCTAAGAAAGCTGTTAAGGGTCTTTGGCATAATCCAAGCAGTTAAGAACAATGAAAATTGCCCATTTACTTGTATGACCAGATTTAATTAACGAGAAACTGAGTAGTAATGGTGTTATTATTAATAATTTCTTCAAGCTACAAATCTCCTATAAACTCAGGAGAGGCAAGCCAACGTAATAAAGAGCACCACATTCTAGAAATACAACCCCAGTTTTAAATGCCAGCTCTCTCTCTCCCTAGTTATGGGACATCAGCCAAGCTACAGAATCAATTTCCCCATCCACAGCAATTCCAGCTCCTTCACAAGACCATCCTAGGGTGAAATGAGACATCTTACATAAAACGCTATAGGTTAGATACTTTTTAAAGAGGCAGAGAGTATGAATATGTTTGATAAGAAGGGAATATGGTTTTTCTCTACCTTCTTACGAGGATTCCCAAATTAGGAGCAGCAAAAAGGGCTTTTAATTACTGTCCAGTTGCGAAACACCTCATGAACAGTAGACATCAGGGCACAGCCAAGCAGTCAAACGCCACAATTATCCATTGTACTACATACTAACTCAGCAACTGAGCCAATATTTCCCTGCCCTGAGAGAATTACACCAAGAACAAAGACAATGAGTGGGTATTCACAGACACCAAATCTTAGCATCAAAAGCCATTTTCAAGATGTTTTTGGACTAGATGTTTTCAAACTGATTTTTGGCCATGGGACTTTCTTCAAGGGAAACATTAAAGGAAACCCACACTAGAGTACGTAGCTACACTGGGGAGACAGCTGGGTCTCCTCCCCATGCCCTCTCCGAGTCCATCTGGCTCCCCTCTGCAATTCTAAGGAGCCCCACAGCTTAAGAACACTTTTAAAGAAAAAACTTCCCCAAATAAACAAAAATGGATACTTCCACTTTTCATAGCAGAAATGGGAGGTGAGGGTGTCTAAGTGACTCGTCCAAGGTTGTTAGCAGCAACCGAAGTCTAGAATTCAAACTACAGAACTCTAGTCCAGGGTTTGTCCACTAAGAATCAAGCTCTTCTTAATACTGAACGCTTTGCATCAGAATTTACCCTTATTTTTAACAGTCTGTGAGTTTCAATCTCCAAGTTTTAACCTGGCATCCTTACTTTCTTAGTATTCTCTTATTACTCTCACATTACTCATTCTCTTATCACTTTGCTCTCCATTAGTCTTGTCAGGAGTCCAGAACAATGGCACTGAAAACATTTCATTCCTAGCATGATCTACCAAGCCCATTATGTTTGTGCCCAGCAGATCTGTGGGACAGTAAAGAAAAATGAGACTCACAGGGAGAATCCTCTGAAATGCGTGGTGCCGAGATCCTACTGCTTGCCTGACCTGCTCAATGTTTTACCTTATTTGTTGTATCTCCAAAAGAGCAGTTTATCAAGTGAATGCTGGGATAAAAATGACTAGCTTCTTTGGTAAACAGGTTATATTTCAGGAGACCAGAGGGAAGAAACAGTGAGAGAGAAGGATGGCACGCTTGTGAGAGTCAGTCTAAATTATGTGGAGGTCACGGGGGAAACAAAAAAGCTCACCTAAGTCCAAAAGATTTCCAAAATAGAAGCCCTTTGGGAATTCAGGTTGGCAGAGAGATGTCCTCAAAAAAGGGTCCTTCTAAGCCAAAACAACACCCGATAGATCAATGAAATGCGAACTGTTCAACAATCAGGTATGCTTTGTCCAAACTGGACTGTTCCACGATGACCACAGAAGTCCTCCACAACTGAATAACCACCTACATGTTCAAGGGCAATATTATTATGGAACACTCTTTTACTTCTAGTGATATGATTTATCTACTAAATTAACCAGCTCTTTCTCCACAACTGGGAACAGACTAAAGATCAGCGAGGTAATACACCTAAGAATGCCCAAGAGAAGCATTAACTGTGCCAGGAGATCAGCTTAGGAACCTATGTGACTTAGAACTTACCAGGCAACAGACTCTTCCTACCCATTGCACAGAAAATCTTGGCAAGTGTTATCTGCTTGAAATTCATTGCTATCAGAGCTGGGGCAAATTAACTCATCTTTGTCTCAAAGAAAAATGTTTGACTCTATTAACAAGTCAAGAGCACAGCCCATTGTTTAATTTGCTTATTTCCTTGGTTATTTAAAGCAGAATGTCAATACTCGCCTGTGATTTAGGTAACATATGTGGCTAATGCATCTTTATAATTAAATCAGATGCACATCAATTTTAAAGATTTTTTTTAAAAGATTTATTTGAAAGAGCAGGCGTGAAAGAAAGAGAGTGAGCAGTGGGGGGAGAAGCAGGAGAGAATCTGGTGTGGAATCAGATGCGGGGCTCAACCTCAGGACCCCGAGATCATCACCTGAGCTGAAACCAAGACAGATACTTAGATGACTGAGCCATCCAGGTGCCCCAAGATTTTATATCAAATAACCTCTATATCCAACATGGGGCTCAAACTCACAACCCCAAGATCAAGAGTCACATGCTCTACTGACTGAGCCAGACAGGTACCCCAAGTAACATTACTGTTAAAAGCTTCTAATATGCATTTGGATGTGCAAGAGAATGGACACAGATAATTTCTCACAGAGCACTCTGTATAGAAAGGGACCTTACACCCTAACATCTCTATAAATCTTATTCTAAACTCTTCCCTGTCACCTTGTGGGAGTTTATTTGTACTGACAAAGAGTACCCAAAAGAACATGAAACCAGAGACTCTCTTTTTATTGGAAAGTTCCCTTCATATGTCTTTTAATCTTGAGAACTGATCTTAGATTAACTCTCAGTGCTTGAGAGTAGTGACTGTGTTTCGTGAGTTTCTTTCTATTCTTTCAGAGTTCTTCTATTTATAATTGGTTGCCAGTAATCCAATAATTCTATGAGTAATTCTATGATGGCATTTAAAACTCCCTTTTGGAGCGCCTGGGTGGCTCAGTGGTTAAAGCCTCTGCCTTTGGCTCTGGTCATGATCCCAGAGTCCTGGGATCTAGCCCAGCATAGGGCTCTCTGCTCAGCGGGGAGCCTGCTTCCTCCTCTCTCTCTGCCTGCCTCTCTGCCTACTTGTGATTTCTATCTGTCAAATAAATAAAAATCTTAAAAAAAAAATTATTTAAAACTTCCTTTTAAATGCTGGGTTTTTTAAAACTTTCTTTCTAAAGGTTAGGAAGAAATGGTAAACAGATACTCATACTGGTCAATGATACAAGCCTTTGGTAGACAACTTGATGACATCTATTAAAAGCCATTGAAATGTACAGCCTCTGCCAATTCCATTTCTGCAAGAGATAAACAAGGGTACAAAGATGTACATACATGGTTGTTTATCACAGCAATGATTGTAAGAGCGGGGAGGAGGCAGGGAAGGAGAGAATAAGGGACAGAGAAAGCGAGGGAGAAGAAAGCAAAGCAAGACAACTGTTCAACTGCGGGTAAATCTAAATCCACACAATGACATACTACATACAGCCATTAAAATAACTATGTGCGTTACATGATACCATGTAAAGGTACAGTGATGAAGTATGTTTTCTAATCTGCTTGTACTCAAGACTATATAGAACATGATCACAAATGGTATATACATAAACGTAGACACACACACAAACACACAACCTGTACAGATTTTCAAGTCTGAAAAGAAAAACATGAAATTGTACCAAAAAATTTGCTAAGTAGTGTCATTTATTCAGAGGTGTAGATTGTTCTGTTTATGTCTAATTCCCAAGTTTCTAGAGGGACTGTACATCACCATTCTTAAAACTAAGACAAAAAATGTCCTTCATGAGTCATGAAAACATGAGGACTTCTAGAATAAGAGATAATATAGTAGAAAGTTAACCATAAAAATAAAAATCTCGTGGCTAAGTCAAAGTTACATAAAGTTCTGCCAAAAACACAGCTCACAATGAACATCCCTTTCACATAATTACTCATCTCAAGCCACACTAGAAATGTTCTGGACACATGTTGAAAGGACTTGTGCCCTAGAATAAGGGACCCATGCTCAAGTCCCAACTGTGCCACACACCAACTGTGTGACCCTGAGCACTCCACCTTCATGAGACCAGTAACATACCCCACCTCGGAAGGTTGTGGGGATTCAAAAGAAAGAAGGGTATATAGAACACACAGTACTAAGCCTGGCACAGCAGTCATAAATGATGGCAATTACAATTGCTGTTATCACATATTAATCAAGAAACAAAATCATGACCGCTTTAAGGGCAGTGACCGTGCCTTATTTTTGTTCATCCCTGGATCCCTGGCACCTAAAAGTATGCCTAACACACAGCACACCCTCATTCAGTGCTCACTGAATGAAGTACAGCTAAAATTAATTAACCTCCTTGAACGTCAATTTCCTCCTCTGGCAAAATCATAAAACACCTTGCAGAGGTGAGAACTGGTAAACATTAAGGCACTTAGTTCAAAAGAGGCTTCTAATAAATGACAGCTATTATATTAGTGAACTTGTCTCTGTAGGTTTCAACAGGTATGAAAGCTGAAGGGAGAAAACAGGTATAATTTTTTCTCTGAATTTCCTTTCATATTTGGGTCCATTATTTTTATTTAGACTCAGGAATGAAAGTTCTCTCTTTCCAGGCGCACATCCTAGCAGGCTAACTATTAAAGTGGTAATCTTTATTTTTTTTATTTGTTTACATATATTATGAAACCAGTTTTGTAATATACAACAGAACAACATAGCCTATATTCCGTTTGTCCCAAATTTATCATGAAATATACTGATTTTTTTCTATTATCTAACCCTTTTTTTTTTAAATTAACATATAACGTATTATTAGCCCGAGGTACAGGTCTGTGAATCGCCAGGTTTAAACACTTCACAGCACTCACCATAGCACATACCCTCCCCCCAATGTCCATAACCCCACCACCCTCTCACTATCCGCCCCCTGGCAACCCTCAGTTTGTTTCATGAGATTAAGAGTCTCTTATGGTTTGTCTCCCTCCTGATCCCATCTTGTTTCATTTATTCTTTTCCTACTCCCCACCCCCCCCCACATTGCATCTCCACTTCCTCATATCAGGGAGATCATATGATAGCTGTCTCCATGTCGTCACAAATGGCAAGATTTCATTTCTTTTAATGGCTACATAGTATTCCATTTTGTGTGTGTGTGTGCCTGTGTGTGTGTGTACACACACCACATCTTCTTTATCCATTTATCTGTTGATGGATATCGAAGTTCTTTCCATAGTTTGGCTAGTGTGGACATTTGCTGCTATAAACATTTGGGTGCACGTGCCCCTTCGGACCACTACATTTCTATCTTTAGGGTAAATACCCAGTAGTGCAATTGCTGAGTCGTAGGGTAGCTCTACTTTCAACTTTTTGAAGAACCACCATGCTGTTTTCCAGAGTGATTGCCCCAGCCTGCATCCCCATAAAGTGGTCATCTTTAGACTGCCACAAACACTTTCGGCAACGCAGCCCAAATGGTACCTTAGAACCTGTGAGCTTAGGACATGATACATTCAATGTATTAATTAATCAGTATTTCCCAGGCTTCAGATCAAAACTTTTATTTTTTTTAAGATTTTGTTTGTTTGTTTGACACAGAGAGAGCACAAGGAGGAAGAACAGCAAAGGGAGAGGGAGAAGCAGACTCCTACCGAGCACAGAGCCCAGGGCTCCATCCCAGGAACCTGGGATCATGACCTGAACCGAAGGCAGAAACTTAACCGACTGCGCCACCCAGGCGCCCCAAATGAAAACTTTTAAGATGGGCGCCTGGGTGGCTCAGTGGGTTAAGCCGCTGCCTTCGGCTCAGGTCATGATCTCAGGGTCCTGGGATCGAGTCCCACGTTGGGCTCTCTGCTCAGCAGGGAGCCTGCTTCCCTCTCTCTCTCTCTGCCTGCCTCTCTGCCTACTTGTGATTTCTCTCTGTCAAATAAATAAATAAAATCTTTAAAAAAGAAAAAAGAAAACTTTTAAGATGACCTGAATTGGGAAGCACAAGGAAAATCAACAGAATTTCTATTTATGTGACCAAATGGATTATTAAGGAAGTATAAGATTCATGAAGGTATTCAATTTTAAAAGTATTTTCTTCACAAAAATCAAAACAAATGGGAATGCATTTTAAGAAAAAAAGCAGATCATCAAGAGGTAATCAAACCACTAAGTTCTGCGCAGGGAAGTGAAAAAACTACTGACATGAAACCAGAAATAATTTCATATAAGCCATAACATTCTTGTACTGTATTAAGAAAGAAACAATCATCTGAGGAGGAAAAAGAAAAAAGTCTTCACCATTAGGGAGAAGAACTCAAAAACTGCCCAAATCAGTCATTTGTGCAGCTTTGCTTACTTTCCCATGTCTGATCTGACAGAAACCTCAAATTTCACACAACAGTGTTTAATAGAAGGTTTATGGTCCTATTTCTACAATGATTTCTGTTGAAAGGCGAAAAGGCTACTCGGCATTCATCTGCTCTGAGTTAAGGTTTTGGTTCCGCATCCTTGAGACATACCCCGCCGCGATTTAGAGGCGTCTCCTGGTTTACATTATTGCACACTGGAGTACAAACACTATTTAAGAATCTCTATTAAGAAAATGATAGTTTTGTGGTGACTTTCAAGACAACTAGAATAAGCATATTCAAGTGAGGCGGGGTAAATTTTACCTTATATGGATTCTATTTCTGTGAAATTTTAGCATAAAAATGATATATGAGGAGAATAGCAAAATCTATATGAGGAGAACAGCAAAATCTTGCAAATTCTCTAGAGTCTGGCATAATGGGTACACAGGGTCAATTCTGCTGTTCTATTTGAGGGGTTTGTGGAGTATGTTTTAAAATTATTATATAACATTTTTTAAAATTAAGGCAGAAAAACCCCACCTACGGTCTCATGTTCGTGCTAAGCCGCTGAACAGATTAAAATGTAAAGTGACAGAGACCCACACTGACCAAGCACAAAACCAGGCAAGAGCTGTACAAATTTTACCAGCAGTCTTGGTCAACACTGGCCAATCTTCCATTTAACATGGTGCTTCCCTTCCCCCAAAAGGATGATTTAACTCACCAGACCAAAGTACAAATGATGCCAGGAAGAGAAATCTAAAATCTGTCTATTCTCAACAGGGCAGATTCTATTAACAGTTCAATTATATGCATATATTATTAATATCTACAGTTTTGTCACAAGTTCATCCACCCACCCAAATATGACCTGCACAAAACCAACTCCGATATGCCAAGCATAATGCCAGGTGCTGGGGATACAGTGACGAACAAAGACAAAATCTGCCCTCCAGGAGATTACAATCTAGAGGAAATACAGACATTAGGTTACTACCTTATCCCCACCCAGTCAGGGCACAGTGTGACAAAGGAATCCTACTGAATTCACTAGAAGGGAGAAAATGTACAGTGGGCAAAGATATAATGGAAAAGTTAAAGAAATGGGGCACCTGAGTGGCTCAGTCGGTTAAGCAACTGACTCTCGATTTAGGCTCAGGTCAGGATCTTGAGGTTGTGAGATCAAGCCGCAATGTCGGGCTCCAAGCTGGGAATGGAGCCTGCTTGGGATCTTTCTCTCTCCCTATCCCCACTGCCCCTCCCTCTCTAATTTAAAAAAAAGAAAGAAAGAAACATTAAAGAGGTGACAGGAAACAGAAGAACCCAAGATACTTAATATGAACGGGAAAAACAATCATTTGTCCAGGTTGCTGGCACAGTGTTTTAGAAAAAAAGAAAACAAAACATTTATTTCTGTCCTTTACGATATTGCTCTAACCAACTACATGTTTCCAGAAAGCGTCCATCTTTTCTAATTTATATACATAACTTGTCCAGGCCAAAAAAACAAAGGTCTCAGAGGGCGCCTGGGCGTCTCAGTTAGGTGTCTGCCTTCAACTCAGGTCATGATCCCAAGGCCCAGGGATTGAACCCCAAGTCTGGCTCCCCGCTCAGCAGCAAGCCAGCTTCTCCCTCTCCCTTCGTCGGCACTCCCCCTGCTTGCGGTATCTGTCAAATAAATAAATAAATTCTCAGAAACAAAAACAAAGGGCTCCTTATTCGAAACGTTAAAAAAATATCACCTGTAGCCATCCCTGAAAACAAGAGTAGCTCTAAGTATTTAAGTCAGTCCCAGTTAGTCAAAGCACACATCTAGCATTATTCAAGGTCCAGCTGTACAACGTTCCAAGTTACCAGAAATCTTGGTGGAAAAGGTTGAAGTTTAAACCTGGGTATATCCAATGTTACAAAAAGGTTCAAAAGCCAATTTACCATAACTTTAGGTTTTCAGATTTTCCAGAAGGAAAGGAAAGGGGAAAAGAGAAAGACGTGAAAACACCACTATTTGGCAGAGGGAAAGTTCAAGGCCATTCCTATCTGTTGGCCTCTTTAAAAGAACAGATTCCCACTGATGATAAAAATTTAATTAAATACACATCCAAGCTCTCAGAATTCTCCTTTCTGCCATTCCATACTAAGGTTTCCCTGACAAGGTCATCGAGACAAAGATTCACGAAGAGGTGCCTCTGAACGGCTGGGCCATTCCACAGCAATGAAAGGGAACTTGCACATCCTGTCTTAGGAAATCACCCAGACCAAATATTTATCAAATGGTTCTATTTATTGCTCTGTATTAGGAAAAGAGATATCTGAAGTGCAGTAATGTGGCTGACAACAATAGCAAGAAAATAATTTAATTATTTCACCCGAAGTAGGAAGGAAGAAGTCACTGCAACTTTGAAGAACCCTCACTGATGTTAAATATCCTCCGGCCCCCCATATCCGAGAGCCTGAGTTTCACATGCCCCTCCGCACCCTCACAGCCCTCAACGAAAGGTTAACACACTATTTCAGCGAACAGAAGAACTCAGGGGCAGAAGAAAGCAGTAACCCCACTTAAGGTGGCCCTGCCAGTTATGCAACAGAGATGCAGCTGAACTGGGTCTCGGCTCCTGCCCAGTCTTTTCCCCACTACACAACCTTGCCAAGGAAAAGCCATTTTGTTGGGGGTGGAGGGGAGAGGGGATGGAATCAAGTGACGAGTGGTAGTGAAGGATCCAGCAAGTATTCAGTTACAGGGTTATTATCTCCTGAGCCCGGAGTGAAAAAGAAAAGAACTTTTCCCAGAAATTAGCACGGATAACGACTCTGTTCATCTGCCAGAGTCTCTGGGCCAATCTCTTCCCGTCCCTCAAAGCCCCCGCAGGAATTAAGTGAGGACAATTCACATTTAAAGGACTACAGAAAAGAAACGTGCAGCACAGTTCACTGAGTCACCCAGGTCTTTCCCCGACCACCCTGGACCCTCTTTCAGTCCACATAATTCCATTCCTCTGCAGTAAGCAGGAGATGGACAAAACACATTTAACAGAAGCTGATGTGGGCACAGAGCAAGGGGACTGAGGAAAGATGTTTCACAGACTATACAGTAAAATACCTGCATTTTTCTCACTGAAGACTTACTCCTTATCACCCAACCTGAACACTTCTGTACTGCTGAAATGAACCTAAAAAACTGGTTTTTCAACTTCCAATATAGATTAAACATAAACTAATTAACTGTTTGTAAAACACTTTGAAGACGTGAAGGAGTGTATAAATGTTAATTATTAATGTTGATCCACAAAACTCCTGCATGCAAAGTAAAACACTGGTTAAGTTTCTGCTACTTTCAAGGCACAAATATGGAAGCTCAGCATGTTTTTAAGGATTCTAGGAAAATTCTAAGAGCAGACCACAATGATTTTCTATTTACAACATGAACAAGATGGAATTTTCAGCTGGTTATTCTGGATATAATTATATCAGAATTTTTTTTAAAAAATGACTTAAGGCATATATAATAAAACTAAAGTATGTTTATAGTCACAAAGTATTAGATGAAAATTATAGTTCACTGACCTGAAAAGGGCAAAGTAATATCTCTGAACCCCCATTTTTTCATCAAAAAAGGTTCAGGGGGAGGGAATAATACCTACCTTATGGGGTTCCTGTAAGGAAATAAGAATATAAAGGAACACACAATACATAGATAGTATATAAAAGTTTTGTCTTTTAGTAACTTCACTTTTTTAGAAAACACTTCTTAGGAACCAGCCTGCCTTGAAAGATCTTTCTAGACTGCATTAGCCTTTTAAAAACACACTATCCCCTGCACCAGGCACACATACACCACCATTTTAGCAGGAGGGCCGAGGCAAAAGCTTTGGTCATTCCTGTCCACTGACCCATATAGATCCTTAATCCCCCAACAGAGAAAGCACCTCAGCCAGGCCCCAAAGGCCTCATGTGACCAAATGAACAATTAGAACTCCAGTTCTCAACTTCTGTTGCCACATTTTTCCCTAAATAATTCCCAAACTGCAAGGTCAGGCCCAGAGATCCTTTGTATTCTTAGCCCAGCCTAGATATGTACAAAGTGCCCAAGGGGCAAAAAAAAACATTTTCTTCCAGCTTGTAAAAGGTAACACAAATTATTTCCATGCAATGCCACACTGGGCCTACCTTCTCCCACTCCAGAAACACACCTACTTTGGACAAAGCAGAACTCAACTGGCAAGACCAGGTACCGTGGGTACAAATGACAAAGAGTGTTTTTAGAACTGATTGACGAATTACAGAAAATATCAAATTTGCAAAAAGCCCGACACAGCTATCCCTTTAGCATTATCACCTAAGAAAAGGAATACTTGTAAAGAATTAAGTTAATGTTGACAGTGTAATTCAGATTTTTAAAAAAATATATCATGCTCAGTTCAATTTATCTCAAGGGATCTATGCAGCAAATTTCAAGTGCTGAATAATAATGTCCCCTTTGAACAAAACTGTGCCCCATCCAGCCAGGTGGGGAGAACATGTGCTAACAATTTCCCAGGAGCTGTTACGGACCCATATCAAAACCACCAACTACTCTGTTACCTGATGGCCTCCTGTGATCAAGGGCTCAAATTTTTAAGACAACAGACCACAGTCAAAGACCCAGCTATGGGAAGAAGTAGTGTTTAGCAATTGCAAACAAATGAAACTCATCTACCCAGAAGCTCATCAACTGAGGACTCTCCGAAAACACTAACTGCCTTTATTAAAAATAAGATCAGGGTGCCTCGCTGGCTCAGTCGGCAGTGTGTGTGTGACTCTTGACCTCAGCCCCACATAAGGGGATAGCATTTACTTTAAAAAAAAAAAAAAAAAAAAAAAAAGACTAAAGAAAAATATATAATTTGCAAAACACATAGAAAGTAAGAAATAGCCTATCATCTCCTTGAACACAACTAAACAATTTGCAATAGCCTCCCTCCAGACTCGTTATTATGTATATGCGAAATATACAAATGACACCCCTGCATCACATTAAAAATCACAGCTGTACTCAGAGATTGAAAATGTACAACAGATTTCACTAATAATATTTTTCTCATGCTCAGAGAACAGTTTTCACCGTGTTTACAGTCCTAACTCACTTGGATTTAATAGGCGAGGTACTGTTTTCAGAACACTACCTTCTTCCTTCACTTATTGGTAGCCCCCCTAGATAAACCCAGTTGTTGTCGCTGGTTACCACGGTCATGATTATTACTAGCTACCATGCCATGTGACCCTGACATGTGCCAGAGGTTTACATATCCCTAATTCTCACAATAACCACCCCCCCTTTTCTATCTATGGTTCTCTAATTCTTACATCCAGTGCAAACTTCATTCCCAATCTCCAGATTTGCATACCCAATTACTTACTGACACCTTCATTTAAAATCTCACAGATCTGGGGCGCCTGGGTGGCTCAGTGGGTTAAGCCGCTGCCTTCGGCTCAGGTCATGATCTCAGAGTGCTGGGATCGAGTCCCGCATCGGGCTCTCTGCTCAGCAGGGAGCCTGCTTCCCTCTCTCTCTCTCCGCCTGCCTCTCTGTCTACTTGTGATTTCTCTCTGTCAAATAAATAAATAAAATCTTTAAAAAAATAAAATAAAATAAATAAAATAAAATCTCACAGATCTAAAACTTGGCACATCGGAGAAAGAGAAAAAACAATTTCTTCCTCCCAGCTAACTCACTCATATCCTCACCTCAACCCCTCAGGAAACCATAGCACCGTTCACCCAGTTGTTCAAGGAAAACACCTGGGAACCATCCTGGATTGGTTTCTTCCCTTCAAAACCCTTTTTCAATCCATAAAGAATCCTATCAGTTCTCGCTTCACAATGTACACTGATTCCAACCACTCCTCACCACTTGCACTGCTGCTACCCTAACCCAAGCTACCATCTTCTTTCTCCAGAGTGAACTACTACAAAATTCTTGGTCGCCCTGTTTCCACTCCTGTTCCTTACATGCACAGTGAAACTTTTTTTTTTTAACGATTTTATTTATTTATTTGACAGGCAGAGATCACAAATAGGCAGAGGGGCAGGCAGAGAGAAAGAAGGGGAAGCAGGCTCCCTGGTGAGCAGAGAGCCTGATGTGGGGCTCGATCCCAGGACCCTGGGATCATGATCTGAGCCGAAGGCAGAGGCTTTAACCCGCTGAGCTACCCAGGCACCCCCACAGTGAAACTTTTAAAAACCCAAATCAGCTCTTGTTATTCCTTCCTCAAACCTTTCAGTGACTTCTTGTCATCCTTAAAAGCCTATGTGATGTGCCCTATGCCTCCTATAGATTATCTCCCTCGGTTCCCCTTCCTCACCCCATTCCAGCCCACCAACCTCCTGTGCTTACTCCCACCTGAAGCTCTTTGTCCCTGACGTTCCTTCAGCCTGGAACACCCAGGCATCTCCAGGTGGCTTGCTCTGCTCCCCTTACTTGGCTCAGGTCTCTACTCAAATCTCACCTCTTCCAGAAGGTCGTTTGACCACGCCAACTTCTGCTAATACTCTTCACATTCTTCCTAAAATCATCCACCCCAGACATCCAAAAACCTGTTCATTGGTTTATCTTTTTTTTTTTTTTAAAGATTGTATTTATTTGAGAGGGAGGCGGAGACAGCGACAGAGATAGCGAGACAGAGCATGAGACGGAAGGAGGGGAGAGGAACACTCCCAGCCAAGCAAGGAGCCCAACCCGGGGCTCAATCTCAGGACCCTGGGATCATGAACTGAACCGAAGGCAAACGCTTCACCCACTGAGCCACCCTGGTGCCCCCATCACTTGTCTACCTTCTTTTTCCTTTACTAGAATGTCAGTTCCTTGGTGGCAACAGCCGTCTCTTATTTTCACTGAATCCCCATCACCTGGAACAGGACCTTACATACAGAAGGCACCCAAATGTGCTGGCTAAATCAACAAAGCAGACAAGGATGTTACATGCCCATTTTACAGAAGAGAAAACCGAGCTCCATAAAGCCACATAGCAAATGCCAAACGCCATCTGAAAGAACCAGTCCTCTTCCAATACTAAGTGCCATAAAACTGAAGCATAAAGAACAAGCATGTCAAAGAATGCATTTGTTTGAAAATACCAGGCCACAGCGATTCTTTCTCTTTTTGTTCATCACGAGAGTTTTTCCCATCTGTGATTAATCTTACGTATGCACTACGTATGCCCCTCCTCACCTGGAAGATATCTACATTTCGGTATTCCCCACCAAATAAGGGCTGAGCTACAGACAGCAGACATTTAAGAAATGTTTCTTTGATATTTATACCCCCCCAATATTTGAAGAATCCTGTAATAAGACTTTCAGCACCACCAATACAGTCTTTAAAGAGACTTCAGCTTCCAACCATGATGGAGTAACTGGATCCAGACTTATCCTGCCAACACCCCCTCCAACAACTAGAAAAACAGACCAAATATATAAGGCAACATCTTTTAGACACTGGACAACAGGAGCAAAGGGCTGCAATTCCTAACAGAAGGGGAGAGATGAGCCGAGCCCCACAACCAGCTTTCTCAGCCTGCAGCGCGCTCAAGCATGGTTCAATGAGGACGATTCTGAGCAAAGCCTGGCAGTTTTGTCAAGCTGAGAAGTAAGACTTAAGAGTTTGTGAAGGCGAAGGAATCTCAAAATTCAGCACAGAGAAGCCTCCTTGAGTCTGATACTGAACAGTAACCTATACATGCATACTGAAAAATCTATGGCTGCAGGCAAAGAATGGCCCAAGAACCATAAGCTAAATAATCCCAGAGTTGGCACAGGGCTGGCAGACATTCATATTCTGACCAGTCAGGGAGGAGAACATCCAATTTTTCAGTGGAAACTGGAGGCTTCATGATTAATTAGTGGAGTGAAAAAAGTCTTAGAGTAAAAGCGACACTAGACCAATCCTACAAAGTTCAGGAATAAGCCTAAGAAGTATCATGCAAATAACTTAACCTGCAAAAACAAAATCCAACCCTCTTTAAAGCAGTGCCTCTCATATTAGGGATGATTTCTACTCCCTGCCAGGTGACTTTCAGTGTGTCTGGAGACAATTTTAGTTACTGCAATTGGCATCTAGTAGGAGAGGAATTAGGCTAAACACCCTACAAAGCACAGGACAGCCCCCAAACAGAGAATTACCTGGCCCAAAATGTAAGATCAAGGTTGAGAAATCCTGCTTTAAAAGAGCAAAATCCGGCAATCAAAACTTAAAATTCACCATGTCCAGAGTCCAAGAAGAAATTAGTAGATATAAAAAGAAGAAAACTTGATCCAAAATAAAATCAGGCCACAGAAACAAATTTAATGGGATTAACAGAAACCTTAACTGCTGACTCTTATATATATAATCAAGAATTTTTTAATGAACTTAAATAGGAGACAAATGGAAGAAATAAAAAAGATTCAGTAGCCAATTGAATCCAACAAGTATAAAGAAAACAGCATGACCAACCCAGGATCATCACAAGAATACAAGGCTAGTTCAAAGTTCCAAAATCAGACATCAATAAAGAAGAAAAAATAAATGATCGTCCCAAAAGATGCAGAGAAAGCCTTTGGTAACATTCAATATCCATTTATGATAAAAAGTCTCCACAAACTAGAAACAGGTAAGAATGTCAACTTGATAAAGGACACATTAAAAAAAACTAACTATAAATACAGGCATACGTTGTTTTATCTTACTTCACAGATACTGCATTGTTTACAAACTGAAGGTTTGTGGCCACCCTGCATCGAGCCAAGTCTCTCAGAGCCACTTTTCCAACAGCATTTTCTTCACTTTGTGTCTTTGTCACATTTTCGTAAATCTTGCAGTAATATTTCAAACTTGTGCATTGTGATTGTATGTGATTGGTGATTACAAATCACTGAAAACTCAGATTACGGTCAATATTTTTTAGCAATCAAGAATTTCTAATTAGGGTATGTACATTTTTAAAAACAGAATGCTTTTAAACACTTAATAGACTACAGTATATACATAGCTTTTACATGTAATAGAAAACCAAAAAATTGGGACGACTGGGTGGTTCATTTGTGCGTCTGCCTTTGGCTTAGGGTCGTGATCCCAGGGTACTGGGACTGGGTCCCACGCCGGGTTCCTTGTTCAGCAGGGAGCCCTCTCCCTCTGCCCACCACTTCCCCTGCTTGTGCGCATGCTCGCTCTCAATCTCTCTCTCTCTCTCTGACAAATAAAATCTTTAAAAAAAAAATTAATCTAAAAAATTAATTTGACTTGCTTTACTATGATACACACTTTATTTCAGTGGTCTGGAACTGAACCCACATTCTCTCTAGAGTACGCCTATAACAGATTTATGGTGAAATACTGAATGTTTTCTGCTCCCCAACATGAGGAAAGGATGTCCACTTTTTTTTTTTTTTTTTAGGATGTCCACTTTTAAAACTCCTACTCAGCATCATACTGGGGGTCCTAGCCAGTTCAATAAAGCAAGAAATAAAAAACATACAAACTGAAAAGGAAAAAATCAAACTACCTATATTTGCTGATGATACTATTATCCATGTAGAAGATCTCAAGGAGTCTACAAAAAGGCTTCTAGAACTAAAACTGAGCCTAGCAAGGTCATAAGATACAAGGCTGGCATATGAAATTCAATCCCATTTCTATATACTAGCAATGAACAACTAGAAATTGAAATTTTAGAAGCATCATTTACAACAGCACCAGAAAACATGATACATTTATGAATCTTATAAAACATATGCAAAGACCCAATTACTGAAAAACACAAATGAAAATATCGAAAAACAGTCTGGGGATATACCATATTCATGGCTCAATACGTCAATTCTCCCAATTTACAGATTCAATGCAATGCCAATCAAAAATCCCTGCAAGATTACAGAGATCAACAAGCTCATTATAAAATGTACCTGGGAAGGCAAATCAACTAGAACACTCAAAAACATTTCTGAAAAAGTAACACAATTACAGAAACCACATGACCTGATTTCAAGACTTACTATAACCTACAGTAATCAACAGTGTGGTAATGGTGAAATGACTCAGATCAACGTAACACAACACAGAATCTAAAACAGACCCACGGGTATATATGACCAACTGACTTTCAACAAAGGTAATACAATGGAGAAAGTCTTTCCAAACAGCGGGGCTGGGGCACCTGGCTGGCTGTCGGTTAAGCGTCCAACACTTGATTTCAGCTCAGGTCATGATCTCAGGGTCATGAGATGGTGTCCCGTACAGGGCTTCGTACTCTGTACGAAGTGGGAGGGAGTCTGCTTGAGAGTCTCTCATTCCTTGCCCTCTGACCCTTCCTCCACTTGCACACATGCTCTCTCAAACAAGAAAATAAAATCCTTAAAAAAAAAAAAAAAAAGTTGCTGGAACTACTATTCATCTAAAAGCAAAAAAATAGATCTCAATCCATACCTTGAACCATTTAGAAAAATTAACTCAAAGTGAATCATAAACCTAAATGTAAAATTTTAAAGTATAAAACTCCTGGGAGAAAGTATATGGAAAGTCTTTTTGTTTAGGACAGGCAAAGACTTCTCAGATATTACACCAAAAACATGATCATAAAAGAAAAAAAACTTCATTATCTTAAGTAAGAACTGCTCTTCATAAGACATTAAGAGAAAAAAAAGATAAGCCACAGAACAGGAGAAAGTATTTGCAAACAATAATCACATATCTAATTCTAGAATATATATGCAGAACTCTCAGGGAGCCTGATGGCCCAGTCAGTTTAGCATTCAACTCTTGGTTTTGGCTCAGGTGATCTCAGGGTGGTGAGATCAAGCCCTGCATGGGGCTCTTTGAGTCTGCTTAAGACTGTCTCTCACTCTGCCCCTCCCTTTCCTCACCCCCTCCCCCAAGCCCTGCTCTCACGCTCTCTCGAAAGAACTTTCAAAACTCAATAATAAAGCAAACAATTCAGTATTTTAATGAGTAAAAGATTTGAACAGACACATTACCAAAGAATGGCAAATAATCACATGAAGGATGCTTAACATCACTAGTCACCAGGCAAATGGGGGAAAAAGCAAAACAGCCTACATTATGTATGAGTATGAGTCCATTTGCATGACATTTTCAAAAGGCAAAAAACCATGGAGAAAGAAAACAGATCAATAGTGTCTGGGTCTGAGAGTCAAAAATGGGTTGACTACAGAGGAGTTTAGAAGAATTTGGTTTGGGAGATAAAGGAACCATTCCATACATATCTTCACTGAAATAGTGGTTATGTGAATATATCTGTCAAAACTCACAGAATGCTACTAATTTTTACTGCGTATAAATTATACATTAAAATGAGAAAATAAAGGCTAAAGAGACAACAATGTACTGAGTAAATCCTTATTTTGCCCTGGTTAAAAAATTCTGAAACCAACTATAAAAAGAGATTTGCAAGATAAATGGGAAAAATTGAATCTGCACTGAATACTGTTGCTACTTTTCTTAGATGTAACCACTGCACCTGGTTATGTAAAAACACAAAGATCAGCAAACGTTTTCTGTAAAAGTCCAGACAGTAAATAATGTGTGGCTTTGTGGGCAACTACTCTACTGTTGCTGCAGCACCAAATCAGCCACACACAAATGAGCACTGCGATGTCCCAATAAAACTTTATTCACAAAATGAGGCAGTAGGGGCACCTGGGTGGCTCAGTGGGTTAAAGCCTCTGCTTTCAGCTCAGGTCATGATCCCAGGAGCCTGCTTCCTCCTCTCTCTCTGTCTGCCTCTCTGCCTACTTGTGATCTCTGTCTGTCAAATAAATAAATCTTAAAAAAAAAAAAAAATTGAGGCAGTAGGCCAGATTTGGCCTGAGGGCTATAGTTTGAGGACCCCTCATGTAGACAAAACTACAGAAAGCAGACTAGGGGCTGCCTATAGTGAGGCAAGCAATGCAGTGAGGGTTGAGGGGAGAAACTGGCCAGAGTTGCAAGGGAATTTTTCTGGAATGATGGAAATGCTCCCTACTTTGATTTTGCTGTTACCTACATGGATACACCTGACAAAACTCATCAAATGCTATATGCTTAAAATGGGCACATTTTATCATATAAATAGTATTTCAATAAACTTGATTTATTTTAAAAGTGTACTCTTTCCAGGTGATAACATCAATATTGTGAAAAAACCTCCCCTGTGGAGCCAGAATTATTGGAGTTCAAATTTTAATTTAAGACCTATGTGATCACTATAAAATCACTTTGGGGGCTGTTTCCCCATACTTGAACAGCTTAGTAATGCCTGCCTTGTATCTTTTTTTTTTTCCCCAAAATTAAATAAGAAGTGTAGGTAAGACACAGAGTGTAACATCTGGCACAGATAAGGCACACTCCCGATCTGAGTAAACCAATTTAAAAAAATTATTTTAGAAAATGAGTCAGTAAACACCAGACAACTAAACTAGCTTGTTTTGTACTCTCAAAATATTCTGACATTCTTTGTTTGCTGTTTATTGTGGTTTAACCTGACTTCAAGAACTGGCATCTACCGTCAGTTCCTGTGATTTCACAGTAACTTGGGTCTAACAGCAAGCACTGTGAACTGAAATTTCTTTAGAATTTAGAAAAGTACTCCATGACAAATATGTAATAAAAGGAAAACGGAGAAGAGCCAAGGTAAAACATATCAATTTTCCCAAGCAAGGAGAATGACAATAATTATAGCATATTTTAATTATCTTTTATTAAAAAAGAAAGAAAGAAAAACCGACATAATTGGATGTTTTTCTCATTTCAACCAGGATTTGAATTTTCCCCAAACCAGCAGTCAACCAATAAATTTACAAAATGGCTTAGCACTGGTATGGTATTTTACCTTATTTGTTTCTCATAACAGTAGTAAGTGATAAGAGATGATTAATATTAAATTTGTTTTTAGTTTACAAGGATCTTATGTTTGAGACAGACTAAGTGGCTTGCTCAAGGACACACAGTCAATAAATGGCAAAGTCTGATTGTGAAGTCAGACATGTGGCTCCATACCACCTGTTTTTAGTAGAGATCACCATCAGAGAATCATCTTGGGTTCTATGAAATTCTTTACATAACTCCTACGTGCTTTTCCCTAACTTAACATCTTTACTTGTCTAAAAGGGAAATTAACTACCATGTGACATACCTACTCAATATCTAACCATTCAGGAATAACTGGCCATTTTAGATGGTGGGGCTATGGCAAAATACAGGCTTATGATACTATCAGAAGTGAAAATTCAAAAGCATGGTTTCCACAAGAAGAGCCTACAGAGTGACATAAATGGTTAATTCCTCACAGTTCCTCCTTTTTCCCACCCCAATACCCACATCACAGAAACATACCGATATCCACATTTTCCAGGCTCTGAACAGAGCTCTGAAGAGGTAAAAAAGGGAAATCAACCACTGCTCCACATAAATATTCATACAATCACGGGTATCACAAGAGCAGGTGGTCTATCCTCCCAGCACGGGCTAACAAAACGGGTTATCTGTTCATCTTCTCTTTATTATGCCCCAATCAACCCACAGGTGGATTTCAAGATCATAAATGGGAGGACCTATGAAGGAAATAAAAATTCCTTCCACTAACATCTCCCCCCACCCCCCGCCTCATTTACAGTGGTAAGACAAGCAGACAAGGACTCAGGAGCACAGCTTCCAAGTGGACCCTGTCCCCATCAGTAATAACCGAATCTATTCAAGTGCACATAAGTATTAACTTTAAAAGAAAGGCTTATCCAAAAGTCCAAATGTATTCATCTAGCTTTGTCAGGTATGTTTTCTCTTCCATCTGTGAGTCAAATCAGATAAAATTTTTAAAGGTTTACTATATAACCCTCCATGTCTAACTTTGTATTCTCATTTTATAAGAAGACTAATGGAAACATGAGATTCAATACACAGAAATGTCCTGATTACAGGTTCGAGAATCTATCTTTTCTATTTGGTACTCTAAGTAGTATAAACTGAATTGGTATAACAGATTTAAATCACTGCTTCCTTCCGCAAACGGTGGCACCTTCAAAGGTGTTAGCTTGAAGGGGAAGTGAGCAATTTGCTAACATGACTGAACTGTGCTAACACTGAATTAACCCCCAGTCTAGGTCTATCTTAAATGAATTTGAAAAATGTAGTAATAATCCCTATCAATTATTTTTCAAGACTGAAGTAAAATAAGGTACAAAAGCTGGAACTGACTAAATAACTTGGATATCCTATTGCAAGTGTTGAAAACAATCCATCTCTCACCATTTCCTAAACACTATAAATGCATAGTCATACCCTACCAAGCTACTCCGCAAATTCCACTCAAACACCTGTTAAGGTCAATGAGAAGGTAACAGTTTCTATTAACATTCAGTTCAACTAGCTCCTTAAAAAAAAAAAAAGAAAGAAAAGAAAAAATTCATTCAACTGAAGACACTCAATTCTCAAAAGGATTCCTTCTTTATGAAAGAAATAGCTAAACCACTAAACTCAGAAGCATCAGACTTTTAAAACTGCTTCAAATCATATAAAAAGTTATCAAAATTATTATCGCTACAGCTACAGGTAAAAAGGACCTACTTAATGTCTGTCACACTATTAAGTACCTCACATGGTTTCAGTTATTCTAAAGAACCCTGCACGTATGGTACTACACCTTTTGGAAGGACACAGAAGCTCCGTGGCTCCCAACTAGTCAATGGAAGTGTGGGGATCAGAACTCAAATGTACCCAGCTACAAAAAATGTGTATTCTTCAAAACTGGGCTACCTCTCCACTTCATGAAAGAAGACAGAGATATGAAATGATTTGTCCGGCAGTCTTAATCATTTCATCAGAAAATGGAGAAAATTAAATGAGAACCACATTGTGAAAACACACAGAGCTCTATTTAAACTTCACTTCTTTTCAAGGGGTAATTAACAGATAAAAAGAAAGGTTTGAAATCCTTTTAAAGTCAACTAAATTTCATCGCAGACCTGCACGTGAACTGTCATTCTGGACAAGTTCCCAGAGTCGGTGGTTCTGCATGCACTATCCCTAGCTTAGTACAAAACACGTCACCAATTTCAAACGTGTACCACCTACACTGCGTTAAGAGTCCTTCCAGGCAAAGAGGGGACAAAACTAAGAAATAAGGCCCATCACGGCCCTCAGAGAGTTAAGGGACTAGAGGAGGAGTCCATTTATACTACGTATACAGTTACCCTCAGTCAGGCAGATAAATGAAGTGTGTGAGAAATCCTAAAACAACAGTATGTATAACATGGTTTCACAGCTCAGAGAAGGAAAGCAACTGGCCTGTCAGGCTTTGTTGTCAGTTCTATTTGTTTACATTAAGTCGCTCCCTGACAACCCTTCCAACCTCTGCCAACCTTCATCCACAGGATCATCCCACACAGGCATACCCAACTGCACAACCAGGAAGAAAAGCTGTAAGGGCAAGAACCGTGACTCCTAAAAGTGACCTTGCTGTCACAGTTTAAAAGTACAGCGCTTATGCCATAAAGACATTTTTCTTTAGCCTCATCAGGTGAAGAAAGTTGGTTTTTCAAAGCAAAACAAGGCCAACCCAACCAGCAAAACCCAGGAACACTTCCCCGCATTACTCATTTCACACAAGAAATCAATCAAACTGACACAGAGAGTATTTCTCAAATTTTTCTTTTTAATTTAAGAGAGGGCAACGGGATATGAAAAACGGGTATTAACACCTTCGGGTCATTCTGTTCCACTACCAACTTGACACTTAAGCTAGTTTCACTTGGGGGTCTTCAACATCATAAGCCAAGTGAATCAAATTCACTAGAATCGAACCCCAACCTGACAAGACTTGTGTTTCATGCAGCCTGAAAATCTCCCAAGACCCAGCAACACAAGAACCAGAACAGGAATTCATCTCAGCTGATCTTAACGTCTTTACAAACTTGCAAAAAATCATCTTTCAAAAACTGCACGCAGCCGTTTGTTCTGACCTGGACGATCCAACGGCTTAGAAAAACAGAATAAGATGCTTCTTCAGAAAACAGAAGGGGGTGTATTGGAATAAGAAAAAAAAAAAAAAAAACACACACACACACACACACTGTTTTTTCCTTTAGTTGTATATGCCTGAGGCAATAAACTCCAAAAATAACTTCACCCAGGAGTGTAAAAGCTGAGAACGAACACCAAAATATTACTCAATCCAACTTTCATTGTGAATTCCTCAGTGCACAGTAACGCTTAAAAACTTAAACTGATGAAATCATTTTGCTGTTAAAAACTACGTATTTCAAAAAAACAAAACAACAACAACAACAAAAAACACCCAAAAGTAAAAAAAAAAAAAAAAAAAAAATCCGTCTATCCTGTCTCCTGGGGAAGAAAAATTGAGGGTTTTCCCCCATTTTCTTTTCAACTTCTCATATTGGTTGACTTTGCAAAAATAAATAAATAAATAAATAGTATAAGTAAGCCCCCCCCCCCCAAAAAAAGTTTTGTTAATGTTTTGTTTGGTCTCAAAGTATGGCTGCACTTGAACTCGGTGGAGGGCTGAGCCCGCTGCACAGTCCCAGCGCGGGGCCCCTACGGCGGCGCGGCCCCGACCCGCGCGGCCGGAGATGGGCGCGGAAGGCGCCCCCCGAAGGCGGGCGCGGCCCGGAGTGTTTACCGTCCGCGTCGGCCCGGGGGAGCCGCTCCCTCGCGTCCCGAGCACTTGTTCGCGGAGCCCAGCAACAGGAGGGACCCTCGAAGGGGCCGCGGCTCCCGGCGCCGGGGGAGTCGTCTTCGCCCGAGGGGCCCCCCGCGGCCGCGGCCGCGCCCCCCGCGCCGGGAGCGGCGGCGACCCCGAAGCCGGGCGGCGGGAGCTGGGAGGCGCGCCGCGGCGGCGGAGCAGACAATGAGCGAGGGGGCGACAAGGGGGAGGAGGGGGCCGCGGGGCACCCCCCACCGCCGCCCCTTCATCCCCGCCCGCCCCCTCCTGGCCCCGCGGCCCCGCCCCCCTCCCGGCGCTGGTCCCGGCCGCGGCCCCCAGGAGCGGCCGCAGGAGGAGGGGCCCGCGCGCCTCGCCCGCGACCCCTCCCCAAATCACAGAACTTCCCCCAACTCCGCCAACTAAGTTGCGCTCTCACCGTGCGGCGCCCGGGGCTCCCCCGCGGGCCCAGCCGGAGCAGCTCCGCACCGTCGCCACCGAGAAGGACAATAGGCAGCCGCTCACCCGGCGGCGGCGACGGCTTGAGGCAGCGGCGGCCGAGGCAACGAGCGGGCACGGCGATCTCAGCGGAGCCCAGAAGCTTCGCCGCGGCTGCTCCGGCTCCGCGCTGGCCCCGCACACAGCCCAACCCGCCGCGCATGCGCCACAAGCCGCTCGGGCACGGGCGGGGCACTTGGGGAGGGCAGTAACGCCTACGAGCCCTCCCGTGAGTAAGCGCGGAGACAGGGGCCGCGAGCTGGGATTGCACTACAGAGCTGCCCATCACGTTCCGGGAGGCCAATAGGAAGGCATCTGGGCGGTGCGTTCAGGTTGCTAAGGAAGGCTGAGGTTGCCTGCCGCCGCTGTGCCGCCGCAAAGTGATCCGAGTGGGGTGGCTGGCGGAGGTTTCGCAGGAAAATGCCCACCCACCCTCTCCTCTCCGCCCTGTCTCCGGAAACCGCCCTGCCTCTGTATGCCGATGCTTACCTGACTGTAGCAGTTATCACACACGTACTGAAATGATTTACTCTTCCACTTCCACTTGCAATTCGAAAGTGGGGTTTAGTCTTCTGTGAGTCATTGTTAGGTATCCAACAAGTGTCTTAGGTGGATGTATCACTGGATGCAAGGATGGCTCTCTGGCGGCATCAAGATTTTGACAGGGGGGCGCCTGGGTGGCTCAGTGGGTTAAGCGGCTGCCTTCGGCTCAGGTCATGATCTCAGGTCCTGGGATCGAGCCCCACATCGAGCTCTCTGCTCTGCGGGGAGCCTGCTTCCTCCTCTCTGCCAGCCTCTCTGCCTACTTGTGATCTCTGTCTGTCAAATAAATAAATAAAATCTTTTTTAAAAAAATAAATAAAATTAAAAAAAAAAAAAAAAGAAAAGATTTTGACAGGGCATTCCGTGAACTTGTGGCTACTCGATCACAATCTACCAGATGCAAAGGACCTCAGAAATCATCCGGTGGCTTCTGAGAAACGAAAAGTGGTCCACTGGGTCAATGCAACTTCTTCATTTTGATAGGCGTGTGTCTGTGTGTGTGTGTTTCCGTGTGTATTTTACTACTGTGTGCTAGGAGGAAAAATGCCTGTCACAACAGACCATTATTTCATTGATGTTATCTCTTAGATCAAATAGAAAGCTATTTAAAAATGAATCTAATTAAAGAAGAATATTAAGTTAAAAATGACACTTTATATTCAGTTGAAGAACGTGCAAATTGGTAGTGATTGAAGTCAAAACAGTGGTTACCTAGGAGTAGAAGGATTACTGGGCAAGGAGGAGCAGGAGGGGTGCTGGAAGTGCTCTGTATTTTGATCTAGATGGTGGATAACAAAGTTATAAAATATATGAAAATTCACCCAGCTGTACACTTAAGATTAAGTACACTTTGCACAGTTTAGACCTATATTTTTTATGTTCGTTTCAAAAATACTGGTATAGAATATGGCAAAAGGAAGGGAGGGAGGGAGAAAGAGAGAGAAAGGAAGGAAGAAAGGGGGGGAGGGAGAGAGGAAGGGAGGAAGAGGCAGTAAACATGACTCTTTGAAAACCCTAATCCAGGCAAGCTCACCACCAAGGACTGAATACCTGAGAGAAGGGGTATTGTGAATATTTACTGTGTGTATCAGTCACTTCCGATGTGGGGAGGCTTTAAGTCTTTGAACTGCTCCTAGTCTTGAGCTGCAATTTGCTTCCCTGCAAGTGGACCTGGTTCTCACATATATTTTCCTAGTTCACCCTCACAGAATGAAAGACCAAGGCCAAACATTCCCAGCGCTTCACGTGAAATTCTTTTCCAACCATTCCATCGTGCTGCCCACCCTCCTCGACACTCACTCTAATCTGTCCTTGCCAAAATTTGAAAGAGGGTGTAGAGAAAGGATTCTCCTAGATCCTAGCCCTGATCGTGCCACAAAGGAGCCCACCATGAACAGGCCATTTCTCAAGAAACTCCGTCTCCTGGAAAGCAAGGGAGCTAACCCAGAAAATCACTTCAAGTGTCATATGTGATAAGCCCAGGGTCTTCTCCTAGAGCCTGGCTGCTCTGTTACAAAGGCAAGAGCAAATAAATGTTACCATGTCATCTTTTTAGTGACTGCTGACAATATCATTCCCTGTTCCCTGCCTCGGCAGAATTTACACCTTTCCCGCGGGCTACACGCTGCATCCAGGGGTCGGGAGCCCCGCACTTTTCAAAATTTACTGTGCTACAAACCACCTGTGCGATTTTGTTAAACGTGGATTCTGACTCAGTAGGTCTGAGGTGGGATCTGGAATTCTGCCTATCTAACAAGCTCCCAGGGGATGCTGATGCTGCTGGTCTGGGACCCTACTTTGAGAAGCAAGCGTCTTCTCTAAATTTTCTAGACAGCTGAGTTCTGCATCTTCTTTGGGAAGCCCTGAGGAAACATCCTTGGTACCCTATCTACAATAAAGCATTCTCCACTAGTTCCTCTCATTCATACGACTCAGAGTGTTCCATAGCATGTATCCCAGTCTGAAAATAGCTTATTTGCGTGTGTTTATTTTTCTCCCCCCATTATAATGTAAGCTCTCCGGAGTCTATTTACCCACCCCCCTTCCTTTGCATCTATCATAGTGCCTGTGGGAACAGGAAGAACTCAAAAGATCTGCATGAGTGAATTTGTACTGACCAAGCTATTGCGAGGGGTCCTCAAACTGGGTGCCCCAATACTAAAGATTCATTCTTCCAAAGTACACCAAATATCTCCACCCAATGTGCCCCATTTCATCAATAAATTGATGTAGTGTTTAGCAATTTCCTCACTTTCCTTGAGTAACTTTATAAGCCAAAAAAGATGCCAGAGCCTTATAAAACACTGGAAGGAGTCTATTATCTCTGTATTATCTGTCCAGTTGACTTACGTCTTTTCTTAACTTTGAAAATTAAACTGCCTGTTGTTTTACCGGCAAAAATACATTTCTTTAGGAACAGCACAGAATTGCAATTTAAGGCACACACGCTACAAGAGAACCACAGGCAAGTTGCACGATGAAGGACAGGAATGCTCTTTTGTAGAGAAAAGGAGGGAGCAGGGGAAGGCTATTATAAACAAAAAGTCCCATGGAGTAAACTGACAGTTCAAAGTATTGTGGCTTTTCATTGCCTGACTTGTGACAGCCTCGCATTGGCTGAGCTGTTGCCAGGAGAGGAGGAAACCCTTCCTCCTCCCGCTAGGATAGTAGAGTGTGTCCCTGTCTGGGCAAGGTCTGGCTCTTCCTATTGGAGCTGCAATTGACAAGGAGGGGTAGAGCCTAAGGGCTCCCCCTGCCTACCCCTTGACTCCATTCTAAGTGAGGTTTCCTTTTATTAATTTTCACACTCTCTGATGGGTTTATACAGGTTCTAATAACTAAAACCATAACAAGGATAAATTCCATTTTACAGAGAGTCCTTGGTAATGCCACAGTGAGGGAAAAACAAAATTAATCCAGTCATAAAAACATGAATTTCTCTTGAGACCATGGTTTCTAAATTGTCTGCTTGTGTAAAAAAAGAAAGCACTAGAACAGACTTTTCTCATGGCTGTTCTTTCACAGTGGAGGACATTTTAATGTTTTTGTGATATAAGTAGTACCCTAATGTTGCTTTGAGGTAATGACCACTTCTGGCCCCTTGGGTAGGGTGAAACCCACAACCCAATTCCATGGCTTCAGCTTGTGATCAGACCTGAACCAGTCCATGCATTATATACACAGGCAACACTTATTAGTTCAGAGTTGGGCACTTGACCCCAAACACACCAATGAAGGACAATAGGAGTAAATTCTACCCTCTCTTTGAACTGACAGGGTAGCTGATTTCGTTTTTCTCAAGTGGTACTTGGAAGGATATGCTTGTCAGCCATCTTGTCACCGTGAGGAAAGAATCTCTTCCCATGGAGCCAGCACTGTGGAAAGGTAGAGAAATGAAGAAAAACAATGTCTAGATGACATTGATTGAACTGCTGAATCTAGCAATATCTGAAGCTAGAACAACACATAGACTTTTCTCACCTGTAAACCAATAAAGCCAGCCAGAGTGGAAGTTTCTGTCAGCATCCACAAGAGTTGTAGGTACCACAACACCCATGAGCTAATTATCACTGGTCTACTCCCTGACTGGTTTCTCAATTCAATTAGCGAGTAGATTAGCTATTGAAAGTTTGTTGTGTGCCATGGCTCAGGCTTGGTCTTGGGATTAGAGATGAAGAACATGGTTCTTGCCTTTAAGGAGCTCGCAGTCAAGTGAGGAAAGGGGGCAAGCAAACCAGCAAGGAATCAGAAGTTTAAGTGCCCTCAGAGAAGCAAATTCAGGGTTCTGGAGACACAGAGAGAAGAACTTCTGCTTATGGAGTGAAAGTTCAAGGGAGCCACTGGGAGAATGCAACGGTAAAGCCCCATCTTGGTGGACAATCAGCTGGGTAATGAATGGGAGGGTAGTACAGGAGGCTGGGGTGTGTGTGCATAGGTAGCAGAGGACATTCCCAGAAAAGGAAGAGCGAATCCAAAGACATGGGGGTATCAGGAAAACATCACACATAGGAAACCGGAGAGGGAAGGAGCAGAAGGTAAAGCTGAAGGAAGTTAGCCAAAGCCGGCTGATGAAGGAGTACATCCTTTATTCTCAAAGGCCAAGAGGAATCTTCAAAGATTTTAAGCAGGGCGCCTGGGTGGCTCAGTGGGTTAAGCCTCTGCCTTCGGCTCAGGTCATGATCTCAGGGTCTTGGGATCAAGCCCTGCATCGGGCTCTCTGCTCAGTGGGGAACCTGCTTCCCTCTCTCTCTGCCTGCCTCTCTGCCTACTGGTGACCTCTCTGTCAAATAAATAAATAGAATCCTTTAAAAAAAAAAGATTTTAATTAACAAAACAATGATAAGAACAGACTTTCATCTTAGAAAGGTCACCCTAAGTACTCAGTGCTTAGATTTAATGTAAGTAGGGCCTGAGGGTGAGGATGGGGACAAGGAACTCTCTGAGAGAAATCTGGCTCCAAGTTAGAAGTTTTACAGTCCAGAACTAAGTGTTCACTTCCTGGTGGGGAGAGGGAAGCTTCCTCTCTCAATGTCAAGCCCAACGCTGTCTAACGTATGGTGAGCTGTGTATGTGATTTAAAATTTCTAGGAACCACATTTTTAAAAAGTAAAACAGACGGACGAAATGAATTTTAATGATATCTTATTCAACCAAATACATCACAAGTATTCTCATTTTAATGTGTGATCCATTAAATGTTATTAATGAGGTATTTTACGTTCTTTTTTATTGTGCTCAATCTTCAAAATAATCCAGTGTGTATAATCCACTTACAGCACACCTCAGATCGGACCTGCCACATTTCAAATGCTCGAAAGCCGCACGTATGGCTGGTGGGCTATGGTACCAGACAGTGTGGGTTAGGTTGATTAATTCACGTATAGAGTCTCCATTTGGGAATTGGTTCTAAACCACAACATGTGCCTGGGGCCATAATTCCCCCACTGTGACTTATTGTATTACCTCATTTATTTTATTATTTTTTTAAGATTTTATTTATTTACTTGACAGACAGAGATCACAAGCAGGCAGAGAGGCAGGCAGAGAGAGAGGGGGAAGCAGGGTCTCCATGAAGCAGAGAGCCCGATATGGGGCTCGATCCCAGGACCCTGGGATCCTGACCCGAGCCTAAGGCAGAGGCTTTAACCCACTGAGCCACCCAGGCGCCCCTACCTCATTTATTTTGCACAATGCTGGGCTGGCACTATTATCACCCTTCTAGAAGTCACCCAGGCTTAGAGAGACTAAGTAATGTGCTCCAAATCACATAGCTATGGCTTGGCAGAGCTTATCTTCCAGGGCTTGATGCCTGAGAAAAAGTTACTAAATCCTAGAATGGCACACTTGGGTTCTCTCACCTGCTCCCCCCATTTAGAATTGTAAGATCTCAGCCTATCAACAGAGTGGGTGCTTAGGAAAGAGCTGTTTAAGCAACCGATCCCTTGTTCAGAATATATGCCTATCACACAGTTCAGAAATTCTGCAGGTAGGAACTAAACAACATTGAAAAAACAACACTTAGAAGTTGAATTACAGATAAATGCATAGCAAATGGCATTTATCATTACGATTATTGCCATGTTAGACAATATTAACATTTTTAGGGAACTTAATGTGCATTTATTGCAAATAGTCCTCTAAAAAGGCTTTTGCTGATTTACATCCCAGCTCTTAGGGTGTCAGAGTGCCTCACCTCTCTGACTTAAGTTCTTCTTGTGCTAGGAAGACCAGGGTTTCAAGTGCCTGGCTGGCTCGGTGGGTGGGAACATGTGGCTCTTGCTCTCAGGGTCATGAGTTCGAGCCCCATGTTAGGTATAGAAATTATTTAAATAAATAAACAGGAAGGAAGGAAGAAAGGAAGGCAGGCAGGCAGCCCAGAGCTGTAGATACAGCCAGCTTTTAATACAACCCAGAATTTAGATAAATTCTGGGTTTAAATCAAATTATTTGTAAAGTGATCACTCCTACCCATTAGCCACAGGATGGCAAATTCATAGAACGACATTTGCATAACCCTTATCACTTTGCCTGGCACAGAGTGCACTCCAACTTTAAATCCCTCCTCTACTTCTCCCTCTACAGACAATGACACTCCAGGAATAGATTTGATGATGAAAAAAAAAAAAAAAAGTGCTGTTAGGGAAATTCAGGGAAATGTGTACCCTACTGCAATTATAATTGAAAATTTCCAGCAAACAGTGCATATTGCTGTGCACTGACCTCTCCAGTAGATGTGGCAGCCACATAGTCTGCCCCAAAGAGTTTCCCAGCCTTTACTTAATATATGCCAGATGCCCTGATAAGTGATAGAACAATTTATTTAATTTCTGAAACCTTGCTTTTCCCTATAATGACCCTTCCAATAATAGATTTGCTTGAAGGCTGCTCATGGGTTCAAGATAAGCTTCTAAAGTCATTACATGTCCAATGGTAGGAGAGTTAAGGGCTGTCAGATTGATGTAAGGGACAGAATCACTAAGGTCTCAGGATTATGGGACCACCGTGGCCTCGAAAGAAGTTATGGCCATATTTCTCAGTCTGGAGTAAAGGAGATTTAATTTTAGGGATATAATAAAGTTCAGAGACTCCCTCCCCATCACTGGAAAGGAAAGCCAGAGGCACTTTTCGGGGTAACATTATTTTGATTTGGTTAGGGTTGGTTTGGTGTTTACTTTGAACATGGTTTCCAGTTTGGGGAAGGTGGAGACTGTTATTCTGATTCCAGAGAGATTTATGGGCTGGCTCAAGAACCACACATTTCATCCTATTGCTTTTCTCTTTATGCGCAGCCTTTTCCAGTTTATTCAGCTGCTCTTATAATTATCCCCAATTATTTATAATGGTAGGCTTTTGAAGCTGGCGTTAGAGAAACATCATGTTTTTTGAACCCTTAAACAGCATTTAATAGAAATGGAGGCCAGCAAATCATGTGAAGCCCAAACTTGGGTTTGCTTGGGCAGATTTTTTTTTTAATTTTGTTTTCATCTTTAATACACTATCATCCCCACAAATTACATGGAGTTTGCAATATTAAAAGGGAAATTTTCATTTGCACACAACTGTTACCAATAACTACAGTTTCAGATCAGCGTCAACCAGCTTTTTTTTTTTTTTTTTTAAGATTTTATTTATTTATTTGACAGAGATCACAAGTAGTCAGGCAGGCAGGGAGAGAGAAGAGGAAGCAGGTTCTCTGTAGAGCCCAAGGTGGGGCTCGATCCCAGGACCCTGGGATCATGACCCAAGCCGAAGGCAGAGGCTTTAACCCACTGAGCCACCCAGATGTCACAGCTTTCTTTCTTTCTTTTTTTTTTTTTTTTTTAATAGAACAAACATACCATTTGTACTTTTTCATGATTTTAGGTCTTATGGTATATAGATTCTCGGATACTAAAGTACTTCAGGAAAGAGCTGGGCAATTCGGTTATGATTGAGTTAGACCCTTATTTTCTTCCCTGCTTCTTGTTATCCAATGTATAGTTCCCATTCAAACTTCACCAGTTTTCCCCATAAGACAAGTTGTCTTTGCAGAAGTGCTGATTTTTTTCCGTCGAGGATCTGATGAAGGCTCATGCTTTGCATTTATTAGTAATGACTTGTTACACTCCTTTAATTTAGAAAGTTTTCCCACCTTTTTTTTTTCACTTTTACTTTTTGTCTTCGATGACCTTGACTTATTTGACCTTATTTAGGTCAATTGTTTTTTAATTTATTGCAAATGTGAATTTTATTTTATTGCCCCCCCCCTTGGTAGACGCAGGTTAAAAAAATTTTTTTTTCAAGAATACTATCTAAGTGATGTTATATCCTTGTTGCATCACATCACAAGGGTCTGTTGGCCCATATTAAACCAATTTCTTTTAAAATGCTACCCTTCTTGAAGGGTGCCTATCTGGCTTAGTCTGAAGAGCATTCGATTCTTGATCTCAGGATTGTGAGTTCAAGCCCCATGTTGAGTGTAGAGATTAGTTAAAAAAAAAAATAAAGTGCTACCCTTGGAAACATTAGTTTCTGGAACTATTCCTTAGAAAAAGAAATGGTTTAAGAGAATATAAAAAAATATATTATATTCTATATCCCTGTCCTCTTGAGGATTCACTGAGCATACATCCAGTATATTCTAAGACTCTGAGAAGTCCTGCTTTAAAAAAAAACTGTTTAGCTTTGTTTAGTCCTATATCTAGCAAACTTATTTGATTATGAAACCGATTTTTCTTAGAAAATACACTGATATCTTGTATTGCACTAAAGACTCATTTTGAGAAACAGTGCCTGAATCCATTCCGTTCAACCTCCAGAAAGAACAGTATAGGTGTAGTTGATTCTGAAACATCGTTTACTATCTATGCATTGTTATGGATGGAATGTTTTTGCCCCCTAAAGCCCATATGTTGAAGCCCCAAGTCCCACTGTGATGATACCAGGAGGTGGGCCTTTGGGAGGTAATTATGTTTAGATGGGGTCATGAGGATGGAGCCCTCTTTTCTCGGCTCTGTGAGAATACAGTGAAAAGTGATCATTTGCTAGCCAGGAAGAGGACCCTCACGAAGAATCAATTCTTCTAGCACCTTGATCTTGGACTTTCAAGCCTCCAGAAGTGCAAAAATGAATGTCTGTTGTTTAAGCCACCCAGTCAGCGGGGTTTTGTTACAGCAGCCTGAGCTGACTAATACACCCATGCTGTCAACATTTCAGAGTCAAGAGAGGAAAACAGATGCTTCAGGAATCTCATCTCCAGCCTCATGGGATCACTCTTGTGAGATTTCAACCTGCGTTCCCACCGGCCACAAGTACCCTTCCCCTGGAGAGTCTGCTGAACCACAGAACTTGGTTCCCAAAGGGAGATCTTCTCTCCCTCCTTTGCCCCAGCTCCTGCTCTCCCGCCTGCTCAGTCCACCCAGTCCCTTCCAACAGTCTGTTCTGCTTTTTCTTTGTTCTGCCACGATCGCTTTTTACCAACCCAGACCAGCCTTTCCTTTCCTGCTCTTCTTGTGTTCATTTGACCAACTTCTGACAGAGGGACTACAATCATCCCCCCCACGCCCATCAGCTTCCCTGCTTCTAAAACTTCCCAACCAGCCCATATTTCTCTCTGCTACAGGATGATTCTCCTCGAGTAAGCCCTACCTGTCCCTTCCCTGTTCAAAAAGCGTTAGTGGCTCCCCACTTCTCCCCGAACACTACTAAAGACCATAGCAGGGAATCCAAAAGTAATTGACTTGTATTGTCCACGTGCGCAAAAAACGACATTAAACTTCTTCTCTACCTAAACGCGAATCCATGCACAAAGCCTCTAACTTCCCACACGTTAAACAGGTAGGGCTTCCACTTCCAAGAACATCGGATCCGAGTGCCTACTCTTCTGTTCGCCAGGAAGCCTTTCACTGTCTAATCCTCCTGCTTAATATCATTTATGTGTTTCAGTCATTTCTGGAATTTTATTTTATCACTGATGCTCTCTGTCTTACATCTTTAGTCCTTATCCTCTGCTCAAGCTTGCCCAAGTTTTTCCTATCCTCAAAATAAATAAATAAAGCTGCTGACCCAGATACACGCACAAGACGTTGGGCCCTCTCTGTTCTGACCTTCACCGTCATGCTTTTGAGCCTGGTAGCGTTGATTCCACTTCCCCGTCCTCTGCCCTCAGCTTTATCTAGGTAAAATGTGCATGCAATAGCTACATCCATTTTTAAGTGCATGATCCAATGGGTGAGTGAGAGAATTTAGATGAAGCCCTTGAGAACATTACCCGGTCCCCAGGAAGAATGTGACAAATGTGGGCTCTTACTGCTTTAACCACATGAGTGACTGCCAGATCTTTATCAAGAGCTCAAGGCACCTTACCTAGTATTTGAGGCACTAATTCTCCTTTATGGACTGTCCAGTCAACTCCCAATACCTTAAACATATATGTTCAAACACAGTATCTTCGTATTCGTTAAGACTCTTTTGGTTCACTGGCTCAAGAAAACAAAAAAAAAAAAAAAAAAAAAAAGGAAAATTTAAGTCTGGAGATAGATTTCTGGCAAATGCCCCAGTGGTACCATTAGGAATCTGTCTCTCTCCACCACCTTCTTTGTCTCTCACCATCTCCCTCTATTGGTTCTGCTGTCCTCTGTCTTGGTTTCTTTCTCTGAAAGCTCTTCTGTCATAGTGACAATATAACCACGAGAAGCTAGACCCCTGTTCTATTAGCTTTGTGTCTCAGTAAAATGAGAGTTTCTGCATCCCTCTACTTTCATCAAACGTCTCAGAACTGTCTTTCATTGGCCAGATTTTGATCACTTGTCCAAACCTGCATCAACAGTGGTGACACCATGGCACCACAGGGAGGTCGTCGAAGAAGACTGAGCTCCCCATAATCCTCATCATCTTCCCATTTTTGATGATCTCTCAATCTGACAACGCATTGTGCAAACACAGCTTAAAATTCCACCATCCCCCCCAGTATATTAGCATTCATAGAAAATACTATGGAAATTTATGGACTCAGCCCTCCTTGCCTGGGAGACGAATTATTCTGATTAGTTAGACCTGGGTGACGTGTCCTCCCACTGAACCGAAGGTGGTGCCAGTTACACCAGAGCCACATGAGTTGAAACTGTGGGAAGGCGTGTGTGTTGAGAGGAAAACTGAAGTAAAGTGGTCAGAGGCAGGTGGGAAGCAGATTTCGCTGGAAAGGCGAAATCAACAGATGTCTATCTTAACCACCTTCCTTTCCAAATCCATTCTTTTTCCCATGCTCCATCCTTCACTAAAGGTGACCATTTGGGCTGAAATCTGCAAGTCTGAAATCTGCACCTCCCTCTGCCCTGCCCTAAACATCCAGACTCATGTCAAGTTCTTCTGACTCTCAGGATTCACATGCCCAGAACATGTCCTCTGGTTTCTTCTTTCTTGTCGCTGTTGATGTGGTCGTCTCTACACCTAATCCCCACCCACTGCCTCTCCGCAGGCTAATTCCACAAGGCTGAAAAGCCAGCTCAAGCACGCCACCTCTGTGAAGCTCCCAGTCTGGAAAGAGTCAGATTAGTCACCACCTCACAGTGAGGTGGTTCTGGGTCTTACTTCTTTTGGGGAGCTGCTTTCACAAATGTGTCAACCTACCTCTGACCCAAGACCTTTGGAGCTTAGGAAGCCTTGGAAACAGGTGCGGCCTGGATGCTAGTCTTCACGCCCCTCCCCTCTCTGTCCTCCAGCTACCCATTGTCTTCCCTTTGCACAAAGCAAGCTCCTAACAAATGCCAAAACTGCCTACCCGTAGAAACCCCTTCATCCAGAACTGGACCTTAGAAAATGTTTTTAAAACATCACATCTCTGCCCCAATTTGTGAAACTTTATTGAAGTTTATGAAAGAACTATTTGATTTTGTTTTCTCTCCCCTTTCTGGCTTCAGTTTGGATTTGGTGGATCTCCATCCCGTTCGCTTGAGGCGGCCCTCTGTTGAGGCACTTAAATGTGGACATACCGACCTCAGTGGGTGTATAATTCCCAGCTGAGCAACAACTGGAGGTTTGGCCTCTGGGTACACTGGGGACAAAACTTGTGACACAGGACCCTGTTTCGCTGGGGGTAATTTCAGCTGATCTCTTGGAGTAGGTATCCAATCTGTTCGGAAATCTGGGTTATTCTCTTTGTTTTTCTCTTGAAGTTCCTCGTCTCTCTCTTTTCATTTTTAGTATAACACTACTTCCTGATTTTCTGCATTAAGTATTCAGTGATGGAAAGACAACAGCTGTATAAAACACACACACACACACACACACACACACACACACACACACACACAAGAGACAGATTTTAAAAGTCAGCCCGAACCAGTCTCACTTTGGCAGGTTTGCCAAATCAGAGAGGAGCCTTCAAAATAACTCTTGGGTTGGGACCCTGGCCTGTGTGTGCTGACAGTTATGCATTCCAGTTTGTCATCTGTCCCCAATTTACCTTCCCAAATGCTTCTACTGAGCTATGCCCACTTATCACCTGCTTAGTATGTGACACTTTATCTGCCAAGACAAACGCCGTTAATAGAAAATCCTCCCAGTGACTGAGGGTAGTACAGGATTACAACACAGAAAGTTTGGGCTTTTTTCTCCTAATCCACTTTCCAAGTGTGCTTTCCAGATCATCCCTGCTGCTAGCGTTGGAGGGATTTTTATTATACGTGGGCGTGTTGCCTTTAGGTTACAGAGACAAAGCCTCAGATGAATGGGTCCTGATTGGTACGACACACTGCTCTTGAAACTTCCAAACCCTGACAGTACATTTGATCAAAAGAAGTGACAGTGATTAAAAACAAATGTTCCGAAATGTCATGGAGCTACCAAGTATGAGGTCATCAATCAGACTTTCAGGGCACATCCATAGATTTCTCACCATCAGAATGGTTTCTTTTCTTTTCTTTTTTTTTTTTTTTAATTACACAAACTCAACGCGTTTGAAAGTGAGACGCTGACAGCTTTGGTTAGGGACGGGAATGGACGGCAAGTGCTGGGACACCTTAACGGGCAGATTCTATAGCTATAAACTGATTCTGCTAGTAAATTTCAGGGCTGCATGACAGCCCGCTGCTGTCTCACGCCTCACAGACTTCTGAGGACATGTGTTTTTGGGAAGGAAGATTTGGTAAAAATAAAAATCTCCAAAGTCCCGTTCCTGTTCAAAGAACCCTGGCTTTGGTCCTGCAGGTAAAAAAGGAACCTTTTGATAGGGTCTTAGAGTCAATATTCCCATTCATGTCCAATGCTGCTACCACCGCCACCACCAAATGAACCCCAAATCCCATCAAGCATGTGGTTCTTTGAGATTTTATTCATTTATTTGAGAGAGAGAGAGCACAGGCAGAGGGAGCAGCAGAGGCAGAAGGAGAAGCAGACTCCCTGCTGAGTAGGGAGCCTGAGGCAGGGCTTGATCACGGGACCCTGGGATCATGACCAGAGCCATAGGCAGATGCTTAACGAACTGAGCCACCCCGGTGCCCCGTTCTTGGTCAGTTTTATTTTCTGAAGGTGTATCTTGCTCTTTTCTGTGGGGAAAGGGTGTGGACATGGGACAGTGTCATGAATTTCTGAAAACAAATCAAATCTGTGGACAGAAATTGTGTCATGGCAATTTAAAAATCAAAAAACCAAAAAAACTCCAGGCATGTTACCCTCCTGCATGGAATGCTTCAAAGACTCCCCCACATATTTCACTTTAAAGTCCAAATTTTGGGGCGCCTGTATGGCTCAGTCTCAAGCATCCAGCTCTTGATTTCAGCTCAGGCCATGATCTCAGGGTCCTAAGATTGAACCTTGTCTCGTACTCAGCAAGGAGCCTCCTTGTCCCTCTCCCTCTACTCCTCCCCTGACTCATTGTCTCCCTGTCTCTCAAACAAATAGATAAAATCTTTAAAAAAATAAATAAAATAAAGTCCAAATTTCATAGCTTAGCTCCCCAGGCCCTTGGCAGTCGGACCTCTACCCACCTTGCCAGCCTCTGACAGGGCCCTACCCCACACAATCCCTATGCCCTGAGGGTGGGACCCAATGGTGATCGCACTCTCTATGCCCAGGCACCTGCTGTCCCCTGTGCAGGCAGATCCAGTCCTTCCCTTCCTCCTCCACCAGGTCTACTGCTACGTGTCCTTTCAGACTCTCACCAGCCCCCAGTTCCCTCCATGCCTTACTCTACCCCAGCTCACCTCACACAACTCAAGCCGTTCTGGAGAATTCCATTCAGGTCCTCTTTCGGGGATATGCTTGGCACTGGGGTTGCCCTTACAGATCACAGCAATAGCCTTATTTGTCTGGTTTCCCCTAGAAACAGAGACTCACCATTCCTCTCTATAACCCCCAGCTCCTTCCTGGTTCTGTCCTTCATATCGAACTGTGTCTAATAATTTTTATTGAGTCAAAGAATAATTGAACTGCTCATTCTGTTTCTGGAACACGGAGCATCCTGGAATGTCCAGCGCCTTTCTGATCAATAAGACCTATGTTAGGAAAAACAGATGACCCAGGGCTCTCAAAAGGACTTGACAATACACAGAGAAGAGCAGGTCACCTAGGAGATTGGGTGACCAAAACATGGCCATGACCCAAACACTGTCCAGGGAACGTTCACATGCTTTTTCTTATGTAATCCTCCCAACAACTTTCCAGAGTAAGTCCTATTTTCTTCACTGCTTCAGATGAATAAGCTGTTCAAATCCCAGTCATCCAGGAAGCAGTAGAGCTAGGATTCCTTTCCAGATCTTAACGAGGCTAAAATCCCCTATTTCCACACAGCAGGGACACATAACTCCTCTTTCTTTCTCTGGGAGGATCTGGGTGAGGCAAACATTTCCCCCTCAGTGCTCTCTTTTGAAAGAAAGAAATGCAGATTTTTGAGACTCATAGGAGGCTAGGTGTGTCTGGGGTTGGGACACAAGGTTGGACACCCGCTGAATCCTGAGTTCCCTTGCAAAGTTCTGATTCCGAGAAAGAAGCAGACCTGGAGCTACAGGGATAAAAGGCAGAGTACAGGGAATAGAACTGATGGTATTGTAGGGCGCCTGGGTGGCTCAGACGGTTAAGCATCTGCCTTCGAGTTGGGTCGTGATCCTGGGGTCCTGGGATCGAGTCCCACATCGGGCTTCCTGCTTGGCGGGGAGCCTGCTTTTCCCTCTCCCTTGGCTTCTCCCCCTGCTTGTGCTCTTTCACTCTCTCTCTCTGTCTCTCAAATAAATAAATAAAATCTTAAAAAAAAAAAAAAAAGAATTGAGGGTGTTGTAATAGCCTTGTAGGTGACAGACACTAGCTACACCTGTGGGGACCACAACATCACATGAAAACTCATCCAGCCACTGCACTGTCCACCTGAAACAAAGGTAGCATCGTGTGTCAACTACACTTCAATTAAAAAAAGAAGGGTGTGGGGCGCCTGGGTGGCTCAGTGGGTTAAAGCCTCTGCTTTCGGCCTAGGTCATGATCCCAGGGTCCTGGGATTGAGCTGTGCATCGGGCTCTCTGCTCAGCGGGGAGCCTGCTTCCTCCTCTCTCTGCCCGCCTCTCTGCCTACTTGTGATCTCTGTCTGTCAAATAGATAAATAAAATCTTCAAAAAAAAAAAAGAAAGGTGGCACTGGACACAATGGGGACAAAAATCAAGGACAACCTGGAACAAGCCTTTCTCTTTTTGTTTGCGTCTCTACAAATGCCTGCCCTTGTTTTTAGAAGGACATGCGGTCATTGTATTGACATTTTATTTCTGGCTAGTTCACATCTCGGATGTTGTTTAATAATACAAACACATCGGGACGCCTGGGTGGCTCAGTGGGTTAAGCAGCTGCCTTCGGCTCAGGTCATGATCCCAGTGTCCTGGGATCGAGTCCCACATCGGGCTCCTTGCTCTGCAGGGAGCCTGCTTCTCCCTCTGCCTCTGCCTGCCACTCTGTCTGCCTGTGCTCGCTCGCGCTCGCTCTCTCTCTGACAAATAAATAAATAAAATCTTAAAAAAAAAAATTAAAAAAAAATAATACAAACACATCGTGCCTTCATTTGGAGGCACCTTTCCTGAGGCCCCGGGGACAGTGAAGAGCAGGTTCCTCCGACGTGACTAGAGGACATCGAGGTTTACTCTACGACCCGCCCAGATTGTGTCTCTCGGGCCCGGCTAGAACTGCCCTTTCTCCCCAGGGCAGTCCACTCCGGGCGTCTGCAGTTTGTGAAACCAGCTGCACCTTGGCAAGCCCTGGCCTGGGATTAACTTGGCAGGAGATTATTCTGAGGCTTCTCTGACTCATAACTTTGGGGCTAACACTGAGCACCAAACCCCAGCCCTGCCCTTTTTGCTTTTTCTCTGTGCTGATTCACACTGGGTTGGGATTTTATTGTCAGCAGTCATGATTGTGCATGGGTGGGTTTTAAAGATGACATGAGGCCAAGTCTAGGGCTTCTCCAAGCTTTGTTATTGACTGTTTCATATTTATTAATTTAAAAGGGGAAGGGAGGAAAGAAGGAAGGAAGGGAGGAGAGAAGGTGGGGAGGAAGAAAGAAAAAATGAAAGAAAGAAATGTTCCCTTAAGCCAAGCTGGAACCTGTTCTCTTCCACCCTGTGTATTTCTTACCAGCCCTTGGAAAGCTTTGTCCTTGGTCTAGTTCAAAAGAGAGAAAGCCAAGCATAGAAAGAAAAAAAAAAAAAAAAAAATATATATATATATATATATATATATATATATATATATATATATTTGGAGTAGTCACATCTGAATCATTGTGTGATGGCTACCAAATTGATTAACCTCTTTGAACCTTTCCTCATCAGTGGAAGACCCGTAACTATATTTACCTTGTAGTGCTGGCACAATGGTTAGGAATATTGTAAACAGTGTGCGTGGCACATTAGAAAGCATTTCATAAATGGCAAATACAATAGTTCTAGCTAGTTTTATTAAGAGACCCTTGGAAGCAGTAAGGTGGCCGCTTTCACAGAGCAGACAACAAAGGTTACATTTCAGCCCTCTTGGGGTATGGCAGGTTGTATGCTCCCCTTAAAGGGGCTTGGGGTGTTTCTAGTGTCATGGCGGTTGGGCCTCAGAGACTGACTCAACCTGAGAATACCCAAAGCAATCAGTACAGGAGTGAATTAGATAATCCATAGGAGTCAGTTCCTGGAGGAAAACAGTAGAAATTGGGGATAAAGAGATCTGTTGGGCTCAGGGGCCAGTAGTTCTTCCATTTATTGTTGGAATCATCTTGTCCAAGTGGCTAAATCAGTATGACTTGGTTCTCTTATCTGTATCTATCTCTGAGGATTGGAAGAGATCCCACATTCCAAGTGCCTAGTACTAAGAAAGTATCTAGAAAACATTATCTCCCGTGCTAAGGAGAGACACATTGAAATTTATTCAGATCTAGTGAAGCATGGCATGGACTTTGGAGTGACACGACCTCTTTCAAATCTGAGTTCCACTACTGTCTGCCTCACTTTCTCATCTGTAAAATGGGTCTAACAATAGGTTCCTTGCCTGTGCTTATTCCATACTTTTGGTATGAGGAATCGATGAGTTAATCCACATGAGGCACTTAGAACCTTACTTGGTAGATGGCCAAATACTACACCAACATTTGTTAAATAGATAAGTAGAGGGGTCAGTTTTAGGACAAGAATGGAAGACCAAACCAGAGGGATAGAAAACAAAATGAGTTGTCCCTGGACCTGAAGAGGGCATAAAAAAACAACAGCAGTAATGAAGCAAGAGCTCCCAAGACAATTGCCATAAACAAAGCTGAAATATTTATATTCAAGGTGCCTTTTTTTTTTTTTTTTAATTGGCTGCCGGCCATGAAGTGTGAGGGTGTGTCAGCCCGAGTTAGAGCCCAGGAAATGGGAGGACACAGTTCTTCCCAGCCAGAGACTCCATAAGAATGCCACAGTATCATGGCAACAGCAGGTCCTGTTCCTTAGCCCCCCAGACCTGGTGCCCGAGAACAGGGGCTCCCCACTTTTTCTGGGAAGATGGGCTTGCTCAGGAAGGCCCACTCCTCAAGGAAAGGTCGCAGCTACAGAAAGGCATGGGGCTATTTCCCAGGTCAGCTCACAGAGTCGATGGGAAACTGTGGCCACTCCTGCTTCTTCTGCTGTCTGACTTTGGTGCACACGCGGGACGTAAAACCCTCAAATTCCAGTGATAGAGCCAACTGTGCAAATTCCTGACAGGCAAATTGAGGCCCATTATCTGTAATTACTGTCACCCAAACTCCACGCCAGAGAGCCCCTGTTCTCCAGCCTTCGGTAATGGCAGCTGCTGTAGTGCCAGACGCATCCAGGGAAAGCTGCGAGAAGGGAGAGCAGCAGCCCTCACGGGGGATTCCTGGCAGGCCTGGTCAAGAGACCCAAGTCTCCTCAAGTCTCCTCAAGAAACCCAAGTCTCCTCTGCTTACAACCTTCTGCTCTCAGGATAAACTCTTCAGTTTGGCTTGTCCTCGTCTGGTCCATCTCTACCTCCAACTTCCTTCCCCTCTCTCCACGGAAGCCATGTTGAATTTCTCTCCAACTTCCTTCCCCTCTCTCCACGGAAGCCATGTTGAATTTCTCTCCAACTTCCTTCCCCTCTCTCCACGGAAGCCATGTTGAATTTCTCTCCAACTGCCTTCCCCTCTCTCCACGGAAGCCATGTTGAATTTCTCCCCAACTTCCTTCCCCTCTCTCCATGGAAGCCATGTTGAATTACTCATTGACCCGAACCACTTGACCACTGATTCCATTACCTTGCCCTCCACGAGGGTGCTTTCCCAGGTGGGATTTAGTCCTTCTGCCTGAAATCACCTCCATCACTAACCCCACGGCATCCTTAAGCATTTAGGTCTGCCCCCTCCTCTTCTCTGAGAAGCCTTCTTATTTTCCTCACGCAGGATGTTATTCCTTTTCTCTGGGCTCACAGAACACAGCGTGTCATTCTACGCTGGATTTGTTTATTTTCCCTACTAGATTTGAGCTCCCCGAGGGCAGGGGCACATCTTGCCACATTACCCTGGAACCCAACCCGAGATCCAACATTCGAGGCATCCTTCCAATGAACGTTGGCTGCGTGGACAAGCGATGGCTTCCCTTGCTTTAGCGCTGATGACATTGTTCTTCCATTTGGTTAGATCAAAAGATCCCGCTCTAGTCATTACTGCTCAAACCTACTTCAAAATCAATCCGTGGAAAACCCAAGAAGAGCATTTCATTAGTATTCTGAGGATAAATTAAACTCACCATGTGCCCTTCTCTCTTTAATGCTGTTTAATCTGGGAGGGTTGGGTTCCCTAGGTATATAATAGGATATAAAGACTTAATTAACCTTGTTGCTTCTATTTCATCATAGGGGACCATTGAGGCCTTATTTAAATATGATGTGGTGTTAGTTTGTTTGTAGTTATTAAGAAAGTCCGAAACTTTTTATTTGACTGCTATTCAAGGTATTATTTGAAATGTAACTTCTAAGAAATACCTTTTTGAAGCAGAAATACAAAAGCGTCATTTATCCAAATGACTTGATTCACCTTCACTGCAGACCTTTGCCAGTCCAGCTACCTTTCCTGTGATAACACTGTGGTTATTTAAAATATTCTGGGGTCTCTCCTTTTACTTCTTCTTTTTTGCCTTCAGAGATACTTAATGATTCTTGTTTGAAAAGTGGTCCTGTTACCTCGGAATCCAAAATAACAATAACAATAACAGTATTGTCCAGTGAAATGTCCACCTTATTTATTTATTTAAAAGATTTTTTTAAAAAAGATTTTATTTATTTATTTGACAGACAGATTACAAGTAGGCAGAGAGGCAGGCAGAGAGAGAAAGGGGGAAGCAGGCTGCCTTCTGAGTAGAGAGCCCGATGTGGGGCTCAATCCCAGGGCCCTGAGATCATGACCTGAGCTGAAGGCAGAGGCTTAACCCAACTGAGCCACCCAGGCGTCCCTATTTAAAAGATTTTATTTATTTGAGAGAGAGAGACAGCGCACGAGGACCCCCGGGCAGAGGGTCAGGGAGACCTTCTGCTGAGCAGGGAGCACTGAGGAATGTGGGGCTGTATCCTAGGGTAGAGATCGTGGGATCGTGACCTGAGCTGAAGTCAGACGGTTAACCAACTGAGCCACCCAGGTTCCAAGCATCCACCTTATTTAACTTCTGTAAACAGTGTAGGGTTTTCCAAAGCTTGGCTATTCATACCATTAGTGGGAAGTTGGATATGTTAAGTAGTACTCACACATTTTAAAATTTTAAAAATTAATAATTACCTAATTATTTTAATGTGTATTAGCTATATATTTAGTTACATAAAGTGTATATATGTATACATTATACACGTACATATAAAACAAGCACATCAAACCAATAATTTTCACGGATAGGGCTTAAGGAAAAGTGAAGCTTAGATTCATTTGCTAGAAAATATTCAACAGTAGTCCATGTTATGAGGGTAAGACAAAAGAATGCGAAGGGAGCACATAAATGAGTAAAATGTGAGAGACACTCATGGAATGAGAGGAGCAGAGCTTGTTGGGTACCACTTATTTTACTTATTAGCTGGGAGCTTGTGGGCAAGCACTTAACTGATGTGAGTCAGACTTCCTCCTTCCTACCTACTACCTAGCAGTAGGTAGAGATACATTCATGAGGTGTCTAGCACAGGACCTAAAAAGCTCCAGAGTCAGAACCGTTTTTGTTTGTTTGTTTGTTTGTTTTTTTAAATCATATCCACTCTCGGGGCACCTGGCTGGCTCAGTTTGGTGGAACATGCAACATGCAACTCTTGATCTCAGGGTTGTGAGTTCAAACCCAATGTTGTATGTAGAGACTGCTTAAAAATAAAATCATAAAAAAAATCACATCCACTCTCCTAGGACAAAGATATGAATCTATTTTAAAGAAGTTGCCGGCAGCTCAAAGGGAAGACCAGAAGAGACATTTCACTAACTGTGAGGAGCAGAGTTGGCTACCTAGTGCATAGCTTCTCAGGGATCGCCTTGAAGGCTCAAGCATTCATTTGAACCTATTCATTTGCACCTGTTTGTTAAGACTCCAATCACGTAACAGAGGAGACAAGTGGTTGCACCTTATATAAGGCTAAATAATTGATGTTGTCCTTGGACTCCAGGACTTTCTAAACCCTTAGACATTAAGCCAATGGGAGTCTGTCCTTTGCTGACACTTGCAGTGTTTTCTGCCCACTCTTTTTTTTTTTTTTTTGGTGGGCTGGAAGCCAGATTCACAGCTAAGTTCCAGAACTCTGTATTACTTTACGAACAACTTGCTCTTCCCCTTCACTCACATCTTCTATGATCATGTACACTTACCCTGGTCCTCAGGTTGTTTGTCCTCACTTTCCTATTTTTATTATACAGAGTCTCATTTTTTTTTCATGTATGCAATGAGAAAGGAAGAGTACCTAAGTGTTTTTGTTGGCCTGTGGTGCCATAACAAAATATCATTAGCGGGGTGCCTTAAAGAGCAGACATTTATTTTCTCACGGTTTTGAAGGCTGGAAGTCTGAGGTAAGGTGCCAGCATGGTCAGGTCCTATTGAGATCTCTTTTATTGACCCAGAGATGGCTGCCTTCTTGTTCTGCCCTCACATGGCAGGGGAGAGGAAGAGAGGATAAGGTCTCTGCTGTCTCTTCCTAGAAGGCACTTAACCCATGACCCCACCTAACCCTAAATACTTCCCAAATGCCCCCTCTCCAAAGACTATCATACTGGGGGTTAGGGTTCAACATACAAGTTTGGGTGGGGGGTTTAAACATTCAGTCCATAATACTAAGTAAATAAGTAGATAACAAAAACCATGTCATCTTTTGCCTGGAGGCAGGAATTCATCATCTGTGCCCCATCAGAATTCTTACATCATCCAAAATAGCTTCTTTCTGAGATCAGCCATTCTTTTTTTTTTTTTTTTTTTAAGATTTTATTTATTTATTTGATAGACAGAGATCACAAGTAGTCGGAGAGGCAGGCAGAGGGAGAGGAGGGGAGCAGGCTTCCTGCTGAGCAGAGAGCCCATGTGGGACTCGATCCCAGGACCCTGAGATCATGACCTGAGCCGAAGGCAGCTGCTTAACCAACTGAGCCACCCAGGTGCCCTAGATCAGCCATTCTAAAACCATCATAGAAATGGGCCAAAAATATTTGTTCTCATACTGAGTCAACTATCTATCCTTGGTTTTTCTTCAGCCATCATAGATTGATAAAAGATGCGCAAGAGGGGACGCCTGGCTGGTTCAGTGGGTTAAAGCCTCTGCCTTTGGCTCGGGTCATGATCCCAGAGTCCTGGGATCGAGCCCCGCATCGGGCTCTCTGCTCAGTGGGGAGCTTGCTTCCTCCTCTCTCTCTCTCTGCCTGCCTCTCTGCCTACTTGTGATCTGTCAAACAAATAAATAATAATCTTTAAAAACATTTTAAAAAAAAGATGCGCAAGATCTCCTAATGTGCCAATTTAGTGAGTTCTTATTCTAGCCAGTCACCCTATGTGTCAACAGCCCATACTGTAAGGCTGCAATACAGAAGGCAAGTGAACAAAGTCATAACCCCATCTAATCTCATAATCATCTTGAGAGTAGAGGAAAAATAGTAATCCTGAGAGTAAATTACTGTTGCACCCTGCTTTTTGGAGAGGACCCGAATCTCAGTAAGATTAAGTAAATTTGTAACATCACCAGAAATTGGGGGAGCCCAGATTTGAATACAAGTCTGTCTGGATTCAAAGGCTCTGGAAGTATTTTGCTGTATCTGCAACTCCTTCTTGGATTACTAGTCCTAGGATTCAGTCACTCACTCAACCAATCTTCACTGAGTTCTTTCTGTGTACCAGGCTCTGTGTGGGCAGTGGAGATATAGTAAAGAATAAAACAGAGATAAAAAAAAAGTCCCTGCCCTCTGACTCGCTTTCCAGTTACAGGAGACAGAAAATGAACAAAACAAACAGGCAAAGTGAGTAGCATATTTTAGAGTGATAAGTGAAAAATGGAGCACGGGAAAGGGATAAAGATTACTGGGTTGGAGAAAGTCACAACTGAAAATACATTGGTCAGATCCTCAACAAAATATTAGCAAATGGAATTCAACAATACACTAAAAGGATCATACACCATGATCGAGTGGATTAATTCCACGGATGCAAGAATGGTTCAGCAGCCACAAATCGATCAGTGTGTTACACCGCATTAACCACATGGAGAATAAAAATCACATGGTCACCTCAATAGATGCAGAAAAAGCATTTGACAACATTTAACATCCATTCGTGATGAACACTGTCGACAAAGACGGTATAGAGGGAACAAACCTCAACATAAGAAAGGCCACATACGACAAGCCCACAGTTGAAAAACTTAAAGCTCTTCTTCTAAGATCAGGATTAAGAAAGGATGCCTACTCTCAACTCTTTTATTCAAGATAGTATTGAAAATTTTAGCTTGAGCAATTAGGCAAGAGAAAGAAGTAAAATCATCCAAATCTAAGAGGAAGAAGTAAGATTGTCATTATTTACAGATGATATAATACCATCTTTAGAAAACCTTAACAATTAGACCAAAAATTGTTAGAACTGATAAATGAATTCAGTAAAGTTGTAGAATATGCAATCAATATGCAGAAATTTATTGTGTCTCTACGCTAATAATGCACTATCAGAAAGAGAAATTTTTTAAAAATCCCATTTATAATTGCATCAGAAAGGATGAAATAGTAATACATTTAACTAAGGAGGCAAAAGACGTATACACTGAAAACTATGAGACTTTTGATGAATGAATTGAAGAAGACACAAATATTCTGTGCTCCTAAATTGGAGGAATTGATATTGTTAAAATGCCCATACTACCCAGGGCAATAGACAGATTGAACGCAATCCTTATCAAAATTCCAATGGCATTTTTCACAGACACATAAACAGATAGTTTATGTGGAATTACAAAAGGCTCCAAATAGCCAAAGCAAACTTGAGAACGAACAAAGCTGAAGGTGTTATGCTTTCCCACTTCAAACTTGATTACAGAGCTACAGTCACCAATAGCATTGTATTGGCATAAAAACATGCACCTAGATCAACGAAACAGATTAGAGAGCCCTAGGAATAAATCCACATATATATTTCAGTTGATTTATGACAAAGGAGCCAAGAATATGCAATGGGAAAAAGAACAGTCTTTTCAACAAATAATGTTCCGAAAACTGTGCAGCCACGTGCAAAAGAATGGAAGTGGACCACTGTCTTACACCATATGCAAAAATTAACTCAAAATGGATTAAAGAACGAAATGTGAAATGTGAAACCATAAAACTCCTAGAAGAAAACACAGGCAGTAAGCTCCTTGACATTGGTCTTGGTAATGATTTTTTGGATTTGACAACAAAAACAAAAGGAACAAAAGCAAGAATAAACAAGGAGAGTTCATCAAACTAAAAATCTTCTGCTCAGCAATGGAAACCATCAACAAAATGAAAAGATGTCGTAACCTATTGCATGGGAGGAAATATTTGCAACTCGTGTGTCTGGTAAGGGGTTAATATCCATGATTATAAAGAACTTGTACAACTCAATAGCAAAAGACCCCCCAAAACAGTCCAATTAAAAAATGAGCAGAGGATTTGAATGTACATTTTTCTAAAGAAGATGTATTGATGGTCAGCAGGTCAATGAAAAGATGCTCAACATCACTGATTATCATGGAAACACAAACCAAAACCAGTGAGGTATCACCTCACATTTGTTAGAATGGCTGTTATCAAAAAGACAAGAAGAAACAAGTGTTGGCAAGGATGTACAGAAATAGGAATCTTGTGCACTGTTGGTGGGAATATAAATTGCGGTCATTGTGGAAAACAGTTTGGAGTCTCCTCCCAAAAATTAAGAATAGAAGTGCCTTATAATCCAGCGGGTCCCTTCCTTATGCAAAGAAAGTACAGATACACTAGCTTACGAAGGTAGGTGCACTCCCATGTTCACAACAGCATTGTGAACGATAGCCAAGATATGAAAATAACCTTAATGTTCCCTGATGAATGACTGGATAAAGACGTGATACACATGCAATGGAATATTATACAGCCATAAAGTAGAATGAAATCCTGCCATTCACTACAACACGGATGGACCTTGCGGGCATTTTGCTAAGTGAAATAGGTCAGACAGAGAAAGACAAACACTATATAATCTCTGTTGTATATGGAATCTACGCACAAAAGAAGAAAACCATGAAAAAACAAAACAAAACAAAAAATCAACAACCAAGCACAGAAATATAGAGAATAGATGGGTGGTTGCCAGAGGTGGGGGATGGGCATGGGCAAAATGGGTAAAGGAAGTCAAAAGATACAAACCACCAGTTATAAAATCAATAAATCACAGGGATGTAGGTCAGATCAGGACCTGAGCTGAAACCAAGAGATGGATGCTTTAACCGACTGAGCTACCCAATTACTCCCATGGCAGCCATTCTTAGCAATACTGTGTTGCATTTTTTAAAAGTTGCTAAGAGGGCAAATCTTAAAAGTTTCCATCCCAAGAAAAAAAACATTCTGTAACTATACATAGTCACGAATGTTAACTAGACTTATTGTGACCATTCAATAAGCATTGAATCATTACGTTGTACACCTGAAACCAATACTGTGCATGTCAATTATACCTCAAGTAACGAAAGAAAAAAAGAAAGAAAGAAAGAAAGAAAGAAAGAAAGAAAGAAAGAAAGAAAGAAAGACGCATCAGTCAGGGAAGTCCTTACCGAGGAGATAGTTAAGCAAACACGTGAAAAGTTAAGTTCTATGAGATTGTCGCTAATTCTGAGGCCCCTAAGAGTAAGGGAGAGAGATTTTCTTTGAAAACTCATCATGGGGGACACCTGGGTGGCTCAGTGGGTTAAACCTCTGCCTTCGGCTCAGGTCATGATCTCAGGGTCTTGGGATTGAGCCCCACGTCAGGCTCTCTGCTCAGCAGGGAGCCTGCTTCCCCCTCTCTCTCTGCCTGCCTCTCTGCCTACTTGTGATCTCTCTCGCTCTGTCAAATAAATAAATACATCTTTAAAAATAAAAACTCATCATGGACTTTTTCCGCGATCAGTGGAAAATGATATAAGTAAGTGATATGAAAATACACTCAAACCAACTTGAGCAAGAAGTGGGTATTTATGAGCACAGGGAACTGAAAATCTGAGGCCAGTTGGGATTCAGGCACCACACAATGTCATTAGGACAAATCTTCTATGTTTCATATTTATTTTCCTCCATTTGGGTGGCTATAACAAGGGATACTGCAGAGGGCATAGCTTAAACAGCAACCATTTAGTTCTCACAGTTCTGGAGGCTGGGAAGTCTGAGCTTAAGGTGTTGGCGGAGTCTGATGTGCGTGCCTTTCGGGCTCTACAGATGGTGATCTCCTTGCTGTGTCCTCCCGTGGCGGAAGGAGAGAGAGAGAGAGAGCGTCCCTCTGCCTACATTTCCTTATCATGAGCTCCCAAGGGCTCTACCTCCTAAAACCATCACACTGGGGAGTTAGGATTTCAACACATCAATTTGGGGGGCACCTAAGCATTGGGTCTCTTCAGCATCTCTGCTTTCCTCTCTGGCGTCTTTGTTCTCTAGCTTGACACAAAGGTCAGATGGCTGCCAGCAACTCCAGGCCAGCATCCTGCCCAGTTCAAACCCTGAAAGAAAGAGAGAGTGTCCTTCCACTCATGGTCCGAGCAAAAGTCTCACTGTATCCCATTGGGTTGCGTGCTTCTCTGGACACATTACTGAGATGGGGAAGGAAACCCACCCGTTGGTTGGGTGTGGTCACCTGGCTTCCCAGGGGTCAGAGTGAGAGTCAACCTTCCAGCAGCAGGGGAGGGTGGGGCCGGAAGAAATTTGGGTGTTACCGGAAAGAAATGAACAACTGCTGAGTGGAGAAAGCGACTGGTATTCACTGTATTTCTGATCTAAAACCAGTTTCTTCTATCCCATTGTGTACAATATCAGTCCAAAGTCCTCCATGCCCGAGAATGGTTAAACATACATCTCTCCCTACCAGATGGTTGCAAACAGATTCAGTTTGTTCAGTGGGGCTGGTGGTTTCTGGGGTCTCCTGTTACCACATAGAACTTATGGGCAGCAGAGTCCTGGGCAATCAGCCTCTAGAGAATGGCTGGATATGTGGTTTTGGCCTGGGACCTCTGTGTTTCCTCTGTGAGCCTTAGTGAGCCACATCACAGTGCCTGATATCACCGATGTCGGAAGTTCAAGGCGTTGATTGAGTGATAGATTGATGTGTAGTTGACACATGATGTGACATTAGTTTCAGGTGTACAACACAATGATCCCACAAGTTCACGTGTTACACCAATCTACACCATAGCGTAGCTGCCTTCTGTTACATACACCGCTGTTGTATGTCACAAGACTGTTGACTATGGTCCCTGCAAGGAGTTCACGGCTTTTAGAGTCTTGTTGCAGTCATACTGACACCTTACCCAATGGGCCCAACCGTATGCTGACGACACAGTCTTAAATTCTGGAAAGAGAGTCCCGCCACGTTAGTAGAAGCTTGCTGTTTTCCTAGGAAGTGTTATGCTTGTTTTTGGGTGCTAGATGGTCATGGGGCTGGGTCTTGACCCCATGACTTCTTGCTGTGGGAGCCTGGGCAAGTCATGTGACTTCCTGAGCCACAGTTTGCTCATTTGCATAATGAGGTCATTAAGAGAAGTAAATAAATGAGCAGGTAGAAAGAAGCAGAATACAGTGGGTGGCTTGGAGAATTTTTATCTTTTTTTTTTCCCCCACTTCCTTGCTCTTTTTTTCCAGAGGCCATTATCAGTCTCCCTTGGAGTCCATGTTATGCAACTTGCAGATAAACTTGTCAAATAAAAAGAAATGAAAGGGATGGGCAGGTGAACCCCGGGGCAGAGCTGGGAGCTGTGCCGTTGTGTGGAAAATCACAGGCTTTGGAATTAGATTGGATTTTGAATCCAGAAGGCCTTGGGGAAAGTACTTAATATCCCAGAGTTGTTTTTCTCCTCTCCACATAAGAAAAGCGTTTATTACTCTTTTTGATGGTTTCGAGAATTAACCGAAATAATGCATGTGAGGTCTTCAGCGAGTCTCAGCCCTGTTTATTCTCACTGGTAAGTAACGCCTGCTTGTTTGACTGGCAATCAAGAGACTCACATGAAAATGTCCAGAGAGAATAATTATCTATTTTCCTGAAGGCCAGAATGTCCAGAACTCTGCCTTACTCTCCTCCCTTTGGGCTTGTGCAATGTTTCCTCTTCTGTTGGAGGCTGGGCCAAGGAAATAAAAGGCAGTCAACAAAGGTATACTGACAACCTTCCAGACAGGAAGAGAATGTGACGTTTATGGGTGGGAAACCAAATGAGTAAAAGCTACAATTCTTGTCCTTGAGAAGCTGCTAATCTAATGAGGAGAAATAAATGTGCAAAAGAGCACACTCATGAGCGTGGCACCTGTGCCTTCAGCTCAGGTCATGAGCTCAGGGTCCTGGGTTCGAGCCCCACATCGGGCTCTCTGCTCGGCGGGGAGCCTGCTTCCTCCCCCCGCCCCCCGCCTGCCTCTCTGCCTACTTGTGATCTCTGTCTGTCAAATAAATAAATAAATAAATAAATAAATAGTAAAACACTCACGAGCGAAATCATAGCCGGTCTGGCCAGTGCCAAGCGTGGAGGCGTGACCCGAGCAGGGTAGGCAAAGTCAGGGAGGTTTCGAAGGGCACAGATTAGCTTCGAGGAGAGACCCCAGCAGAAGCCGAGAGGTAGGTTGAAAACTCTGCCTGTGGGACGGTGGCCTCCCTGACTTGTCTGCACACCAGGAGAGCCCCGCGTGGAGGTCCTGAGCAGACGAGTCAAAAGGCCCTTGGGCGATTGGAGGAGGGCAAGTACAAGTGGTGTCATTACCTATTACGGGCTCCGGTTACAAAAACAAATCCAAACGGTCTCCCCAGACGGACAGGTTGGGAGGAGAGTTGAAACTCTCACCCACACAAGGCAGGCATGATCCTTGTTCTGGTTTTCTGTAACTCGGTACTTTCCAACAATGCATATGTAATGGCGAGGTTACCTTCCTCTGGGTAGGGCTGCCCTGAGCCGAAACTGGAACTCCAACAGGGGTCACGTGTCAGCACAGATCAGGTCCCAGTGCCATCTCTTCCTCGGACTTAGATCATGGGTTCTGCCACTTGCATGGCTACGAACAGCGGACCCTGAAAATGAGGGTTCTAAACGCTGGTCTGCGATTTCAATCTCCCAAACCTACCTTAGCTTCCAAACAGAACCTCGCTCTGTGCTCTTCTCTACAGCTGTGTGACATCAGGGCGTGGCTGGGTCTCTTCCTTGCTGGGTGGAATTTCGCCAGCTAAATATAAGGATGATGTTGATAGTGGTAAGTCCCTCTTCTGATTTCTGAGAGATAAATTCACGTACAAGGCTGAGCACCATGCCTGGCACACAGGAGTCCCTAAATACCAACTTTCTGCAACCTTCAACGAGTTTGGGGTTTGGTGAGGTTGGGTTACTATTTTTCTCAAGAGCACAAAGGGCAGATTTATATGGTCCACAATGGACTGGAGCTTAGGGTAAATCCAGATGTGAATCTAGCATGGTGGGATGGAGACTCTTCTGCCTTGAACCTTCTGGTGACTTGAGCATTGGATACACTCTTTAGTAGGAAGTTTCATGGAAAGATCCAGGGGCACAGAGGCCCCCATGTAGGCTAACATTTTTTTTTTAAGTATTCAAAGTGAGTCACTGAGTCACTCTTTTTCTTTTCTTCAGATGTTAAACTGAGGTTAAACACGGATACAGAGTTTTATCATCAAAGTCTTGGTGTCTTACCCAGCTCCTTTATGCCCTAGGCCAGTTTGGAAGAAATTGGAGATGAGAGAAAGCCCGCTTAGAGAAGACTTATTGAGGCAGAGAACTGGATGGGTGAACATATTTGATCCTTGATGCAATTCTAAAGAATGTAATGACACCTGGAACCTTCTTTAGACAGAAAATGATGTCATGCAGCCTCTCTTGGTAGGAAGATTCAAAACGAATGGCCTCGGCAGTGACCCTAGGTTGCTCGGAGAGCAGTTGGCATTTCTCATCTGGCCCACCCCCTCTCTGGCCCACAGCTGACGAATGGAAGCATCTGGATTCTCAAGATTCTGGCCTGGGAGGCAGAGAGGGTGGAAGGGCATAGCCCTGGGTCGGGAGTGAAGATTCCTGAGTGCTGGTCCCACCCACTGCCTGTCCGTGTGCGTGTCACTGTGTCTCTGGGTCTCAGCTCCAGCGGGTTCCGGATGACCTCTGAATTCCCTCTGAGGTCTGCTGTCTTTTCTTTCAACAAATGTATCGCTTGGTTGGTTCCTAACTGAAGAGTAAGTTCTTACCAGACTGAGGCACTGCTGACGTGAAATTGCCTCATTCCATTATGAACCTTCTCTGGCTTTCCAAAAGGGGCTGGGGAAGAGCTTTAGTCGGATTCGTCACGAGGATGAGCACATAAGTGACGAGTTCCAGGATGCAGAGTCTGCTCTTTGCTGTCTTGGAGGTAGAGCCCTCCTCTCCCTCCCCACATACCGCCAACTGCGGTCTGATGCCTCCTTGTTGGGAGGGATCATTTTTTTCACTCTCTAGCTGAGATCGCTCTCTTGTAGTCAGTGCTGGCTTTCAAGTTTACTGCTTTGCACAGAGGCTTGTCCCTTTTCTCAGACACCCAGCGGGGGCAGCCCACGACCTCTTTCCTCTTGCCACTGTGGATGGATGTGTCACTGCAAGTCGAATCATGGAGAAAGCATGAACTTTCCTACGTGCTCCCCAGACATGTCTGTGTTCTCTGCAACTAAGATCAGTCACTGGCCAAACTCTCAGAACTGCTATGTCTCTGAAATTCCAGGAGGACTGGGGCGCTTGGGTGGCTCAGCCGGTGAAGCATGTGCCTTTGGCTCAGGTTATGATCTTCAGGTCCTGGGATTGAGCCCCACATCTGCTTTGCCCCCTCCCTCTGCTTCTCTCTCTCTCTCAAATAAATAAATAAAGTCTCAAGAAAAGAAAAATTCCACAAGGATTATTTCGTTCCCAGGTGAAGTTCCTGAATTGGGTGCGTTTATAAAATTGATAGAGGGCCAGGTCTGAGAGAAGCCACCCATCGAGTGGTGAGAACTGGCCACCCAGAATATAAAATTTTCTAACAGTTTTTTTTTTTTTGTTTTTAAGTAGGCTCTGCACCCAACATGGGGCTTGAACTCATGACTCTGAGAACGAGTCACATGCTCCACCCACCGAGCCTGCCAGCACCGCACCGCCCCCCCCACCGCCAGCACATTTTTTAAGCCTTGTATCACCTCATGAGCCTCACAGCATTGCTATGTGATAAGGGTTATTAAACCCATTTAACAGATGAGGAAAACGAATTTTGGGGAGACTAAGTTTCGTCCAAAGTCATGTCACAAATAAGAAGTGGCTCTGGGGACCTAAATCCAAGTCTTTTGATCCTGAGTTCAGTGTTCTAACAGTGAATACAGCAGAACCAGGAAGTCAACTCAAATCCACATTCCCACATCAGCAGGAAGAATTCTGTGAACATTTCTCGGTCACTGATCTCATGACTCATAGGTCCAATTTGTTTGCCAATATCATTTTTATGGTGGTTTAGTCATTTTCCTGACACCGTATGTCTCATGCAAAACAAAATTAAGTAGATAAGATACTGGGGGCCACTCATAAGAAGTTGACATTCCAGAGAAACAATTCAAGTGATAGAAAGACATTTTATTTTATTTTATTTTTTTTAAAGTGAGAGCAGAATAAGGGGCAGGCAACTCAAAAAATAGCATTTTTAGAGGAAAATTGTTCCACCAAGGCAAGTTCGAGTCACCGATATGTTTTTTCCTTCATCCCATAGTAACCGAGCATCGATTATGTGTCAGGCTCTGTACTAGCCACTGAGGACACAATGATAAGACTTAGTCCACACCATTCAGTAACCGGATGTCCCATGGGGATCTAGAAGAATAGGCAGGGACTCGGGTGTTAAAAGAGACCCCAGAAGACATGTGTATATAGAGTCTTGTGCTGCACTGTGACAGGGAAGGACTAAGCTAGGCGGTGATCTTTTGCCCAAATTATAAAGGACTAATAAAATCCGGCCCAAATAAATAAGGGGGAAATGATCATTTCAGAAAATCACCACCACCATGAGTACCACCCACCACCATATAATTACTTCTTATGAGCCAGACACTGTTGTAATCATTCTGCAGACATTAACTCATCTGACCCCTCACCATAAACCACAAGGAGGTTTTGCAATTATCCCCATTTTTTGGATGAGGAAAATGGACGGGGATTAAGTGACTTGCCGAAAGTCACCCAGCCAGTAAGTGGCAGGGTCAGGGTTTGAACCTGGGCCACTTGACTCCGGAGACCATGTGGTTGACCACGGTGATGCCTTCAGCAGAAAGGGCCATGGGCATAAAGATGAGGAGGTGTGGGGGGGCGTCTGTGTGCAGAACTAGATGCGTTTCAGGGTGCCAGGAGCGTCGCAGGCCACCGTGTCTGCCTTCGCTGCCCTCCACACTCCTTTTCGGTCCCCCTTCTTCTAGCTCCTCAATATTCTCTCCATGAAGTACCATTTTATTTTTTTTTTAAAGTATTTTATTTGTTTATTTGAGAGCTGGAGAAAGAGAGAGAGCGAGCACAAGCAGGAGGGAGAGGAGCAGAGGGAGTGGGAGAAGCAGGCTCCCCACTGAGCAGGGAGCCCAATGTGGGACTCGATCCCAGGACCCTGGGAACACGACCTGAGCCAAAGGCAGAGGCTTAACTGACAGAGCCATCCAGGTACCCCAATGCAGTACCATTTTAAATTCATAGTGTGAGCGTCTGAACCCCCGGTGAAGCAGACTTCAGCTGTGCATCTCCAGAAATGCTAGCCTGTTACAGATGGGTTTTCATTCTTTTCCTCTGATGCTGCTTCGCGCCAAGACCTCACTCCCTGCAGTTTTATGAGGGTGTCGTGGGAGGAGTTGGTTTATTTCTGACTCACAGGGACTGGAAAAGGTGTCTGTGGAAGCCCTGCCATCCCTGGCCTTGACTTCTGTCTTCCTTGTCCTGAGAACTCATCAAAACCATAGCCTATCTTCAGAAGAGAGGTAAGTTTGATGCTCTGCTTACTTCTCTGGGTCTTTGCTTTCTTACAGACTTAGACCTGGATTTTTTCTTCCACTTTGTCAGTTCTTTGATAACTTTCAGGAAGTTGAGAAAGAAAAATTATCCCGTCTTGTTTAGTAAATTTCAGCCAGAGGGTTTGTCCAAATGACGCATCCCTCAATTTCAGGACTCTTAAAGTTCCAAGGCTCATCCAATTTTCATGGCAACTCTATGATGCAGATGTAATGAATCTAATTTTTCCAAGGAGGTAAATGAGATGCAAGGAGTTTAAGTAACTTGCCAAAGGTCACACAGAAAATCGATGTTGGGGTCAAGATTCCCACCTGGGTTCCTACCATCCCCTCCACATTCTCAAGTTCACCACACACCAGGTGTCTGGTTTGGGGGAAATCACTGACCCTCTCTGTATTTAAATGTCTTCACTTGTTAATGAAGATATAAGCAGATCTACCTCCAAGAGCTATGCAGATGAAAGGAGCTAACACGTGTAAAGACTTAGAAGTCTTGCACATAGAAAGAACTTAATAAATGTTTGTATTTACTATAATTCTCTAGGGACATGAGGCCTGTCTAGAAGCTGGAAGTCCATGACTTGCTTCAAGTAGAATACTTAACATTCTCTTTCTTTCATTCATTCACCACTTATGGGCCCCTCTAGTGGCTAAGCTCTCCCAGACAGCGTACATGGAGGACTTGTAGAACTTTGGGCCAAGGCCATGGGTGTCTCCCTACACTGGAGTCCTATTTTCCAAAGGGAGGAGCTACTTCCTTTCCGGTCTCTAGGATAAGCAAGGAAAAGCCTGTCTGAGTAAATATTTTCTAATGACGGCATTTGTTGATCTGCTTCTTCTGTTTCTGAAGTCCTGTTTCTTTCAGCCTCTAGATACACAGTCGATATGTCCCCAAGCAAGCAGTTACGGTCCTGAAGGTTCTGTCACCAGACCTTCTCCTCTCCCAGATGATAGGAGTCCTACAGCATTTAGTTAATTGTCTTTTTGTAGAAAGCTTTGGATGGGCGCCTGGGTGGCTCAGTGGGTTAAGCCGCTGCCTTCGGCTCAGGTCATGATCTCAGTGTCCTGGGATCAAGTCCCGCATCGGGCTCTCTGCTCAGCAGGGAACCTGCTTCCTCCTCTCTCTCTCTGCCTGCCTCTCTGCCTACTTGTGATCTCTCTCTGTCAAATAAATAAATAAAATCTTAAAAAAAAAAAAAAAAAAAAAAAGCTTTGGTCACCTCTTCAGAGACTGCCAGACCCTCTCCAAAATTAGAGAGGCGAAAGGCAGGAGACCCAGAGAGTCATTTGTGAGGTGAGCTGAATAGTTGACTCACCACAGACACCCCTTGAGTACCATGACATAGTCCTGAGATAAGGTGAAGGGCACAGAGGTCATAAATAATTGCTTTACTCAACAATAGAGGCTTGTCAGGAGGCAGAATTCGGATACAAGGTAGATTGGATGGCTACCTGGGTTAAATGCAAAAAATTTAATGGGGAAATAGAGAAGTCTGTGTGTGTGTGTGTTTTGTGATTAGTGTTGGGAGGCAAGGTGAGTGAGAAAACTGCCCACAGGATGGGGAGCAGGGCAATGGCGGGTCCCAATGTCCAGGAAAATGGGGAAGGACAAGTGAAGGTACAGTGGTTATAGTGGAGAAGCCAAGGTCATATGTAGTTATTGAATTATAAGGGTGGCGTAAGGCAACACCTATGAAATCAAGCATTGTCTACCCTGATTTGGTTCATTTAAGCCAGTAGACTTTTTTCATACACCACATACTTTTTGATAAAGCTATTCCTGGATGCATGACTACTTTTTATATAATCACCTAGAGATTGTAATAGTCACCTTGAGCTTGAGAATAGGAAAGTGAAAGGCCTCCTCATTCAAAAACCTACTAGATCATGAAGTCAAAGGGTTAGATCCCAGGCATTTGAAAGAAACTGAAGCTAACCTCTTTTGCTCTGGCCCTTGAATCCTGGGTTAATGCAACTTGCTTCTGTTCTCGTACTATTTATTTCAAATCTTCACTCCCTTAGTTGAGGTCTTGCCCCTGACCTTTGGACCTAAATGGAATGAAGCATAAGGAAGGGGTTGAAGAAAGTTGTTTTTTTTTTTTTTTAATTTTAAATTTTTAATTTTTTAGAAGAAAGTGTTTAAGAACTAAGAACAGGAAAAATGTTCATTCTGTACGGTAAATGGGCAGAAATGGGCATGGTCTTTATAAAATGTTTATAAAATGTTGACTAGATTGGACCATTTGTGAGCATAAAATGGCACAAAACAGGGGCATCAGGGTGGCACAGTCAGTTAAGCATCCAATTCTTGGTTATAGCTCAGGTTGTTTCTCAGGATCATGAGATAGCCCCACGTCAACCTTCAAGCTCTGTGTTGAATCTGTTTAAGATTCCCTCTCTCCCTCTCCCTCTCTCTCTTTCTCTAAAATAAATCTTTAAAAAAAGAACCAGCATAAAAGAGTACTGATACATTTAGCATTTAAAAATTTTATCAAGATCCAATTTTATTGAAGTTTTTTTTTTATTGAAGTTTTAAATACTAATAATTTCATCATTTGCTTTATGCTTCTGTATCGCTTTAAAACATGAATTCTGATGCAGATCTAGTTGCTGTTAATTTTAATGTCCCCGTTAAAGGGACACGCAGTGTATTCAAAGGACTTCTTTCTTGTATTACTTTGAAAGAAAGGATGAAGGCACAAAAATAGCAGGATGAGCAATGGAAAAAAGAGGGAGTGGGGTTTTGCCCTGGGTCCCCAAGAGGCAGCAACGGAAAAACAACACAAAGTGAATGAGAAATCCAGAAAGCCGTTGAAAGGAGCCGGAAACGGCTCAGGAAATGCAAGAGAACGCAAAGGCCTAGCAGTAGGAAATAGAGAGAGACTGAGAGTCTCAGGCGTGGGCACTAGAGGGACTGGGATGGTCCCAGTTGGAGATAGAGGCCTTTTCCAGAAAAATGCAAGCCTGCCACTGCTGGAGATGAAAAGGAAGTTGGGGAGCAGAGAGCACACTGGGGTGACCGCTCTGCCATGGCCCACATGGTAGATGCCGGCCCAGGTGAAACTGAGTAGGAACTAAGAAGGGAATCTGTTCCTTCCACCCAGGCAGACACACACTGCAGAGCCTGGAAATAATTCCAACACAGATCCCTTAAAGAACACAAAATGGTATATGGAAGTGGATTTCCAACAATTTACTAGGTGTTTGGGATTGCAGCTGGACTGGGCTGGGGTCCCTGCAGATTCACACACAGGAAGCCTTTGGCCGCAAAGCAGGGACTGGATACTTGTTGGACAGCACAACAATGTTGCATAAAAGCTGCTGTCCTCTCCACTGCACAGGTGAGCAGAGGGATGGAGGATAAAGTGACAATACTTATTCATCCATGCCCAAGGTCACACGATTGAGATGTGTGAAGCTGAGAATCAAACCCTCGTCTTTCTGTCCCCAAGCCTTACCACTTACATCATGCTGGGCATTGTTTCATATTTGGAAATCTCACCCAGGGCCAAGTTCTTTATATACTTTCTCTGAGCTATAACAGGATCCAGCCATGAGCTTAAGTGTCAGCGTGTCAGCATTTCAAAAACCTGCCACTTCCACATGACCCTAACACCTAGAGCTAAAATTGGACAGGATCGCAGAGCCCCAACATTTCTTTCCTTTTCTGATGATTTCATGGGGGTAGGGGTGGGGCTGGGAGCCCTAAGTGGGTAGACTCCAGATTTGGAAATATGTCCTTAACTGGCCCTTGGCTTGAGCTAATATATATAATTTTTTAATTTAAAGATTTTTATTTATTTATTTGAAAGAGAGATGGAGAGTACAAGTAGGCAGAGCAGCAGGCAGAGGGAGAGGGAGAAGCAGGCTCCCCGCCAAGCAGGGAGCCTGATGTGGGTCTCGATCCTAGGACCCTGGGATCATGACCTGAGCCAAAGGCAGCCGCTCAACCGACTGAGCCACCCAGGCGCCCCTGATCTCATATATTCTTTCCTGATAGTCTTAGCTTTGTTTAATAAGTAAAGACCCCAGAGGAGAAAGCATAGTCCATAGATTTCCCTACTGTTATCTGAGGAACAAGGTGATAAGAGTTACTTTTATATCTTTAAAAACACTTTATTTAAGGGTGCCTGGGTGGGTCAGTTTGTTGAGAGTCTGACTTCTGCTTTCGGCTCAGGTCATGGTCTCAGGGTCATGAGATCGAACCCCGCGTTGGGTTCCAGGCTCAGTGAGGAACCTGCTTGGGATTCTCTCTCCCTCTTCCCTGCCCCTCCTCCCACCTGCGTACGTCTCTCTCTAAAATAAAAAAATAAATCTTTAAAAAATACCCAAATGACTTTATTTAGTCTTATGTCTTAAATTATTTGAAAATAGAACATTTAAAATAAAAATACCAACTGTGTCGAGGAAGGAAACCAACATTCATTGTGACCTTGTTATGTATCAGGTGCTTTTAAATCTATATTACTTCATTTAGTTCTGGGGAGGAAGTATTATTATGCTCCCTTTATAGATGAAAACACTGAGATTCAGACGTTACAAAAACAGTGGGTGGGAGAGTCAGGAGTTGAACCCCCAAACACTTGAATCTTAGCCAGGTGTCGTATCAAACTTTAAGAAGGAAGTCAGAGGCTTTAAGGAGGTAAAACTTTGATGAGTGCAATTTAGGGAACTTAGAACGGTATCAGGAACATGGTAAGCCTTCTGTAAATGTAAACTGCTGTTCCTAGTGCTGTTATTAACAGAAGACCAGCTGTAAAACCTTCTTTTGAAGAGAATCTCCAATACGGTAACTCCTCAACCGCATCCATGAGATCAGTTCGGATGCGGAGATAGGATAGTGATCGTTATTCTGATGATACCGCTGGCTTGTAACACTGACCGACGGATCCAGGCTGTGTCAGCCTTCCACTGTTTCCATTCTTAGGGAGAAGGGGTGGTCAGCTGGGTTTCCAGAACGTTTTCATCCTCAACAGCTGGAAGAAAAGATGCAGGAACTGTTTGGGGTCAGAGTGCTGGTGGCAGTTTCAGAAAGGCAAACTCGGGCCTTTCTTGTGCTGGACAGAAAACAGTCGTGGATCAGAGATAAGAGACACAGGGACAGAGGTAGTCGGGAAACACTTGCCTGCAACTCAGTCGCCCTGCCATGTTCCCTCCTGAACATGTTCCCTACTGCACATCCCTACTACTGAAAACAAATCCGTGGAAGATATGGCAGAAGGAATGGCCAATATGTGAGGACTGGGGACATGAACTGAGGTTATACCTTGGTTTTTGCTTCGTGTGAGTTACCGCTAACTTGCTGGTCAATTTTTCAGGTATTTAAAAAAAAAAAAGTAAGTTACACTTTGGTCGTAGTTCCCCACACTACTTCCCTGGCTGGGCCTTTGTTCATGCTGCTTCTCCGTCCATGTTCTCAGCCCAAGCTCTTCCTGCTCCTTCTTCCTGCTCCTTTCGGCAGCCTCATTTCTCCCAAAGAAGCCTTCCTATCTGCCTGCCCTGCCTCTCGCTTGCCCCACTCTGGGTCCATTGTCCCTTCCCTGAGCTGGATGAGATCCCGAGCATACCTCTACCTATATCATGGCTCCTATCGCTTTGAATTTATCTTGTTTTCTGCACTGAAAGTATCTGGTATGTGTTTGAGTCTCCACGTAGGCAGGAGCAGCTGGGTCTTTTGTCATTCATCAAACATGGTGACCTGAGCGCTGCAGTAAACCCTCAGGAAGGACGACTTGAAGAGAAGGGCAGCTGAGGTAGTGAAGTAATCTCAGTTAACCACGCAGACGGTAGTGGGGACCACGTGCCTAAAAAACGACCTGCTCTCACTTATTTTTTTGGAGGACTCTCTCTGATGGCCAAATCTCATTTTGAGAGACAAAAAGATACCTTGAAAGACGAATCTAAAGAAATCTAGGTATAAAAAGAGATGACAGGGGCGCCTGGGTGGCTCAGTGGGTTAAAGCCTCTGCCTTCCGCTCAGGTTATGATCCCAGGGTCCAGGGATCTAGCCCTGCATCGGGCTCTCTGCTCCGCAGGGAACCTGCTTCCTCCCCTCTCTCTCTGCCTGCCTCTCTGCCTACCTGTGATCTCTCTCTGTGTGTCAAATAAATAAACAAAATCTTAAAAAAAAAAAAAAAAAGAGGTGACAAAAGGACTACAGACAACAAGGGTGAAAGCTGGGGTGATGCATTGATGCATTTCACTTTCCCCAGAAGGCAGAGGGCACCCACTTCCCCCTCCCCTCAGCCTGCTTGATGTCTCCATTCATTTAACGTCCCTTTAGGTCAACAGCCGGAAATGGAGGTGGATGCTGGCTCCTGCCGTAGCCAGAGGCACTAGCTGATCTTCCTTCCAGTACGAGCTGGGAGCCAAGCCTGGTGCAGGCCACAGTAGGCAGGATTTGAATTTTCCTGGCGCATGTATGAAACAGTGTGATCCAACTGGTAGCAGAAATTCCACGTTTGTGCCGGGGAACATCTGCAGATTTTATCTCCTGTACAGCCCAGATACAGTCACACTTGGTATTTAAAGAATGAAGTGAAGCAACCACAGAGAGAGATAAAATGGCAAGTACTCTCTGTCCGGAGCCTCTGTAGCTGTTTCAAATATGAATAGGCTTCTAAACTAGAAAAGGAAAATGGGGGAACTGGGGTGGGGCAGAGAGGACAGAAATAGGGTGATTTATCTATCAGAGCTGGCATGTAGACAGTAATCAGTCCTGTATCCGCTTTGGAGTGGAGGGAACATAAACTACTTAGAGCCAGAAAGATGTGGGCCCCTGGCTCTGGCATGTACAAAATGATGTAGGTGCAAAATTATTCATTGCAACATTGTTAAACTAGCAGAAGATTGGAAACAATCCAATATCCAACAATAGAGGACTGGTTAATTACCTTATGGTATGTCCATACAATGGAATGCTGGGCTATGTAAGAGGGAAAGAATGAGGAAGATCTTAATGTGTGGGTATGGAAAGATCTATAAGATATATTGTTATATGAAAAAAGCAAGACACAGGGAAGTATGAATAGTACACCATGTTTTGGGTAAAAATGGAGGAAAAATAAGAATATATATTCTTTCTAACTGGTATATACACAAAAAAATGCTAAAATTATAAAACAAGGAACTTGGTGGCTCCTGGTAGTTACCTGAGTGTGTGGCAAGAAGACAAGAGGCGAGAGGAACTGGGTATTTGGGGGTCGGGATACGGGAGACTTTTTTATTGTATACTTCCCTATGCTTTACAGTTTTTGAGACACGGGATTGTATTCTCTATTTATAAATTAAATCAAACAAGCATCATAACTCTGCTGCTTTGTAACCAGCTGCCTTGTAACCTGGAAATGGACTTGACATCTCCCAGTCTCAGTTTTGACATCAGAGAAATAGGGATATTTACATTGTCTGGCTGACCTGTTAGGCCACTGAACACAGAAGGTACTAAGGGCACTGCCTGGAGGGGTGCCCGCAGTCGTTGGGTGACTTTCCCTCCTTGTGAAAGTGCCAGTATCTCTCTGTCCTGGGCAGCAGTGTGATCCACTGGCTCGGAATTTCTCAAGAAACATTTTAGGAGCAACTTTCTCCCTCCTTGCCTTGTCATGCATGATCTTATCTGAGTCCTGAGTCCACAGTAGAAAATATCCAGTCAGTGACCTTAAGAATTCAATAGTGTCTGAACACTCTTCTTTTAGGCGGGGCAGCCTCTAGAAACCTCTGGTTTATTTTCCCCATGGTTGATTGTTCTTAAATGGGCTCGTCTGTAGGGCCAACTCTGTAGGGTCATCTCCAGGGGACAGAAGGGGTGGGGGTGGGGGTGGGGGTGGAGCGTGGATGGGAGGTGAGCGTGGGCACGGGTGGGGTGTTTCAGGTGCCTGGAAAGGAAGCTGCCTGTTGCAGCTCTGAGCTTTGACGACATTCAGGTTCATCTTCTGGTCACTTCGCTCGATTGCTTTCTCTGCAAATCAGTCCTCCGGGCTTCAAGAATCCTGGCGAAGTGAGGGGACAGACACGTGTTGTCCCTGAACCAAAACCTTCGGTCCTGGGGAGGCCAGGGACGACAACCGGGAGGCAGACGCGGGGCTGTAAGGGTCCATCCAGCACCACACCTTTGCGGTTCAGAGGCCCTGGGCGCTCTATGTGGGATCTCCCGCGGGCGGGTGCATCGAGCGGCAAGCAGAGCTCGGCGGTCGGGAAAGAACACTCGGTGCTCAGAGCTGAACAAAGCCTGCGGCACCCTTGCACACACCCTCCCCGTCCTCGCTCCAGGGAGCACGTGCGGCCTCTAGCGGCCCCTCCTAGAACTACTCCCCGGGGTCTTCACGCTGGTGGGACCGTTCGGCTTCCGCTGAGCCACCACCCGGGAGCCGTGGGAAAGAGGCGATGGCCCGCCGGACGTGTCCTCTGGGGACTCTCGCCAGGCAGAGTCGTGGCCCGTCCTGCAGGCGAGTGAGCGAGTCGGGCTGGACCCTCTCCCAAGCGGCGTGGGGCCGGTTCCCTTGGGAACCTGCTTCCCGCCCCCGAGGGCATCCGGAACTGCTCCCGGTCCTTACTCCTGAGCTCCTGTCCAGTCGCTCTCCTCCCCAGCTCCGTCCCCTTCCTGCCTCTGTTCACAGGTTTTCGGGTTATTGGAGGGCCGCCTGCGCTGCGGGCAGTGATTTGCTTCTCTGGTTGCTGCACAGATTGAAGGGTGGTGGTGGTGGTGGGGTGCTCCTAGTTACTGAATGAAGCGGAGCCAGTTTGGGTCAGTTGAGAGTGGACTTGAAGTTGCACTTGCTCCACTCACCTTAACCCACTGGTTTTCTAGGTTACTGAAAAGCACACACCATCCACCCTCTTCTTTTTCCTGTTATAAAATTCTGGTATCATAGAATGCTGTGCTGGAACTACTGATCAAACCCTCTGATTTCACGGAAGATCAATACAATTTCTATCTTTGTTTCTTTTTGGAACAAAAAAAACCCAGAACGAAACCAAACACTTGAAAGCTCACTGGGTACATGAAACCGTTTTAGGTACTGTGCAGTGCATTTCCTTTAATGCAACGTTGGTCCCCCGAGGGCTATTAAAAGGATATAACATAGCATTGACTCTGCACACATGCCTTCAAATCTGTTTTCTGTATTACAAGCTACTGTCCACACAGGGTCATAACCCCCCCGGGGGTACGTCATATGCTACATCACGTGATGAGCTTTGCATCTGTTTTGCAGCTGTTCACTTTGCATTTTTATTTTGCCTTTTGGAAACCCTAGACCAGTGCTTCTCAAACTGGAACGTGCTTAGGAATCACTGGGGGATCTTGTTGAAATGCAGATTTTGAGTCTGGAGCTCTGGGGGAGGGCTGAGATTCTCCAGTTCTAAGATGCCAGGTGGTGCCAACTGTGCTGCTGGGGACACCACAGTTGGAATGGTGAGGTTGTCAAAAAATAGGAAGAAAAAGAGGGAAGCCTTTGCAGGACCAATGTCCACATGCCTGCATCAGGGACCAGTCTGGCTGGGGAGGAATTGTCCTTGGTGATTTTCGGGTCTGCTTGTTCCCTCCGCCCTGACCTTCTCTTTTCTTTTCTTTTCCTTTTCTTTTTTTTTTCCTCTTCTTTTCCTTCTTTCCTCCCTCCCTCCCTCCCTTCCTTCTTTCTTCCTCCTTTCCTATCCTATCCTATCCTATCCTATCCTGTGGTCTTGACTGGAGAGAAACTGTGAGAGCACAGCCAAAAGTTACGTGGATACATGATGTGTGGGTGGCATCTTATGTTTCTTTAGGTCACCTGTGCTGGAAGAAAACAGAAGGGTCCGCAGCCCAGCTGTAACTGAACCCAGAGTGACCTCAGCAATAGGTGCGTGAGCAACCAGAAGCAGACCCTAGGCTGGTGGTTTCAACTCCCTCACCGTTATTTTACTGACAGAAGAGAAGCAGCAGGCAGCCCCAGGGGACTATGGTCTTCTCTCTCCTTTATGGACGCTGTGATCCAGGGCAGGGTTTCTCAACTGCGATACTGGTGGCCTTTGAGGGCCGGATTGCTTGTGATAGTTTGCTGTGTTGTGTCCTGTGCATTGTGGGATGTTTAACCACGTCTCTGGACTCTACCCGTTAGGTAGATACCAGTCGCCCTCGCCTCCACCTCCAGTTGTGACAACTAAAAATGTTTCCAGACAATCCCAGGTATCAACTTGGGGGCCAAAACTGCCCCTGGTTGAGAACCACTAATCTAGGATAAGGCATAATTTGTCCATTGTACTGAATGTATGTCTCCACTGTACATACGGAATATGCTCTACGGGAATGTGTGTACCACGCCGACTATGGTGTCCCCAGCAGCACAGGTGGCACGGCACCACCAGGCAGCTTAGAACTGGAGAATCTCAGCCTTCCCCAGTCCCCCTGACTCAAAATCTGCATTTCTACAAGATCCCCAAGTGATTCCTAAGCATGTTCGTGTTTGAGAAGCGCTGCTCTAGGGGTTCCAAAAGGCAAACCTTTATCTAATTGCCTTTTCAAGTTTCATCTTACCTTCCACTTTCCAGAAGGACTGTTTTCTTTTCCTTTTTTCCTTCCTTCCTTCTTTTCTTTCTCTCTTTCTTTCCCTTCCTCCCTCTCTTTCCTCCTTCCTTCCTTCCTCTCTTTCTTTCTTTCCTGAGAAGTACTATTTCTAAGTGGGATACCACAAAATGAAATTTCTGAACAAGTGAAGCTAAGGTATATGGGTTTGTGCTCTGCCTGCCAGAAACAGGAGGTTGAAAAGGATTCTGAGGATTCCCTATGCAGCAGGAAAGAACAACATCTCCTGCAGGTGTAGGGTACACGTGCCATGTTTGCCACGAGTTTGTCTTCTTTAAAACTGAATTTCCATCTTTCCTCACGTCCCAATATTCAGTTTGCTCTCAGTGGGGGCAGTAACTGTGGTCTAATGGAAAGCATATGGGCCTCAGGGGCTGAAGATTCAGATTGGAATCCCAGCTATGCAATTTACTAAACATGACCTTGGATGAGTTGGTCATTTAATATCCCCAAATCTCTATTTCCTCAGTTTGGAATATGTGCTATGTATTCCTAGCTCACAGGCCAGTGTAAAGATAAAAGGACATCCATGAGAGTATGTATAGTACTTGAATTTGGGGAGTGGTCAATAATATATGTGTATTTATACTTTCTCTCTTTCTTTCTTTCTTTCTCTCTCTCTCTCTCCTCTTACCTTTCTCCCTCCCTCCCTTCCTTTCTTTCTTCATCCACTAAATAGGGGACATGAATTTTGGGCCAGAAAACATGGTCCTATACTGAGTGCTCAGAAATATTCAGAGCAAGGAAAATGGTCCAGAAGGAGAAAGGAAGAGCCAGGAGGCCTTGGTCAGTCATCCCTTCAAGGTGAAGATCTGTTTGGAACTCTTTAAACTGGCTCCCACTGAGAGAAACATTTGGAAGAAGGAAGAACGATCTCTCTTAGAAGAGTTTTCAAAGTGTGGTCTCCACAGCAGCAGCATCGACTGGGAGTTTGTTAGGAGGGAGATCACAAGGGCTGGACTCTTAGCCCTCACTTGAGTCACAGGCAAGATATGCAGGCCCTCACTCAGACCCATTTTCTTGTCTTTTTTTTTTTAATTGAGCCGTAATTAGTTTCAGGTGTACAATGTGACTATTCAGAATTTGAAATTTTGTGAAATAATTACCACAATAAGTCTAGTTAACATCCATCACCATATGTAGTTAAAATTTTTTTTCTTGTAATGGGAACTTTTGAGATGTATTTTCTTAGCAACATGCAAATATGCAATATAATATTATTAACAATAGTTGCTATGCTACATGTTGTATCCCTGTGACTTATTTATTTTATAACTGGAAACTTAAACCTTCTGATTTTCTTCACCCATTTTCCCCACCTTCCAGTCCCCACCTCGGGCACCCACCAATGTGTTGTCTGCATATATGAGCTTTGTTTTTGTTTTTGTTTCTTAGATTCCACATGTAAGGGAGATTATATGGTCTTTGTCCTTCTCTGTTTGACTTATTTCACTTAGCCTAATGTCCTCAAGTTTCATTCACGTTGTCACAAATGGCAAGAGCTCATTCTTGTTTATGGCTGAGTAATACTCCATCACACACACACACACACACGCCATCTTTATCTGTTCATCCACTGATGGACACTTAGATTGTTTCCATATCTTGACTACTGTAAATAATGATGCAATGAACATGGGGGTGCAGGTTATCTTTTTGTATTAGTGTTTTCATTTTCTTTGTATAAATACCCTGAAGTGGGTTGGCTGGCTCATATGGTAGTTCCATTTTTAATTGTTTGAGGAAACGCCATACAGTTTTCCATGACGGCGTCACCAATTTACATTCCCACCAACAGTGTACTTGAGTTCCCTTTTCTCTAAATCCTCACCAACACTTATTATTTCTTGTTTCATTTATAATAGCCATACTAAAAGGTGTGAGGTAATACCTCATTGTGGGTTTGATTTGCATTTCCTGATGATGAGTGATACTGAGCATCCTTTCACGTGCCTGTTTTGCTATTGGGTTGTATGTATTCTCTCTATATTTTGAATATTAGTTCTTTATCAGATATATGATTTGCAAATATTTTCTCCTATTCAGTAGGTTATCTTTTCCTCTTGTTGATGGCTTCCTTTGCTGGGCAGAAGCTTCTTGGTTTAATGGATTCCCACTTGTTTATTTTTGCTTTTATTGCTTTTGCTTCTGGTGTTAAATCCAGAAATTCATCACCAAGACCTAAGTCAAGAAGCTTACTGCCTATGCTTTCTTCCAGGAGTTTTATGGTTTCAGGTCTTACATTCAAGTCTTTAATCCATTTTGGGTTAATTTTTGCATATGGTGGAAGGTAGTGGTCCACTTTCATTCTCTTGCATGCTGTTGTCCGGTTTTTTCAATGCCATTTATGAAGAGACTGTCCTTCCCTACTGTATTTATACTCTTGGCTTCCCCATCATAAATTAATTGACCAAATATGTGTGGATTCAGAGTTTTTTCCTAGTCTTGGTTCCTACAAAGTATTTTCTAATCTGTAGCAGAAAAGGAGCAGCAAATTAGAAGAGGTGATGTAGAGCTATTAGAAGTTGGGTCAATGAATGTAAAAACAAGGTGACAATTGATAAAGGATGAAAAACTACCAAATATTAAGATTGGACTTGGGTCCTTTAATGTAGGGCACACAGCCTCTATAAGTCCTGTGGTCATTACATAATCTCCTAAAAGTAGGTTATTTGTGATATGGTCTAGTGTCATTGAGAAAAATTTAAACCATGTTCTTCGTTCTTGGTTTAAAAGCCATAGGATGTTGTAGCTGCTCCTGGCTGGCTCAGTCGGTGGAACGTGACTCTTGATCTTGGGTTTGTAGGTTTGAGCCCCATGTTGGGTGTAGGGATTACTTAAATAAAATCTTGGGGCACCTGGGTGGTTCAGTTGTTTAAGTGTCTGCCTTTGGCGCCGGTCATGATCTCAGGGCCCTGGGATTGAGCCCCTGCAGTGGGCTGGCCCTACACTCAGCAGGAACTCTGCCTGTCCCTTTGCCTCTGCTCCCTGCCTTACTTGTGTGCGCACTCTCTCTCTCAAATGAAATCTTTTAAAAAATAAATAACATCTCAAAAAAAAAAAAATCTATAGGATGGTGTAAATTTCAGAAAAGTTTTTTTTTTTTAAATAAAAATGCATTCAAATAAATAAAATTTGAGTATTCTAAGGAGTTAGCTTTATCTGGGAATTTTTGCCCCATGGTACACTTCCTTCCCCAAGAAACTAATCATGAGGCATCACTGTAATTTCTATAGGTCACAAGCCATGCCCCATGCTTTTTCTACAGTTCCCTGAGCATGCTGTAAGAAATCAAATACATGTTGGCAGATTAAGCTTCTTTGTAGGCACTGAGAAAAAAAATAGCAGAAACTCAATTGTTTTGTAGCCATCATGCTGTTCCCGCCTTACCCTATTATTGCTTCTATCTCTGAAGTCAAACATTCTCAGAATGGTTGACTTCTTTTTCTTTGGAGAGAATGAAATATACGCATGGAGAGCAACCTTGCTGGGAACAGTAGTTTCCTTTCCATATTGTCTCTCCATGGCCGTGAACTCATCTGCTAGCTCCCTTTGGGTACTCATCATAATCATAGATCTTTAAGAGCAAAGTAATTTTGATCCCTTATTACCGGCTAGGAAGACTATTACTTCCGAGACTGACTATTTGTTGAGATGACTTATTAGGAAAGCCTTAATGAATTCTCAAAGAGTGGTCCCTGGCCCAATAGCTGTAGCATCACCTGGGAACTTGTCAGAAATGTGAATTTTTTGGGGGTGCCTGGGTGGCTCAGTGCGTTAGGCCTCTACCTACGGTCATGATCTCAGGGTCCTGGGATCGAGCCCTGCATTAGGTGCTCTGCTCAGCGGGGAGCCTGTTTCCTCTATCTATCTGCCTGCTTCTCCGCCTGCTTGTGATCTCTCTCTGTCAAATAAATAAAAAAATAATATCTTAAAAAGGAAAAGAAATTTGAATTTTCTGTCCCACTCAGATATACTTAATTAGAAACACAGTGGGGTGGGACCCAGAACTTGTGGTTTACAAGCCCCCCAGGTGATTCTGATGCATAATCAAGTTTGAGATTCATTGCTCTAGGATAGGGTACCCACCTTCCTCCATCTCACCCCTAACTGTACCTCCATGGGGATGAGTTATTCTCAGTTTGGAATATTTGGGCTATAAATGTGGAGAGATACCCAAGCTTAGTAGAAAGATCAGACTGAGATAAACCTGGTTTTAAATTCTGTCTCTGCCACTTATTAAGTACATGCCTTTAAGCACATTCTTAATGCACACTAAGTATTATTAACCATTTTGAGACTTGGTTTATTTAAGGCTTTCTCAAAGCACAGTCCTAAAGACAGAATGAGCTAATGTGTATTACAGCACTTTGTACAATACTTCACACAAAGAGGGCTTTTAGGACTCTTGCCTTTCCTTATTTTGTTTAGGCGTCAGAGACATTTCTACTGGGAGCTGTGTTTTCCCATAAAAACAACGTTCAGTGCTCAGAACCAAATGTCTCTGAAGTACTGACATTAGCATGATACTTTAGGCATATTACAGGTTAACAATCATGGGACCTGGGAACTTAATTATGTACTTATTTCATTTGGTCATGCCTTTAAAAAGCACAGTATGATTTCCCTATGGGGAAATACATTCCAACTTCCAAAATGTAATTTACACATGACTTTTGGGACACACTCTGTTCATTAGAGTTTCTAGGCATCTATAATACCTTTAATGTAATCCAGATAGTCCAACTCAAGGAGCCAGGGATTGGGAAGCCCCATGAAATGAACGCTTCTCCTCAATACTAATAATATTCTTTATAATTAAGTAACACTCAAAGGATAGCACAGCCGTGACTTGTTTTTGGTGCTGACAAGACGGAGTTGAAATGACACCGAGCACTGGGGCAAAATGGGGCTGGCGTGAGGCACAGAGGGAAATGGAAACTCCCAGAATGGGTACCTGTCAGCCATGAGGAAAAACTCACTGTCTGTGGGGTGAATGTCTCACTGTGCGTCTGGTTAGCTCAGTCACCACGTTATCCTGTGGCTTCAGTGCCAGGGTTCAAGGTCAAGCACCCCAGGTCCCTGAAATGAACCACTCACATTTTCTGCCTAACAGGGAAGGCCCACGTTGTGAGGGGAGATCTTAAATTTTGTTCAAGGTCAGTGATAAATTTTCCCTTCCTTAAAATTGGTCTGTGAAAGTGTAAGCGGATACATCCCCAGGGGTCTGCGAATTTACTTGACACAGCGTGGTATGGTGGACGAGAGTGTGTTTGGGGCAGAATGTCTGCGTTAGAACCCTGGCCTTCCTCGGTGCCGGCAATGTGATCTCTGACAAGTCAGGCAACCCTTCTGAGCCCAAGTTTTCACTTCTGTAAAAGGGTGGTAATAATAATAATAATAATAACGACAACAACAATGACGATGATGATTGCCCAGCTTTCCTATATATGAGTGTGGAATATTTAGACAGAAAAATCCCTAGAAAGGTATCAAATGGAACTTTTTAAAAACATTAAAAAATATTTTATTTGTTTATTTGAGAGAGAGAGAGAGAGACAAGAGCATGAGCAGGGTGAGTGGCAGGCAGAGGGAGAGGGAGAAGCAAGCTCCCTGCCAAGTAAGGAGCCTGATGGGGGGGGCTAGATCCCAGGGACCCCAGAATCACGACCTGAGCCGAGGGCAGATGCTTAACTGACTGAGCCACCCAGATGTTCCAATATCTTTTTTTTTTTTTTTTTGAGAGAGAAAGAGAATCTTAAACAGACTCTGCCCAGCGTGGAGCCTGATACGGGGCTGGATCTCACCACATTGAGATCATGACCTGAACTGAAATCAAGAGTCAGATGCTTAACGAACTGAGCCACCCAGGTGCTCCCCAAATGGGACTTTTTTCACTACAGAGGGACCTTTTGGTGGCAGAAGGCAAAGCAAGCACTACAGATGGAATGGCCTTGAGTGAGAGGAGAGATTTTTTGAGACAATAGTGAACCTACGAGTTCCTTTTCCTACTTACAGTCAAAGACTGCCTGTCTCTCCACCCCAGTCGGAGAAAGCGTTCACGCAGGTTTCTCATAGGTGTCTCTAGGTGTGGTCTGCAGTGGGCATTTGCAGAATGTCTTCATTTAAACATCCACATCAACCACATTTCAGCATTTGTGTGGAGCTTCTCGGCAGTCAGTGGGAACAAGTTAACTCAACAATAGAGATGCAGCAGCAGATTCTGAATTTGAAAAACTATAAACAGGAAAGCCACATCGCCCTGTCATTGATGATTGTCCTTTGTCCATTCTGGCAGAGAGATGGAGGCTTAGAATCTGAAGGGATAGAAGAGAGAGCCTCCAGATGGGGTACTTCAGGCATACCTGTGTGCGCACTACTATGCAAACACTGTGCCCCATGCAGAGAAATTAAGTGACCCTATGCATGCTAAAATTTAGAACGAAGGACACTTTGCCCTACTTTCCTAGTTGTCTATCTGAACACTGGTGCCAGGGCCCTTACCTCTGGGCAGAGGATTGGAAGGCTATTCTTGGCAAAATAGACCAGACAAAGAATGAAGAGCTATTTATACTGACTTCAGGGTTTTACCTTAAAAGGCACCATCCATCCTGTCCTACCATGAAGTTCAAAGTCAACACAACACATCACATGCCCAGACCTTCCGATCGACTCTTCTTCTCTACTGGTTATTATGAGTAGATGACCAAGGGGTCCTAGATGTCTGAGCAAAGTCTCTGTCGTGAGAGGTTGAGAGGAAAAAAGCAACCAGACAAACAACAATAACATAGAGCATACAGAGGCAACACAAGGAGAATAACATGTAGTAAAAAAGAAACTATTAAATCCTCAGAAGGAAAGGAGAACATACTGTGTCTATGGAAAAAAAAAAAACACCAACCAACCCCAGTAGTCTATAAAAAAGAAATACTCATAGGACAAAATGTGCTTCTGGAAATTACAAACTCAACAGAAAAGAAAAGTACCCAGAAAATAGAGTAGATATGGTAATGGAAGATGGAAGCTAGATCAAGAATGCAAGAAAATTAAAGTATCAGGGCAAGAGATCCAATGTCTAAATAACTCAAATTTCCAGAATGAGAGAACAGAAAAAATAAAGGGAATGAAATCATCGAAGAAAAACTTTAAGAAAATTTTCCTGAATTGAAAAACAGGAAGTCGCCTGACTCAAAATGTTCAGTGAATGTTTAGCAAAATGGATAAAAACAAACTTATAACAAGGCTTATCTTGTGAAATTTCAGAACATTGTCAACAAATAGAAGGTTCTACAAGCTTCCAAAGAGAGAAAAACAAGATAAATAAGAAAGATTAGAAAGAAAAATGAGTTCGGACTTTTCAGCAGGAACAGCAGAAACAAGAAGATCATAAAGCAGTTCTTGCAAAATTCTGAAGGACAACGCTGACCTAGAATTCTCTATCCAAGTAATCACTTGAGTGTGAGTTGAAAAAACACGTTTTTAGGCACACAAAGTCTCCAAACCCCTTATGTCTCACACACTCTTTCTCAAGGAACTCATCTCAAGAAGGATATATACTCCACTGAAAAGGAGAGAACACATCAAGAGAGCCACGGGACACAGGAAGGAGGAGACCCAGTCAGAACCAACAAGGCTCCTTCCCATGGAGGCTGGTGAAGAAGATCCCGGAAGAAGAGCTGTCCCCCAGCCGGCTGGGACAGGTCAGAGGAGCCAATTTGCCATCAGCAAGATCTGCAACTGCCACTGATATTCCTTTCCCCTCGAGGGCAGCGTGTCTGATTGTCTGCTCGTCTCTAGCACGGGCTGATGGAATGCCTCCATGCCTCTTCTGAGACCTGCCGAGGACGTTCATTTCACCCCATAGAACGTCTCTTTACACTGACTCCTGAGAGTCCGCAGGAAGTCATAGGCTCACAAGCAGAAAATACTTAGTATCCCGTACCTGGGTCATCCTGCTGTCCTGCCCGGAGCCCCATGTGTGGGAAGTTTTGAGTTTTCTGAGGACTTACTGACAAGCCCTGGCCCTCCAGCCTTGACCAGAAGGGGTGGATGTTGAAGCCAGACTGTGACCTGGCCACTCTATTCATGGTTGCTTTTCTCGGGAGCCTTCAACTAAAAGAGGCATCCTTGCCTGTTGGGGTGTGCTTACTAATGAGTTTTTCCAAATGAAATAATCTCTTATTTAGGGATACACAGACTCATGCTACAACTATTTTTTTAAATACAAAAGAATGCTTGACATTAAAATGAGGATTGTGGTTAATTCTCTGGGGAGTGGGGGTGTGGGAAACAGGATGCAGCTGCAAAGGGGTATACAGTAGACTTTAAAATCACTTATAGTGGGGGCTTCTGGCTGGCTCAGTCGGTAGACATTCGACCCTTCATCCCAGGGTCGTGAGTTCAAGCCCCACGTTGGGTGTAGAGATTACATAATAAATAAAAATTACAAAAAAAAAATCATGTATTTCCAAACTTAGGTGGTAGGACACTGCTTAATTTTTTTTTAAGATTTTATTTATTTATATGATAGAGAGAGATCACAAGTAGGCAGAGAGGTGGCCAGAGAGAGAGGAGGAAGCAGGCTCCCTGCTGAGCAGAGAGCCCGATGCACGGCTCGATCCCAGGACCCTGAGATCATGATCTGAGCCAAAGGCAGAGGCTTAACCCACTGAGCCACCCAGGCGCCCCTGCTTAATTATTTTTAAAGTGTACATATGTTATTTTATATACTCTTCTTTCTATATTATATGCATTATGATAAAATTGTTGAAGTAAAAATGAATTCAAAGTCCTCCTTCTGGAGTGGCTGCTGGAGTCATATTGGGCCCTAGAGTGGCAGACCTAAGGCAGAATTATTTTGACCCTGATAGAGAGGGGGAAACTCCCAATTACTTAGGTATTACATTCTCCTAGGAAGTTTTTTTCTTCCTGACTTGCTGAAGCCTGTTCTTTGGGGATTGAGTCACTGGGAAACATCAAGAGAGATGTGGTTACTTCTTTACCAACTGCTGGGCTGTGCTTATGCCCTCTGCCTTAATTCAGATTTTACCGGGAGGAAAAGCCCCTAATTATAGTCAGTTACTGACTCATAACTATACTTTGCTTGTGGTTATTTCCTCTAAGAAGAATATAGGTGGTGTTTCTGCCTCATGTGTGTGTCTGTGTGCTTCTGTTGTTTGTTGTCGCTCTGGAACGTCTTCATGTGACCTTCTGCCGTAGGGTGTGCCTTGCCACTGACCACCTGCTGCTGGGCAGCTCTAGTGGACACACCCAGGGATGTCTGTTTCTCCTTTATTTAAGGGAGACTCACATTTCTGGCTTTGAATTTTGCCTTCTCTGTGGGGGCTTACTCCCTTTCACTGCCCAGTGGGTAAGATTCAATTTGGGGACCCGCTGCTTGATTGCCAATGCCTTACTCACTCTGTGACTTGGTCCGTTAGTCACTTCGCCTCTCTGTGTTTCCAATTCCATCATCTGTGAAAACCGCCTACGTGGGATTGTCTACTTAAACCTCTCAGGACAGTGGTGGGCACATCGCAAGTCCATTATGAGTGTTTTCTACCATTCTTGTTACTTTGTGGGCTCTCGGAGCACAGAACCCTGTTTGACTCCTGGTTGAGAGGGGAGCGTGGAGGGCAGAGGGCAGATGCCTGAAGGTAAGCAGGCCATTAAAAGTAGAATGGAAATAGACAAGAGGAAACCAAGCGCTTTCTCTTTAGATAGCTATCAAACCATGCTTCGCTGCAGACTATGGGCTTGGGTATGGCCGAGATCAAAGGCGCTCTTATGTGAGGTGACATTTCTGAGCACAGGGCTGAGTTGTAAAACTCTTGAATGGAAGGTTTTGGCACTCAGAGCAGCTTGGGAATAGAAAGGCAGAATTTTTATAGAGGCGATTCATGGAACTGCTTATGCTCATGCAGAATCCAGACTGTTATGACTCACTTCTCTCTTTATTGCTTTGGACCAAGAACTGTTGTTTCCTTTTAAGTCCCTCTGTAGGAGCTGAGCTACAGCCTAGGGCCAAGATAACTCTTCAGGAAGACAGTGTGGCTTCAGTGAGTGTGAACAGGAGTACCCCTTTGTTGGGCTCTGGGTCCAGCGTCCTGGACAAGCCAAATAAGGATTTTATTTTTACCAGGAGATAGAATTTCTTTTGGAAACTGGCAGCATCCTTAATGGCTCTTGACCTTCAGATAAGCTTCCCTTTTGTCTGTCTGCCATTTTCCTTTTATGAACGCGCAGGCTAAATTTGATTGTGCGACAAGGAGGGGGACAGTAGAACAACTTTGGAGCGTAGAAGTCAGTGTGTCTGGGTGGCCTCGTTCGCAGTTAGGAACAGCGGAAGGGGTCATCGGGAGTCCAGTTTGCCTGGGGTCCTGTTAGGGCTCCGGGGAAGAGGATTCTGGGACTGATGGTCGGGCCTCGTGTGCTGGGCAGACCTGTGAGCTAGCTCTCAGTATTCCGCACCTTCTTGTGTCTCCTCCTTTGTGAAACTTCCCCCTCATGTGTCTGTGCTGGACCCACTGACCTGCTTCTCGTGAACAGACCATGACAAAGGTAACAGGATATCGCTTCCATTATTAGGACACAGAAGACTGTGATTTCTACCTTGCTAGGACTCTTCTTGCCGCCCCTTTCTCTTTCTCTTTCTTGTCTTTTCTACTTGCACACTTTGAGGAAGCTGGACGCCATGTTGGAGAGGAAGTTGCCCCGTGGCAAGGAAATGAGGGTCGCTTTTGGCCAACATCCGGCAAAGAACCAACACCCTCAGTCCAACGCCTGTGAGGAACTGAAGCCTGCCAACACCCACTGGGTGAGTTAGGAAGTATGGTCTGCCCTAGTGAGTTGACTGCAATCCAGCTGTCACCTTGGTTTCTGTCTTGTGAGAGGTCCTGAGGCAGAGGACCTAGTTAGGCAGTGCCTGGATTCCTGACCTCCCCAAACTGCAGGAAAATTGTGTATAGTTTTAGTTGTTAAATTTTCAGGTAATTTTTAATTCCTCAATATGAAACTAATATACTAGGTCAATGAAATTCACTACCTTGAGCAAAGAGGGAAACAAAGTCTGCCCCGAGGGGTGCTTGAGTGGCTCAGTTGGTTAAGCGTCTGCCTGCGGCTTAGGCCATGATCTCTGGGTCCTGGGATCGAGTCCACATTGGGAATCCCTGCTCAGTGGGGGGCCTGCTTATGCTCTCTCCTTCTCTGTCTCAAATAAATAAATAAAATCTTAAAATAAAGTCTTCCCCCAAACTCTGGGGTTTTAGGTACTCTCTGTGGTTGGGAACTCACTATGAAGTAGGAGACCATCCTGAATTCATGAAGACAGAGGTTCTAGGTTGCTGAGGTTGCTGTGTGTGTGTTTAAGTTTTTATTTATTTATTTAAGAGAGAAAGAGAGAGAGAGAGGATGCAAGTGGGGACGGACAGAGGGAAAAGGAGAAAGAAACTGAGGCAGACTTCCCATTGAGCTCCAAGCCAGCTTGATCCCATGACCACAAGATCATGACCTGAGCTGAAACCAAGATTTAGACACTTGCCTGACTAAGCCACCCAGGTGCCCCAGTTACGGTCTTTAATACAGTACCTAGAAGTTATCTCAAGACCTTGGGAAAGAATGCCAGAACCAGAAGAGCCAAGATTTCTTTGGGATTCTAACTGAAGTTGAAGTCACTGGTTGGGAGGAAGTCTCCCCTTCAGTGAGTAACAGCAGGAAGTGTTAAGTGTGAGACAGAGAAGCACATTCAGGTTTCAGTCATTGATAACTCTGGCTTCAGAATAGGATTCCCATATGTTTGGAGGACAAGAATCACAAAGAAAGACGAAACTGTAGATAGGTGGTACGGGAGCAGCAAATGCTGAAGGATTCCTTTAAGCATCCCAGAAGAGGCACCCGGGTGGCTCAGTGGGTTAAACTGCTGCCTTCGGCTCAGGTCATGATCTCAGGGTCCTGGGATCGAGTCCCGCATCGGGCTCTTTGCTCAGCAGGGAGCCTGCTTCCCTCTATCTCCCTCTCTGCCTGCCTCTTTGTCTGCTTGTGATCTCTGTCAAATGGATAAATAAAATCTTTAAAAAAAAAAAAAAAAGCATCCCAGAAGAAATGACCTATTAGTGCCAACAGAGGTAGAAAACTACACTTCAGTAAAAGAAACAAAAATTTAAATGAATAAGGCTTAATGTGGAAAATTTGAATAGACATGGGTAGAGATGAGTAAAAGTTAATCAAAGGTAATCCCATTTCCCAGAGATAATCAATATTAATATTTTTGTATATTTCTCTTCGTCAGTGCATATTTTTATAGTATTCATATTTTTTTTTCAAAATATTTTATTTATTTATTTGACAGAGAGAGATCACAAGTAGTCAGAGAGGCAGGCAGAGAGAGAGAAGGAAGCAGGCTCCCCGCTGAGCAGAGAGCCCGACGTGGGATTCGATCCCAGGACCCTGAGATCACGACCTGAGCCGAAGGCAGCGGCTTAACCCACTGAGCCACCCAGGCGCCCAGTGTTCATATTTTTTTTTACTGTATATGCAATTTTGCTTTAATTAAAACTTTAAATTTTGTTTAAATTAAAACTTTAAAGCATACAGAAAATATCGACATCAAGTGTAGTGGTTTAGATTGGTGGCAATGAATGTTCCTTCACCCACTACAAAAACGCTGGCTAAGACAAAACAGACCTTTATTTTTCCCTCACATAAAAGACTGTAGATAGTCAGTCCAGGGCTGATTTGACATTCTACAAAATCATCATTAGGAACTCAACTTCCCCTTATCTTCTGTGCCATTCCTGAGATGCCCTCATGCTTACTATGTGGTTGTTGGAGCTCCAGCAATCACATTCATATCCCACACCATAGGAATGCCTCTTCCTCATTAAAGAGACTTTCAGGAAGTTTCCTACAACATTTTCACATCTTATTGGCTCACATTTAGTCAGTCATATGCCTACATCTGATTGCATGGTGGGCAGAAAATTAAGTCTTTCATTTAAGATGATGATGTATCCAGGTAAAAAATCTTTGTCACATCATGGAATCACTAACCAGATTTAACACATGATATCACCTTGCTAATTTGGATCCATTTTTTAATGTTTGAAATTAAGAAATGAAGAATCAAAAGATATAGGGACGCCTGAGTGGCTTAGTTGGTTAAGGCACTGCCTTCAGTTCAGGTCATGATCCCAGGGTCCTGGGATCGAGTCCCACATCGTGCTCCTTGTCCAGCAAGGAGCCTGCTTCTCTCTCTGCCTCTGCCTGCCACTCTGCCTGCTTGTGCTCTCTCTATGACAAATAAATAAATACAATCTTTAAAAAGATCTTTAAAAAAAAGAATCAAAGATATAGATGGGTTCTACTTTCACTGAGGATGTGGAAAGCTAGAAGCGTCACTCCTATTTAACAAGAAAATCCAGATAAACTACAAAATCATAAGCTTTTCTTGAACCCATTACAGAATTGAGGCCGGAGGGTGAAGTACACTGATATCCAAGGAAAGACAGTCATCTCCAAGGAGAGACAGGAGATAAGCACTAAGCTTCCCTTTGGCAGAACCTGGGAGGAAGAAACACTGGTACCATTCTAGTCAAGAAGAAGTCAACTAAAATTTTTGATGAATTTCTAAAGGCTGAGTGTGAGTTACTGTGACAGTATAGACATCTTGGGGGCCCCGAACACAAGGGAAGTTCACACTCATTAGGAGGTGCTTCACATGGGCCTCTATTGCATGCTTACAAGGAAACACTGAGGCAAGAAGGGAGACCAGAAAGCGCTTATCTAGATGTGTAGACCTCAAGGAGATTCGTCACCACGGCAGGAGTCTTTTCCCCTGAGGAACTAAAGCTGTAAGCTGTCGAAGGAGGAATGTTCACCCACAGAAGCACAGGTGGGAACCCACGGTGGCTGGGGGGAAAAAATAAAAGAAAAAAAAATTCATTTTTATCTCAGGGAAAGAGGTAGAAAAGTTCTAAGCAAGAATGCTAGAACAGCATTTTATTTTATTTTTAAAAAGATTTTATTTATTTATTTGTCAGAGAGAGAGAGAGAGTGAGCACAGGCAAACAGAGTGGCAGAGCAAGGAGCCTGATGCAGGACTCGATCCCAGGACACTGGGACCATGACCTGAGCCGAAGGCAGCTGCTTAACCAACTGAGTCACCCAGGCATCCCCAGTATTTTAGTGGTCTCCTACTGGTAGGGAAGGGGCAGGATGCTATCTCCAGAAGAAGACCTTCTAAAGGGATAAGACAGAGTTTGGCTGCCATGTGGAGGAAGGACAGGGTCACTAAGGAAGTTCATACCTATGAGACACAGGCACACACAGACTTCCAGAACAGCACAGAATTTCCCCTTTATCCCCTTTTCACACCATTCAGGGTAGCATGCACTGAGAACCAAGAAACAGCAGCTTCCCACTGGGGTGGGGACAAAGGTATGGAAGGAGATCCCCCATGTGGTGCGTTGGAACAAAAATATCAAGAGAAACCCTCTAACATCCAACATCCAGCCCCTCCACTAAGCACATGGTAACCCTAAAGGAATCTGAAGCTAGGGGTGTGCTGGAAGGAACCACAGCAAACACAAAACTCCAACCCTATTCAGTTTCTGACGAGGTCAGCGTAACCCTCCACACTAATGACCTACTGAAAAGAAGGCATGAACCCATTCCCAGCATAAATGTTATCCACCTCGGTTGTTACTATTCTGAACACACTGCCCATTCAATTAAAAATTATAGGATATTCACAGAGGAAAAAAGCCCATTGGGAAAGACAAAGAGGAACAAAACCAACCTCAGAGACTATCCAGGTGTTGGAACTCTCAGGGAATTTAAAATAACTATTAAAATAACTATGATTAATGTGTTAAAGGCTCTAGTGGAAAATGTGGATGACATGCATGAACAGATGGGGGACTTCAGCAGAAAGATGAGAAATATAAGAAAAAGTCAAATGGAGCTGCTAGAAATAAAAAACAAGAAATGGCATCAAGGTATCTTTGTGATTAGTTTTTTTTTTTTTTTTTTTTTATTTGATAGACAGAGATCACAAGTAGGCAGAGAGGCAGGCTGGGGGCGGGGGTGGGGTGGAGAGAAGGAGGCTCCCCGCTGAGCAGAGAACACTCCATCCCAGGACCCTGAGATCATGACCTGAGTGGAAGGCAGAGGCTTTAACCCACTGAGCCACCCAGGTGCCCTTGCGATTAGTTTTTTTTTTTAATTATAAAGTTAAAATTGGTTTAACTACTATATACTATCCCATTGGTTTATTTATCCATTCCCCAAATGACGGAAAAATAGGTTTACCTTACAATATTATTAACACTGCTGCAATCAGTACTTTTACATATCTTGTGAACATGTAACTTCCATAATTTGTTCCTCGGCATGTAATTCTGAGTTGAAAATAAGCGATTTTCACTGTTACAAAGTACTGTCAGATTGTTCATCAAGGCAACTGAACTGATTTTACACTTCTGCTAGCAATGAACAACACTTCTTTCTTTTTGACACTTTTGGCACAATTTGGTTCTTAGAACTTTTTTTTACATAATTTTCAGTTCTTAGAACTTCTTGACATAATTTGGTAACAATTAGGATCTAAAAATACTAAGTGTTACATTAGTAATAATATTACTACTACTAATAATAACACTAATAATACTAATACTACTAATAATACTAAGTGTTACACATATTATTAGACCCTAATTGTTGCCAAATTATGGGTGTCAAATTATGTTTTAATGTTGTTTTAGATTTCATTTCTTCTGAATATCTTTTTAAAAAAAGTTTATTTATTTTAATAATCTCTACAACCAAGATGGGGCTTGAACTCAAAACCTTAAGATCAAGAGTCCTAAGTTCTTCCAACTGACCCTGTCAGGTGCCCCTCCCCTGAACATCCTTTTATATGTTCATTGGATATTTTTGTTTCTTTAAATTCCCTAATCATATCCTTTGTTCATTTTAATGAGATTGTCTTTTAAAAATGTTCGTAATATGTATTTATCCTAGTTGATTAATCTCTGTTGATTATATGCTTATTGTGGGTGTCCTTTTATTTTATTTTTTTTTAAGATTTTATTTATTCATTTGATAGAGAAAGATCAGTAGGCAGAGAGGCAGACAGAATGAGATGGAGAAGCGAGCTCTTTTCCTGCGGAGCAGAGAGCCCGATGCAGGGCTTGATCCCAGGACCCTGAGATCATGACCTGAGCTGAAGGCAGAGGCCTTAACCCACTGAGCCAGCCAGGTGCCCCTGTCCTTTTATTTTTGTTATGGACCTCTTTTTTCATCCTCAGGTTTTAATAGTAATTTATAAAATTTAACCTTTATGGGTTTTTTTTATGTCTTATGAATTACTCTCCGACTGTGGTATCATAAAATTACATTCTCTTCTATTTTCTTCCAAAAGTGCTAGAAATACTGCTTTTCACATTTACAATTTGTTTTATGTGAGATGGGGTTTAATTTATCACTTTCTTCATGACGTCAATTGTCCCAGCAGTATATTCTAAATTGTGTTTTCTTTCCCCAGTGGTTTTCAATGCCACTGCTCTTGAGTTCTAAGTTACTATTTATATGTGAGTGGGTCTGTTTCCAGGATTCTTATTTTGCCAGAGGTGTCTGGCCTCACACTGTGAGTCAGCTGTGAGAACTGTTTTTTTTTTTTTTTAAAGATTTTATTTATTTATTTGACAGAGAGAGATCACAAGTAGGCAGAGAGGCAGGCAGAGAGAGAGAGAGAGGGAAGCAGGCTCCCTGCTGAGCAGAGAGCCCGATGTGGGACTCGATCCCAGGACCCTGAGATCATGACCTGAGCCGAAGGCAGCAGTTTAACCCACTGAGCCACCCAGGTGCCCCGAGAACTGGGGTTTTGAGGAACTTTTATTCTCAATGAACATACTGAACGTAGGCACAGGAGACCCAGACAGATCACTTCCCAAACACTTCAGATTGTCCCTCTCACTAAGTACAATGTGCAAGTTACCCCACTGGAGTTCTAAGTATGACTACGTGATTTGGGGGGAAAAGGTAAAGGGAACGGAGCCTCTCCTATATCCTCTCCCTATATCCCTCTCCCTATTTTCCTCTATCTTTATTGGAATTATTGAAATTTTCACTATGGCATAGCTTATCAAAAATTAAATCATGTGATAGAAGAGGCAACATACCTATTTAGCAGAGTAGGAAATGGGTTTAAGGAGATGTAACTTCTTCCTTTATTTTTTTCTCACGGGGTAATAGAATGGGAGACTAGTAGAAATCTTTGAGATCATTGGTACAGCTCTCCTGTTTTCTAAATGGGTAGAGATGCCTGGGACAGTTCGTGTTTGTACCATTTGTTTCAGAATGATAATCAATGGAAACTTCTTTCATTATCAGAATGTCTTGGTTTGGATAATAAATTTTATGACCACTTTACTGATGAGAACACAGATTCTTAGAAGCTAAAGGATTTTGTTTTAAAACTTGTTTTATTAGTCACAAAGGGATACTGTTGATAACAGATTTCCCTTAACTTTCCCCTAGGAAATACATCTAACTGTAAGTATATTTAACATTTTTTCTCAGTAAGTATGATGTGAATTTGAGATCTTGACTAACATTATGCCTGAGAAACCACTTAATATTTAATTGGTTTGAAGATGGGACACTTGGGTGGCTCTGTCAGTTAGGCCACTGCCTTTGGTTCAGGTCATGATCCCAGGGTCCTGGGATCGAGTCCCACATCGGGCTCCTTGCTCAGCAGGTAGCCTGCTTCTTTCTCTGCCTCTGCCTGCCATTCTGCCTGCTTGTACTCTCTCTTTCTTTCTCTCTGATGACTAAATAAATAAAATCTTTAAGATGGTTATGTTTCTTAAAAAAAAAAAAAATTGGTTTGAAGACATAAAATTGAGTGACCAAATGGTTGGACAAAGCTAAACTCAACACTATGGGCTAAGTCATTTCCATAAATCACACTGACATTGGAGGTGCTGTCATAGGGACCAAACTTCAACTCAACTTGCTCTTCCTTTATTGGTTTTCCTTTACCTATACTGTAAGGTATGGAAAAATGCTGAACTGAGCTAATATATCCCCCCCATCTTCTATTACAAATGTATAGAAATGTGGGATAAGCCATCTATATGCAGTTTATATATGTGTGTAAAGACTTTTTTTATATGTAGTTTATCCAGCATTTATGTACATACACACAAATATACATAAATATAAACTACACATATATAATTCATATATCTGAGTACATATAATTCACACAAACACATTTATATTTATATGAGAATAAAGGTTAAAAAAAAAAAAGAATAAAGGCGAAGAATGATTTCATCTGAAGAACCAAAAAAAATCACTTGACCAGAAAGGAATACGTTGGTAAATCTAACCCCATTAATTAAGATTTTTCTATTTATCCAAAGACAACATTCAGAGAGTGAAAATACATGCTACGGAGTGGAGAAAGATATATGCTGCGCACCTAACTGACAAATGAATTATATTCAATAGAAAAAGTCAACTAAAGCGTTGAACAGGGACTTTGGTAAAGAGGAAGCCAAGCTCATTCTCTCTCTCCCCCCCTAACTAGAGGTGAATCTCAGTGATGGGAGATATACACGTTGAGCATGCTATTCTTTTAACTTCTTGAAAATTTGAAAATAAAGCATCAGGAAAAATAAAAACATAGTCAAACTCAAAGAAAAAGTAAGATTCCTCAATGACAAAACTGAAGAGAGAACTCCCAAGGGGAGCAGTAAGTGTTACAGCTCATGTCACAATGACTTAGGGAAGATCAGATTTTGGTGTGAGCCCCAGGAACTCGGGGCTAGGAATTGAACCCCCTGTAGTGACAGGAAGCATGTAACATAAAGAACTAAAAGTTAACTTCCTGCATATAACCAGATTGCATGGAATGGCTGCTTTCTCCAAAAAAGCAGACTAGAAAACTCTCTCTAGTATCCCAAGAAAGCAGTAAGAAAGCTTGTCTCAGCCTGATGTTCTGTGTAAAAAAACAAAAAGCAAAACAACAACAGAAAACTCTTCTGAAAAACTGAAGCCACATTCTTGTGCTGTATATGAATATTGAGTCCAAATATTCCATTAACTACATTATAGATAGACTGGGTTCAGACAGATGAACTCTCTAAAGCATTCAACAGACGTAGATTCACAATTATGCTAAAGGGATACTTTCTTAAGGGGCATGAGATTTCCAGTAAGTATTAAGTCACAATAAAAAAAAATAACAGATCAGGGCGCCTGGGTGGCTCAGCGGGTTAAAGCCTCTGCCTTCGGCTCAGGTCATGGGGTTGAGCCCCCCATCGGGCTCTCTGCCCACCAGGGAGCCTGTTTCCCCTCCTTCTCTCTGCCTGCCTCTCTGCCTGCTTGTGAGCTCTGTCTGTCAAATAAATAAATAAAAAACTTAAAAAAAAAAAACAGATCATGGGGCACTTGGGTGTCTCAGTTGGAAGCATCTGACTCTTGATTTCAGCTCAGGTCATGATCTCAGGGTCCTGGGATGGAGCCCTGCAGTGGGCTTCACGCTCAGCCAACAGTCTGCTTGAGGATTCTCTTTCCTTCTTTCCCCGTCCCTCCCCCAACTCACACACACTGTTTCTCAAATAAATAAATTAAAAAAAACAAAAAAAAAACAGTTCATGTGAGGAAACCATCCATACAAAGAAGGGTTAGTACCTTCAGGACTTAAAATTGTATAATAATGTGAGAAAGGTGATAACATAAGAATCCACAAAGCAATCAGACTTTAGAAAAAGAGACCCTGGTGCGAGAAGAGGATACTCTAAGAAGAGCAAAAAGATAGATTTGGAAATAAGCAAATTAAACATTTAGCAATTAAAAAAAGTTATTGGAATTAGAAAAAAAAAATCTCTGTGGATGGAATAAAGAGCAGGTTACACAGGTCTGATGAAATGATTAGTGACCTGGAAATTTGTTCTGAGGAAATTACCCAGAATGCCACAGACAGATTATGATATGGGAAAAATGAAAGACATTTTGTTGGGTGGGGAGTAGAATGACCATGGAATGAGGCAGGCCGACATAAGTCCAACTGAAGTTCCAGAAGGAGAAAAGAGAAAAAACTGGGAAAAGCCATATTTAAAGAAGAGAATGGTTGAGGCACCTGGGTGGCTTAGTCGGTTAAGTGTCTACCTTCAGATGAAGTCATGATCCCAGAGTCCTAGGATCAACTCCTGCATTGGACTCTCTGCTTCATGGGAGCCTGCTTCTCCCTCTGCCTCTCTCTCTCTTACTGTGTCTCCTAAATAAATAAGTAAATAAAATCTTAAAAAAAAAAAAAAAGGAAATGGACGAGAATTTTCCAGAAGAAAAGACATGTCTACCTGCATTTGAATGTGAGATTCTTTTTAGTTTCAGCTGGACCAAGAGATTGAGCACAATTCAATAGGTAACAAGTGTGACCCAGATTTAAAAGTTTGTTTCTTGGTCACAAATGCAGGACACACTAATAGATTGTAGAACTGGTCTGACAATATGAGTCAGTAACCTGCTTTTGACCTATAGAGGACATTAAAGATGAAGAGGCTTAGAGAGGGCGTTTTCTTTTCTTTTCTTTTTTCTTTCTTTTTTTTTTTTTTTATGACCCAGTATCATTAACTTTATTTATTTTTTAAAATTTTATTTTATTTTTTTCAGTGTTCTAAGATTCGTTGTCTATGCACCACACCCAGTGCTCCATGCAATACGTGCCCTCCTTAATACCCAGCACCAGGCTCACTCATCCGCCACCTCTCCTCCCTTCAAGAGAGTTACTGACATGCTATGTTTTCTCGAACATTGGTGGAGGAGGAGCAGGAGGAGGCTTTCCTCTCATCTCTAACCAAGAGAAAGTGACTTCAGTAGTACTGCTTGGCAAGCCTGACACGTGTTTCCTGAACTTGGAGGATCCTAGGAAAGATACATTCCTGAAAAATCTAAAATCAAGAGGCATGGTAGAGCCATTCCTCTCCTGTAGCGGAGTGACAAGTGGCGGCTACATTATTAGGACAGAGCTGCACTTTCATTAAATGTGGGTAAAGATGTCTTCTCTCCAAGCTGGGGAGGGGAAGATATGAATTGGAATACACTTACAGTTTTGAATTCATATTGGACTAGCCCCACAGTATGCAATTGTTAGGTTATGATCGAAGCTTTCATATTGGAATGGGGAAGGAGCTGCAGAGAAAGTCTGAAGGGACTGAAGGAATCAAGTTAGCTTTTTCTTGTATCCTTTTTGGGTCTAGCTTAATGTACACGGTAGTTAAATATGAAACTTTCAGAGATAACTGGGCTGCTCAGTTGGCTAAACGTCTGCCTTTGGCTCACGTCATGATCCCAGGGTCCTGGGACTGAGTCTCATCTTGGGCTCCCTGCTCAGTGGGGAGCCTGCTTTTCCCTCTGTCCCTCCCCCCTGCTTGTGTGCTCTCTCTCTGTGTCAAATAAATAAAATCTTAAAAAAAAATGAACCTTCAAATTGTGAAATTACATAGATCACAGTTAATATAAAACCCATTTGTATTTATTGCCCATTTTAGTAATGTCTTGAAGAAAGAGAAAAACCTTCCCCTCTTTGGAATAAAAGAAATTCCAAATGTGATGCTCTGAGAAGGACACATGGTTGATGTGATATGCCCAGGCAAGGATGTAGAATGTGAATCTAATGAAGAAACATTAGAGAAACCCCAAATGAGGAACATTCTATTTAAAAATTGGGGAGGGTTAGGTAATAAAATGGTCAGTGTGAAAGGTGTGTAAAGAGTCTGGAGTCATGAAGGCTAAAGATAACATGGCAGCTAGATCAATACCTAAGACTAGTTTGGATTGTGTACTTAGGGGATAGGGAAGATGATGCTACAAAGGACATTACTGGATCAACTGAAGAAGTCAGAATAAGGAAAGATTAAATACAATGTATCATTCTTTTTTTTTTTTTAAGGTTTTATTTATTTGACAGACAGAGATCACAAGTAGGCAGAGAGGCAGGCAGAGAGAGAGAGGAGGAAGCAGGTTCCCTGCTGAGCAGAGAGCCCGATGTGGGGCTTGATCCCAGGACCCCGAGATCATGACCCGAGCCGAAGGCAGTGGCTTAACCCACTGAGCCACCCAGGTGCCCCTACAATGTATCATTCTTAAATTAACTAATGTTGATAACTATACTGTTGGCTGTATAAGAGAATGTCTCTAAGGAAATGTAGACTAAAGTATTAAAGGTATGAGATGCATGACTTATCTTTAAACGATTTGGAAAAAAATTGTGTGTGGGGGTGGAGAGAACAAATAAAGCAAATGGAGTAACAGGTTAAGAGTGAATTTAGGTAAATGGTACCTGAATATTCTTGTACTACCTTTATTTTGCAAATTTTCTTTAACTTTGAAACTATTTTCAAATATTCAAAAAACAAACACGAACAACAACAGACAAATAAATAAGGAACCAGAGAGACAAAACACATTGCCTGCAGCAGAGATGATGCCAAGGACAACGGGGTTCTTCAGAGCAGCAGTAGAGGACAGAAGCAATAGAATTGCCATTTTCAAACTGCTTAAGGAATGCAGCCTTCCATCTTCAGTGATTTTATCCTAGCTAAACTATCATTCGGGGGTGAGGGTCATTTAAAAATAGTGAAAAAAAAATACTTAATGGTTTTTAAATGTTTATTTATGAGTCATCTCTACACCCAAATGGGGCTCGAACTCAAGACCCCAAGATCGAGTCACAGGCTCCCCTGACTGAGCCAGCCAAGTGCCTTCAAAATACTTAGCTAATGATTAAAACCATTACTCACTGTTTCTTGCTGAAAGAGCCACCAAAGGGTTTGCTTCAAGGAGAAGGAAATAGATTTCAAAAGAAAGGAGGGGGATGCAAAGATACAAAGATGAGCAAAGTGGTTAGTAAATGTGAGTGAATCTAAAACTTTGACTAAAAATTAACTATTGAATGATCACATTTTTATGGTTAAAGATGGGGAACTAAAATTTTAGACAGCAATAACATGAAAGGTGGGAGAGAATGATCCACATATTAAATATTAAAACATTAAAACATTTTAATATCCTAACATTTTCCTTATGGCAATGATGCATGTGAATGACTTAAGATAAATTAAAAGAAGAGAAACAGAATCTAATTTCTTAGATGGTTAGAGGAAACAGGTAACAAAGACAACAAAGACAATGATACTTCCTTTCCCCTGAAAAAGGGTAGGAAAGGAAAAGTATAAATAGAAAGAAAAACCCTACAAAATAAGAATGATGGAAATAAATTCAAATATGTTGGTAATCACAAGAAATGTAAATATTCATGGGTTGGAAAACCACATCGAAGTCAAAACAAACTAACCAGAACTGTGTGTATCAACAGCTGTCTCAGAAGCATTGTACGAAACAAGATTCTAAAGGATACACACTGTTTGGGACCACTTTGTAAAATAGAAAAAGACACAAAACAATGTTACTTATTGTTCATGGATACAAACACACGTAGCAGAATAGCGAATGGAGCTTCCAATTTAGTGATTATTTCAGGAGAAGATGGGAGATGGAGGAAAGGGAGGAAGATAACTTATTTGCACTTTTTTCCCCCTTAAAAGAACAATAATTCTGAAGCAGCCATGATAAAAAGTTAGTGTGATATATTTCAGTGGTGGAATGTGGGTGTCTGTTATATTAATTTCTGGACTTCTCTATTTAAAATAATAATGGACTCCCCCGCCCCCACAAAACCTCTATATTTTCTGCTTGGTTCCATTTTCCTAAGGTCATAGGGAAGATACATTTCCTCTCATGGATGTAGGTTTAGGTGAGGATGTGGGTTATTTGTTTCCCTCCCCTCCCAACTTCATGCTCTGCTCTGTGGGGCCCCATGGACTGCAGGACCCAGGCTTCCTTGTCAGCCTGCTTGCAGATTTGGCCAGTGGGAGGCACACGGGGGAGATTGGAGGTTGTGATAAAGAGAGGTCTGGAAATTTCTTCCCCCGTTGTCTTCCGGTTTGGGCATCCTGTGGTTATAGCTGCCTCCTTCCTCCATAAGCCCAACTCCACCAAACAGCCTTTCCTCCAGGGTTCCTGCTCCCACTGGGCTCTACTGATATTATTTCCTGCTCCTGACTCAACACGGCCTGGGGGTGGTGACCAATTCTCACCTTTGTTCCTCTCCAGATGTCTTACTGTAATACCTTCTTTGTCCCTTTAACTCTGAGAACAATACCTGCGTTAACATTTTTGTGTTTTAACCACCTGGGATGACACAAGAAGATACTCCAAAAAATCAAAAGTGACTTTTATTTTCTTTTTTCTTTTACATAACTTCTTTGCCGTGTATGAAATCACTGGTAAGGGGACCTCTAAGTCCCAGCCTATCGGCACTATCAGAGCACGATGGAAAGGGATCATGGCTAACTACGTCAGAAGACCTACACAGGTGCCAAAGGTCTTACGATTCCTTGAATGGTATCAGTTGTGTTTTATGATTTCTACTCAATGAATTTTGATGGAGTGCTACTCTGTCCCAAGAATGGTCCCAGGGACTGGGGATACGTTGTCGAACAAGAGGCGGTAGTCTTTGTCGTCAAGGAGCTTCAGTAGACAGGGAAAGGAAGGCAAACCTAGTACCAAGAGACACATTAAATTCTAGGAAGATGGAAGTAGTGAGTGGTTGGGGTACCCGGGAGGGTCTCATCCCACCCAGTCTTGTAGCACACGAGATAGCTTCCCAAAGGAAATAACATTTAATCTGAAACCTGACATTTACATACTAGGGAGCCAGATTAAGGAGAACAGCTAGTGGGAAGGAATGAGGTTTAGTTTTTAGTTTTGAGGTATTCTAGGCAGAGAGAAAAACAACTTAGGCAAAGATCAGCAGGGGATAAAAAGCATTTGGGAATTTGAAAGTATATCTCTTGGCTTAATGTATAGATTGCAGGAGAGAGGGAGAGTGTTGAGGCAGGGGAGGAAAGCAGAGGGCAGATCACAAAAAGCCTGATGAGTGAGTTTAAGGATATGCATGTTATTAGGAGATCAGTGAGAGCTGTTAAATCTTTTTTAAAGTAGGTGGTATATATATCATAATGATATTTGCATTTAAGAAACATTACCCTGAGGATGAACTTCAGATAAATAGAACTAGAGGGAGTTATCTTAGGTCTCTGGAGTAATCTAGACCAGAGACGATGAGCTGGGCTTGAGGCAGTGGGGCTGGACAGAGCGGACGCAGCAGGAACAATGGCTTGTGCAGGCCACTTGAACCCAACCTGTCACATTCAGGCAACTGGTTTTGCCCTTAATCACAATATGTTATATAACATATATATTATATATATAATATATTTTAAGGTTTATTTATTTTTGTGGGGAGGGGCTAAGGTAGAGTCTTAAGCAGACTGTGTCCTGGGCATGAAGCCCTACAAGTGGCTTCATCTCACTACTCTGAGATCACGACGTGAACCAAAACCAAGAGTCAGATGTTTACGTGACTGTGCCACCCAGGTGCCCCAGGCAGGGGATATTTTGTATCCATCTCTGTGTCTCCAATACCATGGGGGTGCTCAGGGAATGAATGTTGTTGACTAAGTGGATCTCTGGGACAGGCTATTTTTGGTGCAGTGGTTACCTTCATGACTTCCACACTCAACTAGGGAAGTTCAATGATGACTGTGAAGTCATTGTCTACAGCTATTTCAGAAGCACAGGAGGGCATGCGTGCTTTAACTTGGTTCACTGTGCATCTTGAAACGCACAGACTGTTTTTCCCTGACCCCGTTCTCTTGTGCCATCTGCTGGGATGAGCATCTCACGGCATCCCGGAGCAAGATAACCAATGAAGATGAAACTGAAAGCTTTGCGGGAGAAACAGCAGACAATCCCCGGGACGGGCGTACAATTTCATTGCAGAGACAAGTGTCGTGCCCCAATTATTGTCCATTTGCTGCTCACCTCGAATGTTTTCCCAAGACAAGTACCCTTTTCTACTGGTTTTCATACAGATGCTCCTTCAGGGTTTGCAACAACCCTAAAATGCCAGCCGTTATTATTATCACTGGTGGAATGAGGGCAGAGAAACACAGAGATTTAAATGAAATGCCATCTCCAAGCTGCAGACAAGTGGCCGAATCAGCCCTGAAGCCTGCTTTACTCCTCACTGCACACTTGACTCACAAAACATGTCAAACACAATAGCAGAGAGGTCAAGAGGGGGCAGAGATAAGCTGCTTAGCCGAGGCATGGACAGAGCTGGCGTGGCATGGAGAAGCTGGCAGCTTCTCAGTCTTGTGTGATTCAAATGCTGAGTGTTGGTGTGGGGGTTCCTGGGGGAGGGAAGAGCAGGACCAATTCTCCTGCACTGTATGTTCTCCAGTGACGAGTCAAGGCGATGTCCCCAAGGGACACATTTTTCTAGTTCTATGCAAATGGGTAGTATTTGCACCAAGATGGTACCTATAACCTTCGGTGGATATTGCCATACAGAATAGATATTGCCGTTTTCGTTAATGTACGTGGTGAAAACAAAGTAACCAGTACACCATACTTCTCTGGTGGAAACCTGTTATTCTTCTATAAATACATACTTGTGTAAATCCACAAATATACTGTTGGTGTTAGAAAAATTCAAACATTCAAGGAAAGTGAAAATTCTCCTCTACTTCCCCCAAAGATACTGCTGTCAGTGGGATGCTTCCAGATCTTTTACTACGTGTTCACACACACATGGTTCCTATGGGAATGTGGGATATGGTTTAGTGTTTTGTCCCCCTATAGGAATGATGTCTTGCTGGAATGCCCTGTCCTGGCTTTCCAAGGGGCTCAGCCTCTCCTGACGCATTGGGGTGTGCGGTTGGGTTTGTTCGAGACCCCTCCTGGGATGCCCCACCTAACTGCCTACTGGCAGCCATCCTCTGCCCAGCCCTGGTCCCCCCACATCACGTCTCCAGGCTGGCAGCTCTCTACAGCTCACACCCAGCATTCTTTCTTTTTTATTGTGGTAAGATAGACATCACATAAAACTTTATTATTTTAACCATTTTTAGGCATGTCGTTCAGTGGCAGTGAGGGCATTCACGTGGCTGTGTAACTATCAACAAAACCGATCTCCAAAACGTTCTCATCTTCCCCAGCTCTGCACCCATGAAACACTGGCTCCCCATTCCCCTTCCTTCAGCCTCCGGCAACCACCTTCTCTATGAATTGGACGACTCCAGGTAGCTCATGTAAATGGAATCATATGGTATTCATCCTTGTGATTGGTTTATTTGGCTTTGCATTGTGTCCTCAACGTTTAGCCAAGCGGGAGCCTGTGTCAGAATTCCTTCCCATTTTAAGGCTGAATAATATTCCATTGTATGGATAGGCCATATTTTGTTTATCTGTAAGTTCATCCTCTAATGGACATTTGGGTGTTTCCTCTTCTTGGCTATTGGGAATAACGCCGCTATGGGCATGGGTGTGCAAACACCTGTTTGAGTCCCTGCTTTCAGTTCTTGTGGACATTTGCCCAAAAGTGATGCAATAGTTTTCTGAGCACATTTTAGGCTGGTGTTTCCTTCTTCAGTTGGATGCCTCCTGCTCTTCAGGTATTTACCATAGTTACATACCCACAGAAGGCAGTTCTCTTTGCTTTCTAGGATAGCAAACTTTTTTCAGCACTTATTTTTCAACACTTCTTTTTCCAGTTCTGAAGATTTTAGGCAGGAGAGGCTATTCTCAAACTCCTGCACTTCAAGACTCATTGAGAAGTCCATGTCGCCCCTCCCCCCACCCTGTAAATCCCCCCTGATCTGTCCTTGGGTGGGGGGGGGGTTACACTGAGCTCCCGTCTCCCTCACCCTGCTTAGTGTTTTCTTGCTACTATTTGTTTATAGCTCCATCTTACAATACTGTGGACTCTGTGAGGGAGAAGACTGGTTCTTTCTAATCTTTAGTTGAGTCTTTGTTTTTGCTTTTGAAGTAAACTCTACATGCAACATGGGGCTTGAACTCATGAACCTGAGATTGAGAGTCCTGTGTCTACCGACTGAGCTAGCCAGGCACCCCTGTTTCTTTTTTATCTTTAATCTGCGACATTGTATCGAGTGGTTGGAGTCTATTTAAACAGTTTTCTAAAAATTAATTAAAAATATTTTTAATAATAACACACAGGTTAAACAATCAAACAACAAATGAAAGGTTTTTATAAGCCTTAACTCACTGGCTTCTCATCTTGGTACTAATCTTCAGAAGGAAACAACTCTATTTCAATTTTCAGTTCTCTTGAGTATTAATCTGCTTCTCTAAATAATAATCTTGTACCACTACACCATCAGTCCTATGGAGTATTTTCTATTGGTTTCTTCTTTGATAGAATTTTGTTTTTCTATAAGAGGATTTAGTTCGCCTCTACCATCACCCATCTTTCTGTGCCCCCTGGCTGCAGTCCTTCATCCCTCCCTACCTCTTTGTCCACTGCCATGTGGCTTTGCAGACCCTCCCTGCTCCACAACTCATCCTTTGACTGTGGGCTCAGCCACGCGACACCCTTTGGATAATGGGATGTTCTTAGTCAAGATGCAGTAAGGGATTAGAAAAGTGCTTGCATGGCAGGGTCTGCTCTCTTGTATCTCTGCTGTTACCTGGTGAGCCTGCTGGTCTCTGGAGAAGGATAAGAGATGTGGGGCAAAGCTGTTCTGGTTGACTCATTGGCCCGCAGGGGAAAGCAAAGCCATTTAGCCAGACTGAGCCTGGATCAGGTGAACTCCAGTTCATCTGCAGATGGAGGAGTGAAAATAAATGACTGTTGTATTAAGCTGCTGAGTTTTGGGGGGTAATTTGTCACATAGCGATAGCTAACCAATACAAACATGCCCTCTTCCCTGCTGCCTCCCCCTTCTACAGTTATATCCTCATTTTGGTTCCTCTGCTATTGCAATTTTAACCTGTTTCATTCCATTAATTATTGATGGGATTGCTTCTCTCCGCATATTACCCTAAGTTTATTCTCACTCCTCTTCCCCGGATACTCACCACTTTCTGACTCCTGGCATCCATCAACTACACTTCGGCTTTTACACTGTGAGGTTTACGTTCATTAGCAGGTTGTCTTTAACAGAAATTTGGGGTACTTGCTGCTTCCTAAGTCCATCCTTACATCTCTGTGGGGGAGAATTGGGAAAAGATATTTTATTTTAGTTTTTATTTTATTTTTTTTAGATTTCATTTATTTGTTTGACAGACAGAGATCGCCAAGTAGGCAGAGAGGCAGGCAGAGAGAGAGAGGGAAGCAGGCTCCCTGCTGAGCAGAGAGCCCGAAGTGGGGCTCGATCCCAGGACCCTGAGGTCATGGCACGAGCCGAAGGCAGAGGCTTAACCCACTGAGCCACCCAGGTGCCCCGGGAAAAGATTATTTTAGAGAAAATCCACAACTTCCTATGAACTAGTTTGGCATGTCTTCCTTCTCTGCAACCGCATGATCCCAGGTTAATACACTTTTAGTCCTGTCAAATCTCCCGGAGACTGAAGTGTGAGAAGAATTAGGAGCAGGGTTGAATGTCAGGATACTTCTTTGCATTGAGTTATGTTGCACTATTAGCGAAGATAATGGAGAATAGAATGTTTCGTGTGTGACATCACATTTCTGTTGTCACACACATTTGTGCTCCCAGCAGATGGCTAGGTCATATAAATTCAATATAACAATCATACTTTATGAAGCTCTATTTTAATTAATAAGAATAAATTAAACCAAGTTGGGCATCGTGCCCAGGAAATCTGTATGACATAACTGTAAGAATACTGTCCATGGGTCCACTGCTTTTTACCAGTCACAATGAGAAACTGGAGGTGAAAATGGGTAGGTGTTTTGTAAGATTTGGACTGGACATGGTGACGTGAGAAACTGGAAGTCTCAATTTGTGGGAATGCTATCCTTTGTTGAATCTTTCGATCTTTCTTGACCCCTCTGCACCTAGAGGGGACAGAGAATGTAAGAAGGGACATCTTTCTTCCCTCCCAGGATGCTGGCTTCTTTTTTTGATCTCTGAAATTTTACCACATCTTGGCACAAGTAAATGTGGGTAAGTTCCTTAATTTCTCTTAGTTTCCTCAAATGTTGAAAATAAAGGCACACCTAAGTTCTGCTGTGAAGGGTAAATGAGTTGCCAAAGGCAAAACACCTTACATTCCTGAATCATAGAGGGCAGGTAACAAGAAATAGCTGCCTTTGTGATTAATCTAGTCATCAGCTTGATATACACATTTATTTTATTATTTAACTTAAGTAATTCTATTATCCTGTCCTACTTAGAGTGAGAATGTGTTTTTAATTTTCGTGCTATCGTCTTGCCTGTGATATCACCCCGCAGGGGTACTCCATGATTCCTGGCTGCTATCATCTCCAGCAGAGAAAATGGGAAAACCAGCGTCCAGGATTTTGGGCCGCTGTTGCTGGTCCTGCCACACGGTGTCGCTGTGGAAACAGACAACAGAGGGTGCCATCCTCCTGGTCCAAGCCCAGGGATGTTAGGGAAATCGGGAAGCACCTCTGTAGAACGCAGTGATCTGAGAGCAGCTCCTGTATCTCATTTCAGAATTCTGGAGAGATCAAGTTTAAGTACTTGGATGGAAGCAAACCTGTAGGATCACTGTGCATGCAGAAGACAGCTTCAGCCTTGTACACCCTGCCCATACCTGGGGCTCAGTCTTGTTGCCTTGTTTACTTCTCAGATCTTTGAGTGATGCATCCAGAAGCTCTATGATAGATGGCTTCTTTGCATATGGACTGTTACCATCATGTTCAAGTAATTAGTATCTTCTCCCTGGCAACATTGACTAGCAGGTTCCTGCTACAAAGAGGCCCTTGGAGGAGACCCAGCTGGGACCCAAGTTTGGAACACCCAACCTCCTTTGGGCATATTTCTGCACCGATGAGCTCCTTTGGCCAGCTGCTTCTGTCCACACTCATGCAGAGGGAGCCAGAATTAGGAGGCAGACAGTGCTTTAGAAATGCTGGAAGAGTATCAAGTTGCTGACTCTTGCCACTAAAGTCAGCTCTCATGTCTTTAAATGTATCGAGGGCACCCACCATGGGAAAGACATTCACAAAGAGATTCCCAAGATAAATAGTCTCATCTGGAAAGCCCATTGCTAAACTGCATGTACAATAGGATTCCATTTCCCCTATTTTCCTTTTACACTTCTCTGTTGCCCAAGTTCATTTTGATAAAGTATATGCATTACTTTTGCTTGTAGTAGAAATGATGAAGATTAACAAACACACACTATGCTGCTGGCATAGCGGTCATCTTTATAAGGATTGCTTTTGGGGAAATTGGGAAAACTGTGTTATTGAAATAATTTTCAAAGTGATGAACATAAAATAAAATCCATAAGGTCTGTAAGTGTCCAACTCTCAATCTCAGCTCAGTTCTTATCTTGGGATCACGAGTTCAAGCCCTTGGCTGGGATCCACACTGGGCATGGAGCCTACTTAAACTACAACAACAACAACAAAACCCAGATTCTAGGTAGGAGGTGGAGAAAGATGGCAGAGGAGTAGGTGACCTAAATTTCATGGGGTCCCAGGAATTCAGCCAGATAGTTGTCAAGATAGTTGTCTGAACACCTACAAACTCACCAGGAGATGGAAGAGAAGAAGAGCAGCAATTCTAGGAACAGAAAAGCAACTACAGAGGTGCACCGGTGGCTCAGCTGGTTAAGCGACTGCCTTCAGCTCAGGTCACGATCCTGGAGTCCAAGGATCAAGTCCCACATCAGGATCCCTGCTCAGCAGCGAGTCTGCTTCTCCCTCTGACCCTCCCTCTCCTCATGCATTCTCTCTCTCTCAAATAAATAAATAAATAAATAAATAAATAAGATCTTTAAAAAAAAAAACAAAGCAGTCACTTTCTGGAAGGTGGGATGTGTGGAGAAGTGAATCCGAGGTGATACACAGGAAGAGAGACCGTGGGGGGAGGGCCGACTCCCGGCAAGCGGCGGAGCAGCAGAGAACAAAACTGGAACTTTTAGAAGTCTGCGCCACTGAGGGACGGGGCTCCAGAGGCTAACTGGAGGGTGGAGCCCTTGCGGGGACAATGCGGTCTCAGGACACTTGGGGTCAGAGAAAGACCCGGGGTGTCTGAGGGTGGCAGAGCTCCCAGGTATCGGAGCAGGGAAGCCGGCTATAGAGAGGAAGCCAAGGGGTGAGCTCTCCGCTCGGGGTTACCTTACACCATGATCTGAGGAACCGTCAGGCCACTGCTCTTCCGGGAGGGACCCCACAAGTGGCAGATCCGGGGAGACTCACCTTCCTTCTCTGGAAGGAGTGGCACAGGATCGCGGGGCAGAAATCTGGATTTGGAAACTCCATGCGCCAGAGACGGAAACGGTGGGTGACAGGCCGGGTGAGCTTGGAGCGCAGCCGGGGACCAGGGAGACGGGAGGGATTGAGTCCTTTTCTCTGAAGCTGCGCTAAAGAGTGGGGCCCCGAGCTCTCGGCTCCTCTGGGCGGAGACTGGGCGGCGCCATCTTCATTCCCGCCCTCCGAGCTCTACGGAAAGCGCTCAGGGAATAAAAGCTCCGAGAGAGCGAAGCAAGTGGATGACTTAGCCCGGCCCCTGGCAAGGGCGGCGCAATTCCGCCTCCTGCAAAGAGATTTGAGAATCACGGCAACAGGCCCCTCCCGCTGATCAGCAAGAACATCCCGCCAAGACGAAGTTCACCGATCACTGAGAACCGAGGAACTTCAGAGGTAGGGGAAAGCAACACCTAGAATTCATGGCTTTTCCCCCATGATTCTTCAGTCTTTCAAAGTTAATTTTTTTTTTAAAGATTTTATTTATTTATTTGACAGAGAGAAATCACAAGTAGATGGAGAGGTAGGCAGAGAGAGAGAGGGAAGCAGGCTCCCCGCCGAGCAGAGAGCCCGATGCGGGACTCGATCCCAGGACCCTGAGATCATGACCTGAGCCGAAGGCAGTGGCTTAACCCACTGAGCCACCCAGGCGCCCCTCAAAGTTAAATTTTTTAAATTTTATTTTTGTCTTATTCTATTTTTTAAAAATTTCCTCTTTCCTATTTTAACCTCTTTTATCTTATCAATACCTTTTAAAAATTGATAAGATTAAAGAGCGCTTTAAATTTTCATGTTACAGTCGTATTCTATCCCTTCATTGTATTTATCCTCATTTTTTGTATACATGTAAGTTTTTCTTTCTTGGGTCCAAGAAGGGTTAATAGAAAATCCAAAGATGCTGGCTTTCTTTTTTGCTCAGTTCACTTTTTAAAAATAAGCTTTATTTTTTAGAATAGTTTTAAGTTTGTGGGAAAATAGAGAAGGGTACAGAGAGTACCCACGTGCCCTCTACGTAGCCCCACACATGCTTAGCTTCCCCTCTACCCATATTACCCACCAGATCACCCATAACTGATAATCCTACATTGATAATCACTATCACCCAAAGTCCATAGCTGATGTTAGGGTTCACTCCTGGTGTTAGATATTTTGTGGGTTCGGACATGTGTAAAATGACATGTACCTACCATTCTAGTTTCATACAGAGTAGTTTCACTGCTTTAAAAATCCTTTATGCTCTTCCCACCCTCCCTTAACACCTGGAAACCATTGATACTTTTGCTGTCTTCATAGTTTTGCCTTTTCCAGAATGTCATGTACTTGGAATCATGCCTATGACAGGTAGGTACTGGAATCAGACCTATTCAGACTGGCTTCTTTCATTTAGTTTTATGCACTCAAGTTCCCTCCTTGTCTTTTCATGGCTTGATAGCTCTTTTTTAAAAAATTTTCTTTTATTGCTGAACAGTTTTCCATTGTCTGGATGCACCACAGTTTACTTAGACAGTCGCCTGCTGAAGCACTCCTTGGTTACTTCCGAGTTTTGGCAATTATGAATAAAACTTCTATAAACATCTGTGTGTGGGTTTTTGTGTGAACATGTTTTGAACTCCTTTGGATAAATAAATACCAAGGAGTAGACAGATTCTGGCTTTATGAAGACACTTGGCCCTTGGCTTCTGCATCTGTGAACCTGAGAGCCACAAATACACACACTTTTTTATGACAAAGGGAGGACTCAAATTTGTGTAAATATAAAGTCTACTTAGCTGCATATGTTTTCTCTATTAATTTGGGTGGTATTAGCTTCTGGATCAGATTAACACCAATTCTCAATGGCTTACCACGACAAAAATATATTAATTCCCAGTCCAAACTAGTTAGGAGCTTTCCACGCGGCAATGCAGAACCCAGGCTCCTTCCCTCGTGTGGCTCTGCCCTCCATTAGATACAGAGTTCTTTTCATTCAGTTGATGGTGTGGGGAGAAAGATTATGTGGAAGACACACATATTTCTTTTTTTTAAACTTAAATTCAATTACTTAACATATAACGTATTATTAGGTTCAGAGGTAGAGGTCAACGTTTCATCAGTCTTATATAAAACTCAGTGTTCATTACATCACATGCCCTCTTTAATGTCCCTTACCCAATTACCACCCCTCTCCATATATCTTAATGGCTTTGGCTTGCATGAGATAACATCACTTCCGCTCATATCTCCTTGGTGAGTGCAAGTCTTGCCTAGAAGCTGGGCCTGGGGAATGTAGTGCCTACTGGGCAGTCACTTCTCCAAAACAATTCTACTCCATGGAGGGGGTCTTGGGGGGGATCTCCGATGGTCACTCAATTATATCTAGCACAGGTCTAGTTATGACTCAAGGAAATTATTTTGAATTCTGGAAAGACTCAACAGTTAATCTCCTCAAAGTCACTTTTCAACTAGCAATGAACGAAAAGAAAGGGAATTCATTTGGAGGAACCTCAGAGAGAATTCGGATACCAGAGCTTTCTGCTTGAACTTGCACAAACCGTTGATTGACAGACATGCTATCTCCTCAGCAGAGTGGTCCACTCGGAAGTATACCTATCCATCCACAAAGTCTTTGGAGTGGTAAAAAAAATCCTCCATAGACTGTGAAGCATGTCCAATGTGATATGTATTTCCAAATATTATTATTATAAATGAATACCCTTTTCTGTAAGAAATAGCTACACCTCTAAAACCCTGCTGTTGGAATTTTTGATTGGTTCAGCCATTTGGAGAACAAATTGGTGTTGTATCTTCAAATTGTAGATGTGGGTAGCCTGTGACCCAGCAACTCCATCAGTACGGTTGGTAAAGATTGATTTCACAGTCAGCAACCCCGAACACTAAATAGTGCAACCAACTGCATATATAAATGACTCCCAGAGGCTTCATATTTCCTTAAGATGACATCTGAAGAGCAGGAAAAAATTGACCATCTTTATGAGAGAGAAATCAATTCTTTTGGGACAATACTGTCAGTAGCTGAAAATGCAACTGGCAGTAGTTTTCTAAATGGTGGAGATCATCATACTGTTTGACTCACAGGATCCTCAAAGCAAGCCTCCCTCAGATTCCAAATTTGGACAGAAAAAGATATCTGTGCCCAGAAGAATCAATGAAGTATTCTCTCTTACAGGTGCATGGGCAGACACATGAGATGAGATCATATACTTTACAGTCACATTTTAGCTAGTTAAAACTTTTAGGGGCACCTGGGTGGCTTAGCAGGTTAAAGCCTCTGCCTTCAGCTCAGGTCATGATCCCAGGGTCCTGGGCTCTCATTGGGCTCTCTGCTTGGCAGAGAGCCTGCTTCCTCCCCTCTCTCTGCCTGCCTATCTGCCTACTTGTGATCTCTCTCTCTCACTGTCAAATAAATAAATTAAAAAAAAACTTAAAAAAATTTTTATTTTTAAGTAATCTCTATAGCCAGTGTGAGTTTCGAACTCACAACCCCGAGAGCGAGAGTCCCACGCTCCACTGATGAGCCAGAGAGGTGCCCCCTTGTTGTTGTTGTTATTTTTAATTAACACAGTATCAATTCAGGGAGAATGGAAACATTATAGAATTTAGCTGTTGTAGGATAAGGGGGATATATAGAGAATAACTTGCTTTGCAGTAACATGATGTGAGCACGGCTTGGTCACCGTAGTGTAGATGGCATGTGTGGAAAACTTTCTTTTAGGGACGCCTGGGTGGCTCAGCTGGGCAGTTAAACATCTGCCTTTAGTTCAGATCCCCTGGTCCTGGGATCGAGCCCTGCATCAGGCTTCCTGCTCCCCCTGCTTGGGCTCTCTCTCTGTGTCAAATAAATAAATACAATCTTTTTTTTTTTTTTTAAGATTTTATTTATTTATTTGACAGACAGAGATCACAAGTAGGTAGAGAAGCAGGCAGAGAGAGGGGAGGAAGCAGGCTCCCTGCCGAGCAGAGAGCTCAATGTGGGGCTCGATCCCAGGACCCTGAGATCATGACCTGAGCTGAAGGCAGAGGCTTTAACCCACTGAACCAAACAGGCGTCCCTAAAATCTTATTTTTAAAAAAGAAAATTTTCTTTTATATGGGAACTTATCTAAGGAGCTATTACCTTCAGAATATGCTGGAAATAACAAGATGTAGATAAAAGAAAGTAGGTAGCCAAGCAAAAAAACCTGTCACCAACTTCATCGGCTAAAGCTCACGCCTTTTACTCACAGTGGTTTCCTAGCCGTATCACTCAGAGCTTAATTTTATGTTTCTCTCTAGTAAGCTTGGCTTCCTGTTTCTTCCTGTAAGTATCATTGTGAGAAGTAACAAATTAGAAGTATGTAGCCTGTGTGTGTGTGTGTGTGTGTGTGTGCACATCGATGTAGATGTACTCCTAGAACAGTGGTTCTTTTTCTTTAAAAAATTTTTTTTTATTGTGTTATGTTAGTCGCCATAAAATACCATAAAATAAAATACCATAAAAAAGTCATTAGTTTTTGATGCAGCGTTCCAAGATTCCCTGTTTATGTACGACACCCCGTTAGAGCAGTGGTTCTTAACTGGGGGTGATTTTTGCCTCTTCCCCCATTAGGAGACATTTGGCGATGTCTGGAGGCATTTTTGATCATCAGGACTGGGGAGGAAGGGAGAGTTGTTTCCGGCATCTCGAAGATGATAAATATCCAAAGACACACGGGACAGCCCCTCTCCGCCAACACGAACAAGAATTATCTGCCCCAAAGGTTATCAGCGCTGCCCTTGAAGCAGCTGCACGGGCATCAGCAAGATGTGTGTGGCGACTTAGAACCTGACATTGAGGAAGGAGGCAGAGAAAGATGAAAACAGGCATAGGAGTTTTAAAAAATTACATTTACCAAAGCACGTCAGTGTGGCATGTCAGTGTGGTTTGGCCTGGAGGTCAAGAGCTCTGTGCATGTCAATAACTCTGGAGGCTATCTCTGTATCGGAACACTGATAAGCGCTGTTCAAATAATGGTAATACATTCGGTTTAATAAATTTATTTATTACCCGCAGCTAGGCGGGAACGCAGACGGCAAAGACATCGAGATGAACTAGGCCTGGAGCTAAGGGATTGCTGCTACCCAGCGTACTGGCTTCATGTGGGAAAGTACATAGTTAGGAGCCCCAGCCCTGTCACTGTGTGACCTTGGACAGAAACGTCTTAAGTCTTCTGAGTCTCTAGAGGAAAATAAAAGATCTACCATGCTGAATGATGTGGAGATAAAATAAAAATATTTGTAAAGTGCTAAATGGGGCGTCCCTCCAAACCAGACAGGCTTCCAGGACTGGAAGAGGAGAAAGGAGAGCCTAATAGAAACTTCTCATCTTGAACCAGATGGCGTGACGCTATTGCTGAATTTCCTTAAGCCAACAGCCAGCTCAGCACTGCAAAACGACCCCGCAGTCTTGACTACTCTTGTTCCTTCAGGCTGGGAAAGCACAGGAACTCCTCAAGATTTGCATATCATATTAAATTATTTCTATCAGGAAAAATTCCGCATCAATGGAACAGTCATGCATCCAGGACAAGGTTTAAGGACATCAATGACTGTCCCTCCTTTAACTCCCAGACTTCTGACTGCTTCACTTCAGACAGAACTGGGTCAGTGTCCTGGCGTTGTCGCTTACTAACTTACCTTAACTCAACAACTTGTGACTGAGAAGCAAGTTATTTAACTCTCTAAGCCTCAGTGGCTTCACCAGAAGAATGGAAGAGAGTAATAACTCCTATATTTTCAGGGTTACTGTTGAATACACCTCAAACGTATTATTAAATAAAAATTAAATGCATATATATTAAATATATGCATTAGATAAAATAATATCTGGGAAGCACTTCACTGAGAGTTGGCATATGAACCCCATGAATGTGAACTGCTCTTTTTATTATTAATTATCATCACCCTTGGGATGGATCTGGATGACCCTGATAACCTTGGCCTTAAAGTGGTACTGCTCTTAAGGGTAGCTCAAGAATTGGATTTACAGTAGTTTTATGTTAACTTTTAAAGATTGAATAAATAAATTTTGTTTTGGATAAGGAATAAACATTTTTTTCTGTTTTGTGTGAAAAGTTGAAAATATAACCATTTTTGTTATGGATATTAGATGGAAAGTGTATATAATCAGTAAGAGGAAGCTGCTGATGAATTTATAAACTCATTAGGGCACCTGGGTAGCTCAGTCGGTTGAGCCTCTGACCTCTGCTCAGATCACAATCTCAGGGTCATGGGATAGAGGCCAGGCTGCTCCCTTTCTCTCTGCCTCTGTCCCTTCCTCTGCTCTCTCTCACTTTCAAATAAGTAAATAAAATCTTTTAAAAAATTATTTTATAAAAAGATTTTTTTCATTTATTTGTCAGAGAGACAGAGAGATAGTGCAAAAAAGCAGGGAGAAGGGGCAGAGGGAGAAGCAGGCTCCTCACTGAGCAAGGAGCCCGATGGGGGACTTGATTCCAGGACCCTGGGATTATGACCTGAGCTGAAGGCAGATGCTTAACTGACTGAGTCACCCAGGTGTCCCCAAAATTCTTTATTTAAATTCAATGTAGTTAACATATACTGTACTATTAGTTTCAGAAGTAGAATTTAGTGATTTGTCAATTGCATATATAACACCCAGGGCTCATCACATGAAGTGCCCTCTGTAATGTCCATCACCCAGTTACCCCATCCCCCCACTGGCCTCCCCTCCAGCAACCCTCAGTTTGTTTCCTGGAGTGCAGTGTCTCTTATGTTTGCCTCCCTATTTATTTTAAATAAATAAAATCTTCAAAAAATAAAGAAATTATAAACTCATCATTTTTTATTCTTTTATACTTTCACGTGGGTAAAAGGAATATGTTTTAGCATCCCAAGCCTTATTTCAAATATTCTGGAATACTGTTTTTTTTTTTTCCTATATTATTGTCTGTTGTAGAAACTAGTGCACAGTATGGGTCCTTACCAGCTGGAGTCTGGCGTCCACTGTGAGAAACTTTTGGCTCTGCTCCAGTAACATTTTGTTTTTAGAGACATTTGTGCATATAAAGGATGGGATTTGTCTCGCTTGGGACAAACTTTCATTTCTCACTGTCTGGGCAGATAAATGTGGAACAGCAGAGTTGTAGATGGTGATCACTTTAAATACTGGTTTTCTTTGGGGCTTAGTCCGGGAGCATCTTCTCTCTCTCTTTTTCTAATATATACTTTTTAAAGATTTTATTTATTTGACAGAGAGAGAGATCACAAGTAGGCAGAGAGGCAGGCAGGGAGGGAGGGGGAATCAGGCTCACTGCTGAGCGGAAAGCCCAATTCAGGACTCGATCCCGGGACCCTGGGATCATGATCTGAGCTGAAGACAGAGGCTTTAACCCACTGAACCACCCAGGCGCTCCCTGGACCATCTTCTTTCTTAATGCCAACTTTGAATGCCATGGGCATGCTGATGACTCTCAGATTTCTACCAGCAGCCCAGACCTCACCCCAGGGCCAGCCTTGTCTGCCCAGCTGCCTACTTGACATCTCCGCTTGATGGTCTCGTGGGTAATCTAAACTTGACAATGGAGAACCACACTCCTGATTCCAGGTCTGACCATCACCAAGCCCATCTTCCCCTAGCTCCAAATAGCCCCACACTGGTAATGAACTGTTTGGTCTTTGTCTTCATCCCTGAGAGGCAGTCTCTGAATCTGTGGGCTCTCTCAAGTGATATCTGTGTCTTTATTAATCATGGCCCCTCCAGAGGTGACTCAGGTGCCAGAAACATCAACCATGTGATTAGGGGGTTGGGGCTCTGAGCCAGGTGAGATCAGCTTGACCCCTGGAGGGGGAGGGAATCTAGAGACTGAATTTAGTTCTGTGGCCAATGATTCAATCGATCGTGCCTATGTAAGGAAACCCCATTAAAAATTCTGGGCACAAGGTTGAGTGAGCTTCCCGATTGATGACATACATTGATGTGCTGGGAGAGTGATCGGTCTTAAGGACACAGAAGCTTCAAGTTTGGGATACTCCTAGACGTTGCCCTATGCATCTCTTTATTCAGCTGATCTTGATTTGTATCTTGTATGATGAAACAAAGTATCACATTTTCCTGAGTTCCCTGAGTTTTTTTTTTTTAGCAAATGACCAAACCTGGAGGATATTGAGAACTTCCAAGTAGGTAGCCAGTTAAGTGTGGGTGGCCTGGGGGCCTGGAGATGGTGTCTGGAGTGAGGGAAGTCTCGTGGAGGACCATGCCCTAATCCTGTGCAGTTGGACCTTCCTCCAGGTGCTCGCTGTAAGGGTTCGTTGCACCAAGCCCCTGGTGAAGGTTTTGGATGAGTCATATATCATTTGAATCACATATCATATGAGTCACATATCATTTCTGTCTTCCCCTCCCCCTCCACATCCATCCCAGCTACCAGAAGTTCTGTTGTTTCTGCCTCCAAAATGTACCCCAAGCCCATCCACTTCTTTCCATCCCTGCCACCATCTTCCCATTCAAGCCACCATTGTTGCTCCCCTGAACATTGCAATGGCCTCGCCCTTGGTCCTCTTTCCAAGGGTGCCCTGCAGTCCACTCTCCATTCTCCTCCAGTCTGTAATCACTGTGACCTTTTAGAAATGCACATCAGTTAATGACAGGCCCCTGAAAAAGGCTCCTATACTTTCCCCTCACACTTGGAATAAAATTCAAATTTTTTCCCAAAGCATATGAGGTCCTGCACAGACTTGTACCTGTATGTTTATCCAACATTGATTCCCCCTGCTCACTCCCCATCAGCCACACAGGCAAACATTCCGTTCCATAAACGCCATGATACCCAATTTAATTACTTTTCAAAATCACCAGAGCACTGAGAAAAAAAATGCCTAGCTCTAGAGCAAAGCCTGGGCATCAGCACTTTTAAGATGCTATCCTGGATCTTCTAAGGGGCAGCCAAGGTTGAAAACCAGAGCATCGATACCAAGAGCTCTTTACTGCCTGGAAGCCTTAGTTCTTGCCGTTCCTCCACCTGGAATTCTGTTCCCAGCTCTTAAGATTTTTCAGGTGTCAGCTCAGACATCACCTCATCCAAAAAAGACTTCCTAAAGTGACTCTCTCTGTTTTCCTCTTTCTCATTAGTCTGTTTACTTTTCATATCTTATTCTGTATGTATCTTACAGATTTAGGCTTACTTGTATCTGCCTCCCCCAGTGGAATGAGAGCTCCATGAAGATTGGGCTCTTGTTTGTTGCTACGTCCTCAGTGTCTAGCACAATGCTTAGCATATACAGATGCTCAGTAAATACTTTTAAAAGTACTTCTAATATATATACATTTTAAGGTTTTAATTTATTTATTTGACAGAGAGAGACACAGCGAGAGAGGGAACACAAGCAGCGGGAATGGGAGAGGGAGAAGCAGGCTTCCCATTGAGCAGGGAGCCTGATGTGGAGGTCGATGCCAGCATCCTGGGATCGTGACCTGAGCTGGAGGCAGATGCTTAACTGACTGAGCCACCCAGTAACCCCTACAGTGTCTGAAATAAGTGATCAAATAACGAATAACTGAAAAAGCTGATTAAGTAATGTTCTATATGGAAAAATAGTACTCAGTGAATTTAATAGCATTTTTGTTTTTCTTTAGTAATATATCCATATCTGTATCTCTACTTCAATATCTGCATAGACACACATGTGTATGAATATGTATATAAATATGTATCCATGTACACATGTACAAAATTATACATAATATATGTGTGTTACATGTACAGTTTTTTTTCTTAAAAGGATAATTCTTTAAGAAAACTCTACTGACAATGTGAAAATGTGAAGTACATGGATTCCATGAGCCCCAGTTAGCTCCGGAGCATTGAGGTTTGGGCTGTCGAATTGGAGATCGTTCAAGTTGGGGTCCCATACTCAAAGCCTCCATGGAATGTTCCCTTCACCTGACTAATTCCTGGCCATCACTCGGGCCCCAGCTTCAGGGTCATTCCCTTGCCTCATGGCAGAGATACCCCACTGGGGCACTCATTGCAGAGGATCCAATGTGCTAGTTCATTTTTCTGGATGCTTCAGTGCCCTCTTAGCACTGTATCTGGTCTCCATTCTCTCCAAGCAGCTGGCCCAGGGCCTGGTACACACCTGGAGCTCAGCAGGTGCTGTGGATACGCTTGAGCAAAGGGCAGTAATAGGAGAGGTTTCAAACATTCAGCTGGGCTCAGACCCCAGCTGTCACCTTCACTGCTCCAAAACCCTGGACAAAACCGCTGCCCCTTCATATGTTAAAGAGAGAAAAGAGAACCTGCTTTCAAGCATTTTGGGGGTGGCCAAACTTGTACTGGGAACTATGTTAGTTTTAATTTTTAAAAGATTTTATTTATTTATTTTATCAGAGAGAGAGAGAGAGTGCACCAGCAGGGGAAGCAACAGAAGCAGAGGGAGAAGCAGGCTTCCCGCTGAGCAGGGAGCCCGATGTGGGACTCCATCCCAGGACCCTGGGATTAGGACCTGAGCTGAAGGCAGAGGCTTAACCAACTGAGTTACTCAGGCACCCCTATTTTGTTTTGTTTTCTTTTAAGTGGGCTCCATGCCCACTGTGTAGGCCACAGTGGGGCATGAACTCACAACCCTGAGATCAAGACCTGAGCTGAAATCAAGAGTCAGATGCTTAACCGACTGAGCCACCCAGGAAATACGTTTAAAAACTACCTTCATTAAATTTATGGGACAGGATGTATTAATTTTATTTTATTGGCTTCCCTAATATCTTTTCAAAGCAGAGCCCTGGCTCACCTTCTCAGATTCAGCAGAGAGCATGGCCGTGTCCACGTGGACATGCCCCTCCACGGTTCTTTCACTCAGTAGCATATACCTGAGTGTCTTCATCTGTGAGCAGGGCTCCAAGCTGTGCAGACTCTGTGGAGATCAAGTTGGGCAGATTCTGTGGGTTGCCGGCTTGGTGGAGACTCGGAAGATGAGTTGGCATCTCTGACAAATCAGCAGAAAACCCATGCTGGGGTCTTCAGATCACTTCTCTTCCCTAATCATTGAACCACACGGTGTGCAGGGAAGTTGTGAGTCAGAATGTTAAACCTGGGGAACTAGCAGTGACTCATGCAATGAATAATTTTCAATCTGATTATCAGGTGAGGCCTCCTGGCTACACTCATGAAGTTTCTTTTTTTTTAATCTTTGTAATGTTTAACCTACTTACAGCCCCTAGGGGCTCTGGGCACAGGGAGGTCTACTTGCTTATAGGAAAATGAATCTTTCAATGAAATAAACTTGCTTCTGAAGGTTCATTTTTGGTATTCTTCTCCCTCTGTCTCGCTTTCTGTGATTTAAAAAAATAATAACTTTTTTATTTATTTGACAGAGAGAGATCACAAGTAGGCAGAGAGGCAGGCAGAAAGAGAGGGGGAAGCAGGCTCCCCACTGAGCAGAGAGCCTGATGTGGGACTCGATCCCCGGACCCTGAGATCATGAGCTGAGCCGAAGGCAAAGGCTTAACCCACTGAGCCACCCAGGTGCCCCTTGCTTTCTGTGATTTCTAAGCAGATGCAAGAAGGCTGCAGTAAGGTAGTGCCCTGCCCCCTCTCAAATTTGTAAATAAGGGAAATGAGGTTGCATTCAGAAAATGGAATAGAAAAATTTATGCTAGAAGGGATTATCTACCCATGGAATAAAGTATAAGATTGTTTGTCGTAAATATTTAAGCAGACTATTGCCTGGGTGGCTCAGCATGTAAGGCAGCCAACTGTGGATTTCGGCTCAGGTCATGATCTTGGAGTCCTGGGATGGAGCCCCGTGTCGGGCTCTACACTCCGCACCGAGTTTGCTTGAGGATTCCCTCTCTCCCTCTGTTCCTCCCCTCCCACTCACACAGGCGCGCTCTCCCTCAGTCCCTAAAATAAATAAATAAATCTCCAAAGTAAACTTAAAAAGAAAAAAATTCTTAAGCAAAGAGTTGAAGGAGACTCCAAGCTCTAATGAAGTGAAGAATAAGAGCTCTATACAGTTGCAAAGACTCTATTTTCGAATCTTGGACAAAGTTCTTAATTTCTCTAAGTCTTAGTTTCCTTATATTTGAGATTTTGAGTGGAAACGTGTATAGCAGAGAACTTTATGGAACATTTAAATGAAGTATTGTATCCAAGGCACCTGGACAGTGCTTGGGCATCCCAAGTATTCAGTAAAAGGCGACTCTCAACAACACCATCTCATCATCCAGGTAACTCGGGCACTGTTTCGAGGAGGCAGGACTGCTGGATGTGACCACAGCTTTGGGAAAGAATCATCAGCCTTTATAGGAACATTTACCACATGCTGGTGACTGGACCAATTGCTCTTCTCTATGTATTAACCCAGCAACGTTGTGACGTAGGTGCTCTAGCTTATGTCTGTTGTATAGGTGAGGCAAGTAAGGCACAGAAGCAAAGTCGCACACCTGCAAAGTGGCAGAAACAGGCTGCCAGCTCAGGGGGAGGGGGATCCTAGCTCCAGGCTCCTGTGCCCGGCTACTGACTGCGTCAGCCTCCTTCCAAGGCACACACTCCATCCACTGCTGGCTCGCTGTATGAAGGAAGATGGCTGAAGGGAAGGGGAATGGTGGATTTAGGGAGCAAGATGGAGTGAAGTGATTCATATTGCCGAAGGTGTGGAGGCACAGCTAGAAGCCAATCAAACGCTTTCATTTTGGCTTAGTGTGTGTGTGTGTGTTTTTAAGATTTTATTTATTTATTTGACAGAGAGATCACAAGCAGGCAGAGAGGCAGGCAAAGAGAGAGGAGGGAAGCAGGCTCCCCATTGAGCGGAGAGCCCAATGCGGGCCTCGATCCCAGGACCCTGAGACTGTGACCTGAGCTGAAGGCAGAGGCTTTAACCCACTGAGCCACCCAGGAGCCCTTTGGCTTAGTGTTTTATCAGCAATATGCATAGAATTTTTATTCTTCTTCATAGTTCATGCTGTATCATATCATATCATATCATATATGAGATATATCATGAGATATATATATGATAATGTATATACATATGTGTATACACATCATATACCTTTGATATGATAATTGTAATGCTTTATATATAACACATACATATGTACATATATTTTATTTAGATATCATACATGCAATATTTTAAATATTATTTATAATTGCTTATAGTAAATGCTCTAGGAAGATACAGCATGCTTGTAGGCTTCAGTCATCTTATTTACTTCCCACTTTATTTCTTTGCCACCTACTTACTGTAGGTTTGGTTTGTGCCACGCATCGTGCTCAAGGGTGTCCTCAGGCATACTTAAATTCAAGCACAGGCTTAGAGCCCAGATAAGTTAGAGTACTTTCTCAATCTGCATCTGAGGAAGGGCCACCTTCTCCAGCATAGCTGATTTTCATGGTTCCTGTGGAAGGTAGGCTCTTACCGAGATGCCATCCAACATCTCAATCCTTGTTCTTATTTTCTTTTTTTTTAAAAACGATTTTATTTATTTATATGTCAGGGAGAGAGAGAGAGAGAGAGAGAGAGAGAGAGAATGCGAGCAAGAGAACACAAGCAGGCAGAGCGGCAGGCAGAGGCAGAGAGAGAAGCAGTCTCCCCACTGAGCAAGGAGCCTGATGCGGGACTCGATCCCAGGACCCTGAGATCATGACCTGAGTCGAAGGCAGCGGCTTAACCCACTGAGCTACCCAGGCACTCCTTGTTCTTATTTTCTACATACAAGAAACTCCCTTGTGACTTGTGTTCTGATTCGTGCATTCTGTAACGTCTGAATCTTTTGGTCTGTGTGATCGTTAAGTTACTCGTAATGAATTAACAAACTGACATCCTGAGTCACAGCCACCAGTTTCTGAAACCTGTGTCAATGTGAGATCGCCCCTGAGAAATGATGACATTCTTTCTGTTTCTTGATGTTTAAATTCCTTGCCCAAGGAATCAACTCTGGAACTTGGTGAGTGTATCAAGATAATGTCACTTTCTGAATTCTTCTGGTGCCTGGCTGGTAGGTATGAATTTTCGTTAAAAAGACATAATTGGGGCGCCTGGGTGGCTCAGTGGGTTAAGCCTCTGCCTTCAGCTCGGGTCATGATCTCAAGGTCTTGTGATGGAGCCCGGCATCCTGCTCTCTGCTCAGCGGGGAGCCTGCTTCCTTCTCTCTCTCTCTCTCTCTTTGCCTGCTTCTCTGCTAATTATGTGATCTCTGTCTGTCACATAAATAAATAAATAAAAATTTTAAAAAAATACAACATAGTCATGGTGAGTGCTGTGAAGTGTGTACGCCTGACAATTAACAGATCTATACCCCTGAGGCAAATAATACATTATATGTTAATAAAAAATAAAAAAAAAAAGAAAAAATACAATGTAATCAAATTTGCAGACAAGTGACAGGGACTACTTTGAGTAAAGAAAAGAGAACAAGTACTGTTCTTAGATTGGAAACTATGACCAATAATGGTTCCAGTCTCACAGGACTTTTTGAGAGTCATTAACAAGTTTTTGAGATTCATCCATACTGGTATCTTTAGGTCTGATTGATTTATTTTCTCTGCTGTACATATATATCAATAGAATGAGCTTATGAATATGCTGCAATTTGTTTACTGATTGTATTGTTAGTGGGTACTGTACTTGATGCTTTCAGCTGGTTGACTTTTATAAATCATGCTGCTTGAACATTCTTGTTCATGTCTCCTAGTGTACTTGTAGATGCATAAGTTTCCTTTACACTATCAACCCAGGTGTGAAACCACTGTATCAGAGTGGATGCACATATTCAACTTTGCTAGGCCACTTTTCAAGTGTTTACACCAATCCTAGTGGGTTTTGAGGCCAAAAAAAAAAAGTTTCAATAAATGCTATAATTCATAATAAAGCTGTAAACATGAATAATGAATAAATTTTCAGGCAAAAACAATCAAATTTGTAGTTGATTGATTTTGTACAAGTAAAAAAAAGATGATTTCAAAAAGAAGATAAAATGATGACTCTTTGAAAGTTGCATTTCCATGAATTGATGATTCATTTGCCCCAGACCCATGCATAGGTAAGAAATTGTCCCCTCGTGACATGAAACCACTGAAGTTTTTGTATCATTTTCTTACAAAGCACAAGACCTCTTGTAAGCCAGGCGAGGTTTCTTCTTTCAGAAAATCACACACACACAAAGATTTTCTTACGAAACTGATTAATTTAATCAGAGACCGAAAACTACAAAGCAATCATTTAGAGGAGCCCTCTTCAAGTGAAAGGAAGCACAATTATCCTGCTTGAAAAACCGTCCTGAGAGCTCCGGACAAGCACGGCGTGTGGCGGGACCCAGAGAGAGCTCCTGACGGAATGGGAGTATTATGGCAGCGCGGGATGGGGAACAAAACCGACAGCATGTGGCTGGATGAGTATTATGGAAGGGCAACTGCATTGCCTGAGAATTCAGGAGTAGCATCTCTGAAGGGTGGTGTGAAGTTCTCGGGGCCTCTGCAAATTGTTGTGGAGGCCAGAAGTCTGAAACCCATTACCCTCGGCCGAAACCAAGAGGTTGGCAGGATCACACTCCCTCTGGAGGCTCTAGGGGAGACGGGCTCCTGGTCCCTTCCAGCGTCTGCTGGCTGCTCTGTGACATAGAACCACTGATGTTTTTGCATCAGTGACTTGCGACAACATCATTCCCTTGACTTGCGACAACACCCTTCCAATCTCTTCTTCCATCCTGGCATTGCCCACCTGGACTTTGGCCCACCTGGCCCACAAGGTCTTCAGTCTGTACCCACTTCCCCTGGTGAGGTAACATTCACACTTTCCAGGAATTTGGGCCTGATATTCTTGGCTCCACCCTTCAGCCCCTTTTATGGGCGGAGTCGGGGGGGGGTCACTGTGGTATGCATATGAAGACTTTTGCATGATGCCTTTTTATTCCATTTCTTACTGAAATTGTATGTTTCAATTTTAGTATATGTGCTGCCGAAGCGAGCACAAATTGTATGTTTCAAGAGGAAAGATTTTTTTTTTTTAAATTTAATCAGTCATACTTTGTGGGTCATGATGTCAACCCAACGAGGGTTTTTGGGAAAAATATTCATGGGGCCCCAGCTGATTTACAGCAAGAAAGAGCTTTGTCGGCTGAAACAAAGAGGTGGCTCTTGAGAGCCAAACCACAAAAGGCTTTCTCACAAAGGATAATTGGCACTTAACTGTATGCCTCCTAATCTTCACTTAGCATTGAGGGAGATACTGAAAATTGTGAATAAGAACAAATTGCAACCTCTACACGCACATCTTCTCCTGCTGGCCAGAGAAACATTGCTTTTCCTCCCGTGAATGCGTTGTTTTGGGTGAGGGAATGATGTTTTTTGACTCTGAAACAAGGGATGATGTTAAAATTGTTTTCATAATGCTGTTTATGTCCGAATCCATAAACCCCGTTATTTGAATAACATAAATTAGGGGTCTACACTATCTTATTAGAGGCAAAATACCTCTATGATGAACACCCAGACAAGATGGCAGGATTTCTCCAGGAGGCTAAAGTATGTGGCCGAGTTGGCTTGTCCAGAGTTTGACTGTTTACCAATAGTTAATGATTTTCTTCTCTTGTTCCATGAAGAAATGAAGAAAAGCAAGATAGGGGGTTTGATATGAAAAAAAAAATCCACATCCACATTCAAGTACTGCAGTGGGATGTGAATGAAGACTTTCTAGGGCCATAGTCCACGGAAGGGTGAGCGATGGCTCATGCCATCTCCTCTAGAAGCATTTACCCTCTGACTTTTCAGATGTGATCGATGGTCTGTGTAGCGTCCGACAGGCAGGAAGAGCAGTGCCATGAGGAATTGCTTCATGTAGTTTTAAAAATGGAATCTGATTTGCTATTTAAAAAAACACTTTGTTGAGGTCTGATGAACATGGAGAAAGCTGTGCATGTTTAGTGATACAGCTCAGTGAGTTCAGGGATAAGTACACACCTGTGAAACCATCAATACCACGAAAGGCATAAACATATCTGTCACCTCCCAAAGTGGAAACCACTTCCTTTTCTATTTGACTTCCAAGATTTGTAGAAAAGAGGCATCAAACATCTTCCAAACATCAAACATTTACTAAAGCCAGCAGTCCACGTTTGTGCCTGGCATGATTTAAGGTCTCTGCACCTGGACACGTTTGAGAAACATTCCCCCATCAAAGCCTGCTCCAAGGGAGGTGCTGGGGAAACAAGATGAACAAAACCCTCTCTTTATCAAGGATTTAAATCTAACTTCGAGATGAACACAGGTATAGGATACTGAATAATAAGGCAGTGCGCGGTTTGTAATTATACAAAGGAATTGGTATTCGCCAAGCAGTGCTCAGGTAAGCGGCAGAACTAATGCCAGGAGAGGGCTTTTTGATTGTATCCCTGCATCAATAGTTTTTTAAAATTTTAAAGTTTGGCATGGCAAATGTTAAACATATACAAAGAAGAAGAGTACTGTATGTTGAGCCATCATTTACCTAGTTCACAAATTCAATAATCATAAAATCCATGACCATTCTGACTTCATCTATATTGCCATCTGCTCTTCCTGCCTTATTCCCTGGATTATTTTTGAAGCAAATCTCAGATGTGTTCTTCTGTTCATAAATATTATTAATCTGTCTTTAAGAACTATGTGGTTTGAAAAAAACCTGCAGTATCATTTAATGACATGAATTTGCTACTTTCTAATCTTGAATATTCAATCAGTGTCCCAAATTTTTCTGCTTGTCTTGTAGCAGTGTGCATGTGCATGAGTATGCGTATACGTGTGTGTATATATGCAGCCATGTGCATGTGTACATGTGGGCATGTGTGCACAGGTGTATGTATATCTTTGTGCATATGTGTGTGTGGGAGTGTATATGTGCATCTCTGTGTATGTGCATCTGCGTGCATGTGTATGCATCTGTGTGTGCATGTGTGTGCATGTGTTCACAGGCATATGTATGTGTGCATATGTGTGTGTATGTGGGCATCTCTGTGTATGTGCATCCACGCACAAGTGTATGCATGTGCAGGGGTGCACAGGTGTGTGTGTGTGTGTGTGTACGTGTATGTGTTCATCTCTATGTGTGTACACCCACATGCATGTGTGCACGTGTGCACATTTGTGCACGAATGTATGTGTGCACATGTACACACCCACCCACACATGTATGTATGTGTATGCATGTATACATGCATTCCGTGTGCATCTTCACACATGCATGTATGTGTGTGTACACATGCGTGTGTATGCACATGCTTATGCAAGCATGTCTATGTGTGTATGCATGTGTTTATACTTGGTTCATTGGGATCAGGATACAAACAAGGTCCATTTATTGTATTTTATCAATTTATCTCTTTTTATACATTAAAACGATGTATAAGCTCCCTTCCATTGTTTTCTTTGTGGCCTAACCGTTAGGAAAAAAAAAATGTGGTCAATTGCTCCATTTTTGTCTTACTGCTTCTGGATTCTCTGTCATGATTAGGGAAGATTTCCCCACTCCCAGGTTAGACACATTCATCCTTGTTTTCTTCTGATTTCATATTTTTGCTTTTAAACCTCTGATCTGCTTGAAATTTATTCTAGTGTTTGGCATGAAGAATTGATCTCATTTTCTATTTTCTCAAGTGACTCTTCAAATTTCCTAGAATCATTTATAAAATGTTCATCCCCACAATGATCTTTTTAATTTCTTTACCCTGTTCTTCGAGGGAGAACATTAGTGTGAGAGAGATGAACCAATATGATTCAGACATTATAACAAATAAGGCAATCCATAGGTACTGACATAGATAAATGTCCCTCATATATCAAAGTAAAAAAAAGATATAGAAGAGTATGATTACAAATCAACTCTTGGTTAAAATTACTTGTTTATATATTAGTATATATATTTATATATTTTATATAAAATATAAAAATAGGGTGTATTTCTATAATATATAATGTATATCATAGATATAATTTATACATATAAAATAATGTATTATATATACCTGTATATATTATATATACATATATACACACACATATGAAACATGTGGAAGGCTCTTCTTCAAATTGTTAATAATGGCTGATAATGGTTTGCTCTAGTGGTGGGATGGGTGTAGAATTTTAATTTTTTCTTTGTACATTTCAGTATTTTTTCTATGAGCATGTGTTTGCTTCAAAAATTCAAATCTGAGAAAAATAGGTCATTAGCATATGCTGAACTTCATTTAACAAATGTTTCTCTTTTTTTCAAATGTTTCTTTAAAAAAAAAGATTTATTTATTTGTTTTAGAGAGAGAACATGTCTGTGTGAGGGAGTTGGGGGAGGGGCAGAGGAAGACTCTTCAAGCGGACTTCCTGCTGAGCACCCAGCTGGACCTGGGGCTTGATCTCACAAGAGACCCGGAGACCATGAGCTGAGCTGAAACCGATAGCCAGATGCAGATGCTTAACCAACGGAGCCAGCCAGGAACCCCTAACAAATGTTTCTTGAGTTCTGTGTACTAGGTACCCCATATTTTAAAGTCATCTACCTGTTCTGTTTCTCAGGTTCCTCCTCTCTGGGGGAAAAAAAAAAAAAAAAAGCAAGCTTCAGAGTGCACTCAGGAAGGATAATTAGGAAACCTGGAGTCTTGCCTCCATTTTTCCAGGCTAGCAGGTGAACTTGGGTGCACACCTTCTCTGACCCTCTGGGTTTATACCTGTTAAGGGGGGGGGCTTGGATCAGATCCTTTCTGTATTGTGGTACCCTTCTCTGGAATTCTGTGACCTGGAAATGTTTACATGCACTCTGCACGTATCATCCGACCGGTCCATTCCAGCCAGGCTGGACAGTCCCAAGTGCATTCCTTCCCATCCAGCCTGACTGGGATGGAATATGATAGACTTTCTACTCTGTTGGGTTATGTCCATTCTGCAGACCTGGATAGAGATTTATTTAATTTATATTTAGTAAGTATCATAGTTGGAAAATGCAGGGCAATTTTTTGGAAGGGAATTAAAAAGAGATTATATAAGCCCCTTGAGTTGTAAGTTGGCATTTATTTTTGGGGGTATTGAAGTTATTCTATTTCCTTCAATAGATTTGTTTTTTTTGAGTAGTAAGTTTTTAATACAGCCTTTTTTGATTTTCTGAGGACAGTGTGATTGCATGATAGATGCATTCATTTAAACAAATTCAGCTATATGCATGTGGTTCTGCTGCTTATTTTTCATACAGTATGGAGCTTACATGCAAGCTGACTTCCTCATCTGTGCTCAGCTGAAAAAATAGCTTCGTTCCAATGCCATAGGGACTATTGGTTGGCTTGATCAATGTATATCTGAGTGCTATGTTTAGCAGACAATTAAAGCAATTGATTTTGACTATGATTTTTTTCACATTACAAGCTGCCATTGGAAGCTAACACTAACATAAAATACATGTCTTTTATAATATATGTTCATTGCAGAACATTTGAAAAAATGTAATAGCACAATAACCTGAAGTCATCTCCTCTCAGGGTTCTACATGGAGATAACAGTTATAATGGTTGTTAAGGGTGTATGAATCTCCAATATTTATTCTATGCATATCTTTATGTGATAGGACATAAATATGGGATATTAGTCTAAGGACCTTCCCCCACTGTGTTCCCTTGTACTCTAGCCTGGGGCCATCCTTCACTCTTCACTCTACACCACCTTTAAGCTTGCTTTGTGAAACTCATGTCAGAATTAAAAGCCTTAGATGTCTAGCTCTGGGATGTGAGTATTTTGAAGGTTCATGTCTGGATGAATTCAGTGCGTGTAAGTGACTAGGGATAAACAGAGAGAAGGGAGGAGGGGCCAGGCTCCCCACCCCCACAGAAGATGAGGAATCCCCAGCCTGGGGGAAGGCTTTGTTGGGAGGGGCACAGAGTCCTTGCCAAGGGAGACGTGGGTGGGGCTGGTCCTCAGGGGGACTTAGCACTGAGCTGCTGCCCCAGCCTTGGTCTGAGCGAACACCATCTGTTGCTGACCATGGGGGGCCTTGAGGGAGCTGTCAGGGTCTGTTGGCCATGCTCTCCTCCTACATGAGTAAGTGCATGTCTTACCAGAGCCAAGGAACAAAGTCGGTGCTCCCTCCCTATGACGCTAGAAACGCCCACGGAGATCAGCCCGTGAGTTTTTGGCACACTGATCATCTGGCATTAGTGCTGTCCATCTGTTCCCTGAGACACTGCTAGTGTCCCTCTGAATTGCCTCATGTGGCCAGTGCCTGATTCTTGGGTCAGCAACACTTGTGAGCTCAGCTGGAGCCTATGCCTTGGACACCTTGGAGGGACAGTAGTGGGGCCATATGGAAAGACCCAGCCATGATTCTTTGGTGGGAACTGTGTTAAATCTGCTCTCTGGGAGCACCTACCCCATCTCTGAAATACCCCAAATCAGGATCCTACTGAATGGCCTCTTTAGAGACCCTGCCTTCCCACTTATGTACTTCCCCATTATGTATGATCATAATCTGATCAGACACTTTCCTCCTGAAATGAAAGATTCTCCCAGAGCATGATTTTAATGGTTTCAGAGCATGGGCAGTCACCATGATTGGCTTTTAAAATCCCCTCTCATTGAACATTTAAGTTGATTTCTGAGGCTTTTCTGGTTGCAAATAATGTAACAGTGACTTTCCTTGTGAAATCTTCATGAACATTTCTGAATTGAAAACAGATTCTTGATAAAAGGCACGCAATCATGAGATAAATACTGCAAACATTATTGTCTGGGTTTTGGTCTAACTTTCAGGATTCTTTGTGGCCCATAAAGCAGCTGAGGACTCAGCTGCCTTGCAGATGGGCCATGCTTGCTGGGGCTTAACGCACCGGTGCGGGGAGAAAGGCAGACACAGGAATGTAAGATTGCCATGGAAACATGCTTCCTGGCTAAATATACATCTTGGTATCTCAGAGTCTGGGATGACCTGTGTATGTGAGATGAGGTCCCACTTGGCGCTCAACAGGTTCTGTAGGCTTCAACACCCCTTGTCTTCCTCCTTACAACTCAGAAGTCCAGTGGAGCTGGCTTCACCCATGAACAGAAAAGCCATGAAATATTAATGATCTGTTACTGCCTCTGTGGCACTTAGAGAGTCGGTCCCTTCCAAATCAATGTGCTTTGCATTATGCATAAGAGGGACACAGTGTCACACTTCTCACTGTCCTTTGGGGTTACTGAGCAGGAGGACTAGGAATAGAGACCCAGGGAAGATGCCAGTCTGGGAGGGTCAAAATCCTTTTTTCGACATTTTTCCTACAGAACAATCTCAATCAGGGCCAAGAGAACAGAAAATGTAAGGTAAGAATGCACTTCCTTTTTTTCATGTGGATATCCAGTTTTCCTAATGCAGTTTGTTGAAGCAGTGTGACCTTCGTTAGGCCACAGAGTGAAATACTAGCAGAGATGGGCCAGAACTTCAGTTCTCTCATTTCCTTAGCTTTTAAGATTTTGCCCAATATTCTTTGTCAGTGCCCAATTGTTCACCATCTTCAATAACCAGCGCATTGCTTTAATAGCACAGAGGTGTTATGGAGTGTACACGCTAAAAGTATATTTGCATTTTAGGCTAAAATTAACAAGTCAGGAAATGACAGATGTTGGTGAGGATGCGGAGAAAGGGGAACACTCCTATGCTATTGGTGGGAATGCAAGCTGGTGCAACCACTCTGGAATACAGCATGGAGGTTCCTCAAAAAGTTGAAAATAGAGCTACCTTATGACCCAGCAATTGCACTACTGGGTATTTACCCTAAAGATACAAACATAGTGATCCGAAGGGGCACGTACACCCGAATGTTTATAGCAGCCATGTCCACATAGCCAAACTATGGAAAGAACCTAGATGTCCACTAACAGATGAATGGATAAAGAAGATGCGGTATATATATATATACAATGGAATTCTATGCAGCCATCAAAAGAAATGAAATCTTGCCATTTGTGATGACGTGGATGGAACTAGAGGGTATTATGCTTAGCAAAATAAGTCAATTGGAGAAAGACAACTATCATATAATCTCCTTGTTATGAGGAGGTGGAGATGCAATGTGGGGGGCTTGGGGGATAGGAAGGGAGGGAGACAAACCATAAGAGACTCTTAATCTCACAAAACAAACTGAGGGTTGCCAAGGGGAGAGGGGTAGGGGGAGGGTGGTGGGGTTATGGACACTGGGGAAGGTATGTGCTATGGTGAGTGCTGTGAAGTGTGTAAACCTGGCAATTCACAGACCTGTACCCCTGGGGCTAATAATACATTACATGCTTATAAAAAAATAAAAAAATTAAAAGCTCGTCATCTAGATACTCCTCTTTTACTGTCCCACCGAGTCTAGGAAGGAGACCAAATGACAAAGATTTGGCTTCAAGGACACCTGTCATTCAGACTTTACTTCACATACTTGTCCTTATTAACCATGGGGCTCCTTAAGAACCAAGCCTCTTCTCCCAGGGAAAGAAAGTGGGCTTGTTTTATAAAGTGTAAATATTTGAAAATATTAATATGATTAGTGTAAGAAGTCCAGACTTAGTTAACTTAATTTCTGAACTACATTCTATCTACTCAGACTCTTTTTGATCATGATTCTAGTTTGATTCACATCTAAACTGTCTTCTATCTCATTTTCTTTGTAAGAGTTGGGATTTAATGTATTCCAGAGGGAAAGATTTAATACATTAAGGAGTAAAAATATTCAAAAATCACTTTCAGTATGTGTTAAACAGGACACATTTCATTCAGTGTAAGCCTGTGCAGCCCGGTATCTATTGGGTCCCATGTGGTCTAGTCTTTTTTTAAAAAATTTTTTAATTTTTTATAAACATATATTTTTATCCCCAGGGGTACAGGTCCGTGAATCGCCAGGTTTACACACTTCACAGCACTCACCAAAGCACATACCCTCCCCAATGTCCATAATCCCACCCCTTTCTCCCAACCCCCCTCCCCCCAGCAACCCTCAGTTTGTTTTGTGAGATTAAGAGTCACTTATGGTTTGTCTCCCTCCCAATCCCATCTTGTTTCATTTATTCTTCTCCTACCCACTTAAGCCCCCACGTTGCATCACCACTTCCTCATATCCATGTGGTCTAGTCTTAACAAGGTGTTACATTTGAAGAAACATAACCCAGTCACTGAAACTAATTAAAAGCAATTCCAATATTATTAATCATATGGTTATTGATTAATATTAAAGTGGATTCTTGGAGCACCTGGGTGGCTCGGTCTGTTAAACATCCAACTCTTGGTTTTGGCTCAGGTTGTGATCTCATGGACAGAGAGTTCCAGTCCTGTTTTGGGTTTAGTGCTCAGTGGGGAGTCTGTTTGAGGATTCCTTCCCTCTGCCCCTCCTCCCACTCCTGCATGCTGTGCTCTCTCTCTCTCTCTGTCTGTCTCAAATAAATAAATAAATAAATAAATAAATAAATCTTAACAAACCCATTAAAATGGATTCAATTCATAACCCACATTTCTATCAATCTCTGCCTCTTTCACATACTTGCGCCACCGTGCCCATCTATAGTCAAATATCTTCCCTAACACCTATCCCTTGACCTCTTCTAATTTAATCTCTTCTCTCTCTCCTTCTAGAGTTCTTTTTCTCTCTTCCGATGTTTGCTTCCTCAAAGATGTTACTGGCATGTCAAAGGGATGGAGACGAGCACCTCTCATCACTCTTGTCTAGGCCACTGTCATTTCCAGCCCAAATTACTGCATTAGCATCTAAACTGGTATCCGTGCTTCTTACTGTCTGTCCCTAATACAGAAGCCAGATGATCCTTTAAAATTATGTCAGTCTTAACTTTTCCCCCATCCTGAATATTTATTTGTTTACTATCTGTTTCCCTTACTAGACTCTAAGCTCCTCCATAGTGGGGAATTTTGTCTGTGTGTTTCCCTGTTGTATCCTCCGTGGCCACAACCGTGGTTGGTACACGAGGGGTCCACCCCAAATTTGTGTAATGAGAAACGGAGTTGATTAATGAATTTATTTTTGCTTCTTTTGTTTGTGCTGTTTCTTCTGTATAGAATGCTTTTCTGCAAGAGTTGGCATGATTTCAGCTTCAGATTACAGAAAAGACAGCATGCTTTAGTGCACAGAAGGAAATATAAACAAATTTTGAATGTGGACAATACAGTATCGTTAAGACTTCACAACCAACGGGGAAAAGAGATCTTCTGTCTGAAGGAAAACAAATTCCGTATTTCTGGCTGCCTTCCTGGCGCTACTTGCTATGCCAAAATTCACAAATATATCTATATCTATCTATTCTCCCCACCCCCCAGAAGTCTCTTTTTAATAAAGGGGGGATTAAAAGGAGGGAAGTGGCTTAAACAATAAGGAAGTTAATGTGCTTACATAACTGAAGCTACAGAGGTAGCCAAATTCTAGCAGCTGGGTAATGACCTTGAGCTTGCAGATGGCTTTGATTTCCCTCTCTGACATCCGGTACTGCTGTGTGGACACCTCATATCTTCATTCCACCTTTCATCCTGGCATTGGTGCAAGGAAAAGCTCCACACAGTGGCTGTAGCACCTGGATTCAGCTGCATAGTGTGTTTTTCACTCTCTGCTCCAGAGATGTTTTTTGATTTCCCCAATTTTGGGACTCTTGTGGGAACCCACTGGAGGGCCAGCTGGACACTTGTGCCTAATCAAACCTGCAAGTGTGAAGAAGTTCATTCCACAGGCAACATTTGACCAATGGTAGGTGAAAAGTGGCAGAGAAATGATTTGCTCTTCCAAATGTCCAACGGTGACATTTCTGAGTTATAGTCTGTAGAATTCCTTGGAGTTTCCCAGCAGAATGAGTATTTGCTTGTCAGCAGTAGTGACTAGTTTGCTAATGTGCCCTTGTATTTATTTTCCTTTTTCTCCTTGTTTTGTTCTTCAGAGTCTCCCCGATCTTGCTCCCTGGGGTCATTTTAAATAAACTACCTGTACACAAATCCCTGCCTAAAGCTCTACTTTCAGGAGAAAATTAAGCTAGGACAGCTCCTATCAGAAAGGACCCAGGAAACGAGGCACTCAGGATGGATTCTGTGACTGGATCCCTCACTGGCCTGATGGTGGTGAGGACCTCATTGTTGGTGGGAAGTAAGAGAAGGTAAAACCCTGGTTTAGGAATGGTTAACTTGGGTTAAGACTTAGCCATTGGGTTAATGTTCATACTCTTCATGGTTATAAAATGGCTGCCAATAGGAAGTAGGGCGATTTGTTTCCTCTTTCAGTCCAGGAAAGGGATAGAGTAGATTTTTCTTTATGTGATCTCATGGGGCAGCTTGAAACAATTTCTGTTGCAAAGAAATGCTATCAGTCTTGAGGTTCTGAGTGAATCATGGACCACGGCACTAGAATCACTTACTGAATTACTGACCTGGTGAACTTAGGTCAGTCATGGGCCCCTCATGGGATTCACATAGTCTTCAAACTTTTCTAAACTTCACAGTTGCTTAGGGAGGCTGGATTGGATGTTAGGGAACAAACTACAACATCCACTACCCCCTTCTCCTGGTCCCCATGATGAACTTGTCCTTGTTCAAGACGCTTAGACATCTCCTCTTTTGTGAAGTCTTCTGTGGGGCAGGCTTGTCTCCTCTGCTCTCTATCTGGACACAAATGTGGTAGTGGTCTTAAAAGCACAGGGTCTGAAGCCAATTTCCTAGTTGTGTGACCTTGGGACACTTTGTTGGAACTCTCTGTGTGTCAGTATTCTCACAAGTAAAAATGTACTTACCTCACAGAGTTGTTATGAAGATTAAATAAGTTAGAACACATAAGTGGCCTGGAATGGTGTCTGGTAAATTGTAAGTACTCAGTAATGTCAGCTATTATTAACATGGTTGTACATATAGGTATACATATTAATATATTTTATTTAAAAAAACCCAATTTATTTATTTATTTACTTATTTATTTATAGACTGAGTGAGCTGAGGGAGAGGCAGAGAGAGAGAGAGAGAGAGAAGAAACTCCAAGGGGAGTCCCTGATGAGCAGAGCATGCAATGCAGGGCTCAATCCCAGGACCCATGAGATCATGACCTGAGCCAAAATCAAGAGTCAGATGCTTTAATCAACTGAACTACCCAGGAACCCCTAATATACTTTAAAACACATTTCATCTTTATGTATCTGTTATAGGATTTCACTTCTTATCATCTCTGTGTCTCCATTGTTTGAAGCGAGTACATTTCTATTGAATGGAAGATAGTACCGAAGACATGCTACAGAAATATCTGGAGGGGAGAGAGTGCTGTGGAGAGCTGGGAGAGGTAATAGGTGGTTTGGTCAGGTTTATTGGAGAAGGTAGAATCTCAGCAGGAACTTGAAAGACAAGTTGGCGTTTTATAAGGACTGGAAATAGTATGAGGAATTATGTGTGTAAAGATGTGGAAGAGAAAAGAAGTACAAAATATTTGAGGGAATGGACACATTTGGGTAGAATGGAGGTGGGAAGGGAGTGAGGAGGGCTAAAACAGGACAGCTAGGATGGAACCAAAGTGAGGAGAAGCCAAGACTCTCAGTGGAAGAAGGGTGATTTTGTGCAGAGAACCCAAGCTTTGGAACTATGTTATGATTTCACTCTTAACCTCGCCACATACTGTTTGTGTGGCTTTAGACAAATCACCTGACCATTCTAAGTTTGTTTTTTATCTACAAAATTAAAAATGTGCATAACTTGTAGTATTTTTAGGAAGATTAGCAAAAATATACATAGAACATCTTTCAAGAGGTAGGCACATATTAAAGGTAGCTGTATGGGGCGCCTGGGTGGCTCAGTGGGTTAAGCCACTGCCTCCCAGGGTCCTGGGATCGAGTCCCGCATCGGGCTCTCTGCTGAGCAGAGAGCCTGCTTTCCTCTCTCTCTGCCTGCCTCTCTGCCTACTTGTGATCTCTCTCTGTCAAATAAATAAATAAAATCTTAAAAAAAAAAAAAGGTAGCTGTAAAGTTGATGGTTATTTTGGCAGGTGGGGTAAAGGCTTTTTTTTCTTTTAATACAGGGAGAGTGGCATTTTAACATCATTTGATGGTAGCATAATTGAACCATCAAACTTTATAGAGTGATAAAATCCAGGAAATAAACCAACACATCTACCGAACATCTCCAATGCATGGAGAATGGAAATCATGGCCTTCTTTGGCTGACTGGCAGGCAGCAAAATGTAATGGGGTTATTTAAAGTCCTGTCATGAGATTATGTGGATTTCTTTCTTTCCTCTTTCAGACTGGGGTTTATAATTCTGCCTTAAAGCAGACCTTTGCTTTCTTTCTTTCTTTCTTTTTTTTTTTTTTTAAAGATTTTATTTATTTATTTGACAGAGAGAGATCACAAGTAGATGGAGAGGCAGGCAGAGAGAGAGATAAGAGGGAAGCAGGCTCCCTGCTGAGCAGAGAGCCCGATGCGGGACTCGATCCCAGGACTCTGAGATCATGACCTGAGCTGAAGGCAGCGGCTTAACCCACTGAGCCACCCAGGTGCCCAGACCTTTGCTTTCGTTATAGAATTGTTTTTTTTTTTTTTTTTTTCCTGCGCTACCATGTGACATCTTCCTCTCTAAAAACCAACAACCTGAATCAATTTTTCTTGGTAAGTTCATGCCCCGAGTTTTCCTATAGTCAAACCCAATGTCTTTCCTTGCCAGTACAGGGAGTGGAAAAGATTCTGATCCTTTGCATCTTAAACCTTTCTCTGGCTAAAACTGTAGCTAGAAGGTCTTTATCACTATCACATTATTCTTAAGCAAAGGCCCACAAAGAGCGAGCACTGGGGCTTTCAGAATGTGCTGGTTTCCATGTTGTAACATATGTGGTGACTTATCCTTTGTACCCATGAACCAATAGCTGCCTGATGGCCTCTACACTGTCATCTGGTATTCTTTGGTTCCTTTCAAAATATAAATTGGTTGTGGACTTTCCCATTTTTGCTCTAATTATCTTAGACTTTGCTGTTCTGACTAAGTGGTGTAAGAGGTCACTGTACACACATTCCAAAAATGACAACCATAAAATGAAGGTGTTCTCTATGATGCATTCGTATTATTGAAGGGGATCGTCATGATTCAGCATGGTATTCTGTGGGAACAGGACGTGTAAACGTTGACAGTTGTCCCTTATGTTTCCTGAAGAAAATGAGCAAAAAGAATCTAGATGAAGTGACATTTATCTCTTAGGGCTTGAGAAATAGGAAAAGGTAGTTTAGTTTCTATAGAAAATTTTTGGTAAGAGATGTGTCTTGAGTTTAAAGGAAGTTGTTTACATAGCTGACCCAAAACAAATACAAAGAAGGCTTAAAAAAGTATCTTCTCTTCAGATTTTCAGTTAGAAATCAGAATTAGCATTTCTTTACCTATTAGAAAATGATAATCCCATTCATTGGAGGCAATATATCATCATGGCTAGTATCAACCCTAGTTTTGGAACGAGATAGCTTAAGTTCATCTCCTAGTTTCATTATTTGCAATGATGTGATCTTTGGCAAGTTACCCAAGGTGTCTGAAAATGGCAGAGAGTTAAAGAGTTAGCAAATCAATTTCTACTTTTCATAAGATTTAAAAATATATTCACTTATTTGAGAGAGAGAGAGAGAAAGAGCAAGCACAAGGGGCCAGGGAGAGGGCTAGTGGGAGAGGGAGAAGAAGAGAGGGAGAGTGAGAAGTGCCCTACTGAGCAGGAGCTGGAGGTGGGGCTTGATACCTGGACACCAAGTTCATGACCTGAGCTGAAGGCAGATACTTAATTGACTGAGCAACCCAGTAAGATTTAAAAAGTAATGGTAAGATTTAAAAAGTAATGGTAAGATTTAAAAAGTAATGGTAAGCCATTAATCTTGTACATCAATTGGGAAAAATTTAGAAACCATATTTTTAAAGATATCTGAGGGGAATAGAAACAAAAAGGATCAAGTGAACTTCCAAAGCTGGAAGTGCTCTTTGTAGGGGAGCTGAGTTTACTTTCTTTCCTTATGCAGGTTTGCTGAGTCTGACCATGGGTTGAGGAACAGGAAGGACTATACTAGTGGTGGAGGAACCAATAGAGATTTAGACTTTTATATGGCTTGATATGCTGGTTGGAAATTTAGAGAACCCCAAATGTCAGACAGTTTGCCTGATAGGATATTTGTTGAATGTTGAGTTGGGGGATTTATGAAGCTAATGCTGGACTGGAGAGGAAAATGAAATGCTTTCTTGCAGAAAAATTCAATGTCCTACAACAAATATGACAGATCTCATCTTTGAAACATACAAAGGCAGAGTGAAATGAATCTAAGTAAAGCTACTACCTAATTCCTTGGAAACTTAATTGCTGAATGGATCAAGGTGATCAACACCTCATGCTATCTAACGGGGGACAAGATGAACCATTTCTGGAGGAAAAGAAAAAGTTCAGTTTTCAATGATTCCTTCACATACAATAAAAGGTCAGGATACATGCAAAGAGGCAAGAGAATTTTTACTAGTAATCAATAGAAAAGAAAGGAGAAATGGAGTAAATTATCCAAATGTTGAAGTTGGTAGATTTCATTATAAATATCTTAAAGAAAATAGAGGAAAAAATGAACAAAGTGGACAAAAAGAAAACTTTAAAAATGCCTATGCAAAATAATCAAGTTTACTTTTAAAAAATGTAATGTGTAGACTTAAAGACTCATTGGATGGGTTTCACAGCAAATCGGGCATAGCAGAACACAAGTTCAGTGAACTCAAGAAAAGTTAATGGAAAATATTCAAGCTAAAGCACAAAGAGTATAAAAAAGGAATAGAAAAAAATATAATAGAAATATAGGACAATAGCTATATGTTTTATGATGTGTAACATATATGCTCTTTTTCTTTCTTTTAAAATAATTTTTAGAAGGATTTACTTATTTATTTATTTGAAAGAGAGCGACCGAGCAGGGGGAGGGACAGAGGGAGAGGGAGAGAGACAATCTCAAGCAGAATATGAGCTGAATGCAGAGCCCAAACTGGGGCTTGATCCCATGGCCTTGAGATCATGACTTGAGCCTAAGCCAAGAGTCAGACAGTCAACTGACTGAGCCACCCAGGTGCTTCTATAATTTTTTAAAATTATCTGTTTATTTGGAAAGAGCACGAGTGGGGGGAGGGGTAGAGGAAGAGGTAGAGAGAGATCCCAAGCAGACTCCATGCTGGCCCCTGAGGCTGGCCCTGACCCAGTGATCATGACCTGAACCTAAGTCAAGTACCCAACTGACCGAGTCACCCAGGTGTATCCATATGGGCTCTCTCCTGATATAAGAGCATAGGAGAAAGAGAATAGGTCAGAAACAACATTTGAAAAGATAGAAGCTGAGAATTTTCTAAAGCCAATAAAAGACTTTAACCCACAAATTCACGATGCTCAGAGAACAACAATCAGGATAAATATAAAGAAAAAAATACATGGGAACATCATAATTAAACTTCTGGAAATATTAAAGGTAGTGAAAAGAAAGATTACTCTTGAAGAAGTGATACCAAGACTAACAGAATCAGCTGAAAGTATGGCAGCGGAACACAATGAATGACATCCTTAAAATCATTAAAGACAGGGGCGCCTGGGTGGCTCAGTGGGTTAAGCCGCTGCCTTCGGCTCAGGTCATGATCTCAGGGTCCTGGGATCAAGTCCCACATCCGGCTGTCTGCTCAGCCGGGAGCCTGCTTCCTCCTCTCTCTCTCTGCCTGCCTCTCTGCCTACTTGTGATCTCTGTCTGTCAAGTAAATAAATAAAATCTTAAAAAAAAAATCATTAAAGACAAACAGACTTTCATCTTCAAATTCAATATATAGTGAGAAAAAACCTTTAAAAATAAAGGTGAAATAAAGACATTTTATGTTATGAAAAGCTGAGAGGACTGTTGGTCTCTAACAGAACTCCACTAAAAGAAATACTAAAATGTGTGGCTCAGACTGACATAAAAGGATCTCCAATAGAAGCACAGAACTCCAGGAAGGAATGAAAACTACTGGAATTGGAAAATATGTGGTTATAGACACATAAGAATATCAGTGTTTTAAAAGAACAATAACACTATCTTGTGCATTTTCATATACTGTTGATTTTCAACAGCACAGGTTTGAACTGTATGGATCCACTTATAAGCAGTTTTTTGATAAATACGAAATAGTATTTTAAATGTATTTTCTCTTCCTTATGATTTTCTTAGTCACATTTTCCCCGTCCAGCTTATGATCCTGTAGGAATACAGTATATAGTTTGTAGAACATAGAATGTATTTATCCATCCACTGTTTATGTTATTGGTAAGGCTTCCTGTCAACATTAGGTTATTGCTAGTTAGGTTTTGGGGGAGTCAAAAGTGATACATGGATTTTCAACTGTGTAGGGGTCCACGGCCTTAAACCCCACTGAATATACTACATGTACAGTATAATCTATAAAATACATAGTAGTTTGTTACATAGAAAGTTGTCCTATCAAAACTCCACAGCCTGACCAATGCTTGGGACAGCTTTTTCTTTCTTTTTTTTTTTTTTTTTTTGTAAGAACACTCTTCAGTCCACATTTGTTCCCCACGGTAAGAATGTTATGCTAAGGTGGCTCAGTTAGTTAAGCATCTGCCTTTGGATTGTTTCATGATCCCAGGGTCCTGGGACTGAGCCCTGGCTTCAGGCTCCCTGCTCAGCAAGGAGTTTGCTTCTCCCTCTCCCTCTCCCCTTCCCCTCTGCTTATCTCTCACATGAATAAATAGAATCTTTTCTTTTTTTTAAAGGCTAGTCAACCACATTTTATAGCAAGTTTTAAAATGTGGTGTCATGCTGATATCTAAGGGTCAAGTGATAAAATAAAATTCAGTAATCTGAAAGGATTTATTTGAAATGTATAAGGAGAGAGAGACTGTTGGATCAATTTTCTGTTTCTGCAAGGGAGCTCAGAAAATTTGCTTGGAAAAAGCACCTGGTCTAACTACTTAAAAGGAAATAAGTCTGTTACTAATCCTAACACTTAAAATTCAGTCACTGTAAAAAAAAAAAAAAATGAAAACAGGGGTACCTGGGTGGCTCAATCAGTTGAGTGTCTGACTCTTGATTTCAGTTCAGGTCATGATCTCAGCTCATTTTATGAGGTAGCACAACTTTGATATGAAAAATTGCTAGAGACATTACAAAAAAGCAAAATTATAAGTTAACATCTCTAATGAACACAGAATATATTTTAAGAGGATTTATTTATTTGAGAGAGAGAGAAAATGTGTGTGTGAGGGCCAGAGAGAGAGGGAGATAGAATCTCAAGCAGACTCCATAACTAGTGTAGGGCATGGGGCTTGATCTCATGACCAAGAGATCACGGCCTGAACCAAAACCAAAAGTTGGACTCTCAGCCAACTGTCCAACACAGAATAGTTTTTAATATAAAAATAGTAAACAAAATATGATCAAGTCAAATAAATAAGATATAAAAATATATGATATCATTGCCAATTTAGGTTTGTTTGGGGGAATATGTGATTGATTTAGCAAGCAAAAGTCAAACAATGTAGGGACACCTGCCTGGCTCAGTGGGTAGAGCATGTGACATGATCTCAAGGTTGAGTTTGAGCCTCATGTTGGGGATAAAGATTATTTTTAAAAAACAAACATTAATCAGTGTAATTATCCATGTTAACTGAATAAAAGAGTAAAACTATATGGTTATCTCCATGGATGGAACCAGAGGGTATTATGTTTAGTGAAGTAAGTCAATCAGAGAAAGACAATTATCATATGATCTCCCTGATATGAGGAAGTTGAGAGGCAATGTGGGGGCCTTGGGGGGTAGGAAAAGAATAAATGAAACAAGATGGGATCAGGAGGGAGACAAACCATAAGAAACTCTTAATCTCACAAAACAAACTGAGAGTTGCGGGAGGGGGTGTGTGGGGGGGCTATGGACATTGGAGGAGGTATGTGCTATGGTGAGTGCTGTGAAGTGTGTAAACTTGGCAATTCACAGACCTTTACCCCTGGGGCTAATAATACATTATATGTTAATAAAAAAATATTAAAAAACAAGCAAAACTATACAATCATCTCAATAGATGGAAACATTTGACCCATTATTCATTATATACTTTTTAGCAAACTGAAAGGTGAAAGGAGGCTCTTTAATCTGATAAAGATTAAAAAATTAAGCACTCATGGCTAATATCATACTTAATGGTAAGAATGCTTTCCTTATGAAATTAGGAGTAGGATATTGCTGTTCATCATCACCACTTTAATAATTAACATCATACATAGCAATATGACTTTTCTCCCTGAATTTATGAATAAGACAAGGATGTACAGTATTACCACTTTAATTCAACATTTTATGAGAGGTTTTCACTGGAGCAATAAGGCAAGAAAAAGTTTAAATAAGAAATAGAAATGTTGGAAACAAAAAATAAAATTTGTCTTATTCATATATATTATATGGCTTCAAAATCTGAAATAACATACAAACTGTTAAAACTAATAAGCAAATTTAGCCAGGATACAAAGATACAGGATATGAGGACAATATATTAAATATTTAATAAATATATTAAAACCAATGTACTTTGATCCTGGATATAAAGTCAACATAAAAATTTTTATTTTGGTATATTAGCAACAAATAATTCGAAAACGAAGTTAAAGTACCAGTTAAATAGAATCAAGCATGTGAAATACTGAAACATAACACTAACAAAACACGTACTAGATCTCTTCACTGTAATCTATAAAGTAACACTGAGAAAAGAAGATCTAAACAAATGGCAAGACATATAATGTAAAAGGAGTAGAAGACAACATTGTTAAGGTGTCAGTTCTTACCAAATTCATCTATAGATTTAAGGTAATTCTAACCAAAATCCCATTAGGGTATGTGCGTGTGTGTGTGTGTACATGCATGCATGTGCATATGTGGGTAAATCAGTAAGCTGGTTCTGGGGAGGAGCAAGATGGCGGAGGAGAAGGAGATGAAAATATTATTAGGTTCTAGGAGTTCAGCTAGAGAGTTATCAGACCATTCTGAACGCCTACAAACCCAACAGGAGTTTGAAGAGAAGAGCAGCCATTCTAGTAACAGAAATTGACCACTTTCTGGAAGGTCGGACGTTTGGAGAAGTGAATCCAAGACAACAGGAAGATAGACCATGGGTGGGGGTGCAGTCCCTGCAAGTGGTGGAGCCCGGGAGCACAAAAGTGAACCTTTAGAAGTCTGCTCCACTGAGGGGCATCGCTCCAGAGGCTAAGTGGGGGTGGAACCCTCATAGGGACAATGTGGTCTCAGGACCCCTGAGGTCAGAGAAAGATCTGGGGGTGTTTGAGTGTGGTAGAGCTGTCAGGTATTGGAGCAGGGAAGCCGGCTATAGAGATGGAGCCGGGGAGGGGGCTCTCAGGTCGGGGTTACCTTGAGCCAGGATCCAGGACACAGTCAGGACCCCTTCAAGCAGGGACCCCACAAGTGGCAGATCCAGGGAGAACCCCTCCTTCCTGCTCTGGGAGGAGTGGCACCCGATTGCGCAGCAGGAATCTTCTGGGTGTGGAGACTCTAAGCAGGGCCGTGCACCAGAGATAGAAATGCTCGGTCACAGGCCAGGGGAGCTCGGATCGCAGGTGGAGAACAGGGAGATGGAGTGATTGAGCCCTTTCATCTGAGGCTGCACTGAAGAGTGGGGCCCCGTGCTCTCGGCTCTGCTGTGTGGAGACGGGGCGGCCGCCATCTTTATTCCCGTCCTTCAAGCTCTATGGAAAGCGCTCAGGGAACAAAAGCTCTGAGAGCGAACCGAAGCAGATGATTTAGCCTGGCCACTGGCAAGTGTGGTGCAATTCCACCTCAGGCAAAGACATTTAAGAATCACGGCAACAGATCCCTCCTGCAGAAGATTAGCAAGGACATCCAGCCAAGACCAAGTGCACTGTTAATGAGAACTGCAGAACTTCAGAGGTTGGGGAAAGCAATACATAGAATTCATGGCTTTTTTCCCATGCCCCTTTAGTCTTTCAAAGCTACATTTTTGAAATTTTGCTTTTTTTAAATTCTATTTTTAAAAATTTTCCCTTTTTCCTATTTTGATCTTTTTAAAACATTTTCTTATCAATACCTTTTTAAAAATCTTTAAAAATTTTCATTGTTATAGTCATATTCTATCCCTTCATTGTATTTAACCTTATATTTTGTACATATATAGCTTTTCCTTTCTTTAAAATTTTGGAATACAGTTTCTTCTAATAGACCAAAATATACCCTAAATCTAATGCATGGCTTTGTTCTAGTCTCCAGTCTGATTACATTCTTTCCCTTTTTCAATCAACTTCTTATCTTATCAATTCCTTTTTTAGAATCTTTTAAAATTTATATTAGTCTAATTGGACTAATATATGTATGCATATATATATATATTAGACTTGTGAATAGAACAGAGCCACACACTTGATTTTGGTGTATATACAAATACATATATATACACATATATGTGTATATGTATATACACATATGTATATGTATTATATATAAACATATATAATATATGTATATATATAATACATATACATATAAATACATATATATATAATACATATACATATAAATATATGTATATATTTATATACAATATATATATAATATATATATAATACATATACATATAAATAAAATACATAAGTAAAATAAATACATAAAAAATGAAATACATACATATATATGTATAAAATACATATACATATGTGTATTTTTTTCTTCTTCTTCCTTTTTTCCTCCATTCTTCCTCATTTCTTCTCCCCCGAGTTTTGGGTCTCTTCTGATTTGGTTAGTGTATATTTTTCTGGGGTCATTGCTACAACTTTAGTATTTTGTTCTCTCTTTCATCTATTGTTATGTGGATAAAATGACAAGGCAGAAAAACTCACCTCAAAAAACAAGAACAAGATGCAATACTGATAGCTAGGGACCTAATCAATATGGACATTAGTAATAATGTCAGAACTAGAGTTCAGAATGATGATTATCAAGGTACTAGCTGGGGTAGTACTAGCTGGGCTTGAAAAAAGAATGGAAGATACTAAAAAATCCCATTCTGGAGAAATAAAATCCCTTTCTGGAGAAACAAAAGAACTAAAATCTAAAATCTAACCAAGTTGAAATGAAAAAAGCTATTAATGAGGTGCAATAAAAATTGGAGGCTCTAGCTGCTAGGATAAATGAGGCAGAAGAGATAATTAGTGATATAGAAAACCAAATGATGGAGAATAAAGAAGCTGAGAAAAAGAGAGACAAATAACTACTGGACCACAAGGGGAGAATTTGAGATATAAGTGATACCGTAAGATGAAACAATATTAGAATAATTAGGATCCCAGAAGAAGAAGAAGAAAGAGAGAGGGGCAGAAGGTTTATTGGAGCAAATTACAGCAGAGAATTTCCCTAATTTTGGGAAAGGAACAAGCATCAAAATCCAGGAGGTAGAGAAAACACCCCCTCAAAATGAATAAAAATAGGTCCACACCCTATCATCTAATAGTAAAACTTACAAGTGTCAATGACAGAGAGAAAATCCTGAGCATAGCTTGGGACAAGTAGTCTGTAATATACAATGGCAGAAATATTATATTGGCGGCAGACCTTTCCAAAGAGACCTGGAAGGTCAGAAAGGACTGACATGATATATTCAGAGCACTAAATGAGAAAAATATGCAGCCAAGAATACTATATCCAGCTAGGTTGTCACTGAAAAGAGAAGAGATAAAAAGCTTCTAGGACAACAAAAACTAAAAGAATTTGCAAACACCAAACCAGCCCTACAGGAAATATTGAAAGGAGAGCTCTAAACAAAGAGAGAGCCTAAAAGTAACAGACCAGGAAGGAACAGAGACAATATCCAGTAAGAGTCACCTTACAGACAATACAATGGCATTAAATTCATATCTTTCAATAGTTACCCTGAATGTAAATGGGCTAAATGCCCCAATTAAAAGACACAGGGTATCAGAATGGATAAAAAAACAAGACCCATTAATATGCTTTCTACAAGAAACTCATTTTAGACCCAAAGACACCTCTAGATTTAAAGTGAGGGGGTGGAAAACAATTTACCATGCTAATGGACATCAAAAGAAAGCTGGGATAGCAATCCTTATATCAGATAAATTAGATTTGAAACTGAAGACTATAATAAGAGATGAGGAAGGTATGGATAGACACTTCTCCAATGAAGACATACAAATGGCTATCAGACACATGAAAAAAATGTTCATCATCACTAGCCATCAGGGAGATTCAAATTAAAACTACATTGAGATATCACCTTACACCAGTTAGAATGGCCAAAATTAGCAAGACAGGAAACAACATGTGTTGGAGGGGATGTGGAGAAAGGGGAACCCTCTTACACTGTTGGTGGGAATGCAAGTTGGTGCAGCCTCTTTGGAGAACAGTGTGGAGATTCCTCAAGAAATTAAAAATAGGACTTCCCTATGACCCTGCCATTGCACTACTGGGTATTTACCCCAAAGATACAGATGTAGTGAAAAGAAGGGCCATCTTTACCCCAATGTTTATAGCAGCAATGGCCACAGTCGCCAGACTATAGAAAGAACCAAGATGCCCTTCAATGGACGAATGGATAAGGAAGATGGGGTCCATATACACTATAGAGTATTATGCCTCCATCAGAAAGGATGAATACCCAACTTTTGTAGCAACATGGACAGGACTGGAAGAGATTATGCTGAGTGAAGTAAGTCAAGCAGAGAGAGTCAATTATCATATAGTTTCACTTATTTGTGGAGCATAACAAATAGCATGGAGGACATGGGGAGATAGAGAGGAGAAGGGAGTTGGGAGAAATTGGAAGGGGAGGTGAACCATGAGAGACTATGGACTCTGAAAAACAATCTGAGGGTTTTGAAGGGGCGGGGGGTGGGAGGTCGGGGTACCAGGTGGTGGGTATTATAGAGGGCATGGATTGCATGGAGCACTGGGTGTGGTGCAAAAATAATGAATACTATTATGCTGAAAATAAAAAATAAATAAAAAAAAAAGAAGAGATGAGGAAGGACACTATATCATCCTCAAAGAGTCTGTCCAACAAGAAGATCTAATAATTTTAAATATCTATGCCCCTAACATGGGAGCAGCCAATTATATAAACCAATTAACAAAATCAAAGAAACACATTGATGATAATACAATAACAGTAGGAGACTTTAATACCTCCCTCACTGAAATGGATGGATCATCTAAGCAAAAGACCAACAAGGAAATAAAGGTTTTAAATGAAACATGGGGCACCTGGGTGGCTCAGTGTGTTAAGCCTCTGCCTGCGGCTCAGGTCATGATCTCAGGGTCCTGGGATCGAGCCCTGCATTGGGCTCCTTGCTCTTTGGGGAGCCTGCTTCCCCCCACTCCTGCCTGCCTCTCTGTCTACTTGTGATCTCTCTCTGTCAAATAAATAAATAAAATCTTGAAAAAAAATAAGTGAATGACACACTGGGCCAGGTGGTCATCACACATATAGTCAGAACATTCCATTCCCAAAGCAATAGAATACATATTCTTCTCTAGTGCACATGGAACATTCTCTAGAATAGGTCACATCCCAAGTCACAAATCAGGTCTCAACCATTACTAAAAGATTGGGTCATTCCCTGCATATTTTCAGACCATAGAGCTTTGAAACTAGAACTCAACCACAAGAGGAAAGTTGGAAAGAACTCAAATACATGGAGGCTAAAGAGCATCCTAGTAAAGAATGAATGGGTCAACCAGGAAATTAAAGAAGAGTTAAAAAAAAATCATGGAAACAAATGAGAATGAAAACACAACTGTTCAAAATCTGTGGGATGTAGCAAAAGCAGACTTGAGAGGAAAGCACATAGCAATACAAGCCTTTCTCAAGAAACAAGAAAGGTGTCAAATACACAACCTAACCCTACACCTAAGTTGCTGGAGAAAGAACAGCAAATAAAACCTAAACCCAGCAGCAGAAGAGAAATAATAAAGATTAGAGCAGGAATCAATGAAATAGAAACCAAAACAACAGTAAAACAGATCAATGAAACTAGGAAATGGTTTTTGAAAGAATTAATAAAATTGATACACGCCTGGCCAGATTCATCAAAAAAGAAAAGAGAAAGGACCCAAATTAATAAAATCATGAGTGAAAGAGGAGAGATCACAACCAACACCAAAGAAATACAAACAATTATAAGAACATATTATGAGCAACTATACATCAGCAAATTTGACAATCTGGAAGAAATGGATGCATTCCTAAAGACATAAAAACTACCAAAACTGGGGCACCTCGGTGGCTCAGTGGGTTAAGCCGCTGCCTTCAGCTCGGGTCATGATCTCAGGGTCCTGAGATCGAGTCCCGCATCGGGCTCTCTGTTCAGCAGGGAGCCTGCTTCCCCCCCCCCCTGCCTGCCTCTCCATCTACTTGTGATTTCTCTCTGTCAAATAAATAAATAAAATCTTAAAAAAAAAAACAAACTACCAAAACTGAACCAGGAAGAAATAGAAAACCTGAACAGCCCCATAACCAGTAAGGAATTGAAGCAGTCATCAAAAATCTCCCAACAAACAAGAGCCCAGGGCCAGATGGCTTCCCAGGGGAATTCTACCAAACATTTAAAAACGAATTAATACCTATTCTCTGAGACTGTTCCAAAAAATAGAAATGGAAGGAAAACTTCCAAACTCATTTTATTAGGTCAGCATTACCTTGATCCCCAAACCAGACAAAGATCCCATTAAAAAGGAGAATTCCAGTCCAATATCCTTGATGAACACAGATGCAAAAATTCTCACCAAAATGCTAGCCAATAGGCTCTCACAGTACATTAAAAGGATTATTCCCCACAACCAAATGTATTTATTCCTGGGATGCAGGGTTGGTTCAATATCCACAAATCAATCAATATGATACAATACATCAATAAAAGAAAGAACAAGAACCATATGATACTCTCAATAGATGCTGAAAAAGAATTTGACAAAGTACAGCAACCTTTCTTGATCAAAACTTTTCACGGTGTAGGCATAGAAGGTACATACCTCAATATTATCAAAGCCATCTATGAAAAACCCACAATGAATATCATTCTCAATGGAGAAAAATTGAGAGCTTTTCCCCTAAGGTCAGGAACACAGCAGAGCTGTCCACTATCACCACTGCTATTCAACATAGTACTAAAAGTACTAATACATAGAAGTCCTAGCCTCAGCAATCAGACAACAAAAAGAAATAAAGCCATCTGAGTCAGCAAAGAAGAAGTTAAACTCTCACTCTTTGCAGATGATATGATACTTTATGTGGAAAAGCCAAGAAACTCCACTCCAAAATTGCTAGAACTCATACAGGAATTCAGTAATGTGTCAGGATATAAATATCAATGCACGGAAATCAGTTGCATTTCTATACACCAACAGTGAGACAGAAGAAAGAGAAATTAAGGAGTCAAACCCATTTACAATAGCACCCAAAACTATAAGATACCTTGGAATAAATGTAGCCAAAGAGGCAAAGAATCTGTATCAGAAAATTATAAAGTACTCATCAAAGAAATTGAGGAAGACACAAAAAAAATGGAATAACATTCCATCCTCATGAATTGGAAGAACAAATATTGTGAAAATGTCTATGCTACCTAAAGCTATCTACACATTTAATGAAATTCCTATCAAAATACCATCATTTTTTTTCAAAGAAATGGAACAAATAATCCTAAAATTTATATGGAACCAGAAAAGTCCCTGAATATCCAGAGGAATGTTGAAAAACCAAAGCTAGAGGCATCACAATTCCAGACTTCAAGCTCCATTACAAAGCTGTCATCATCCAGATAGTATGGTATGGCACAAAAACAGACACATAGATCAATGGATCAGAATAGAGAGCCCAGAAATGGACCCTCAACTATATGGTGAACTAATCTTTGACAAAGCAGGAAAGAATGTCCAATGGAAAAAAGTCAGTCTCTTCAACAAATGGTGTTGGGAAAATTGAACAGCCACATGCAGAAGAATGAAAGTTGACCATTTCCTTATACCACACATAAAAACAAACTCAAAATGGAGGAGAGGCCTCAATGTGAGACAGGAGGAGAACATATCCTTGAGGAGAACACAGGCAGCAACCTCTGTGACCTCAACTGTAGCAACTTCTTCCTAGAAAAATCGCCAAAGGAAAGGGAAGGAAGGGTAAAAATAGACTATTTGGACTTCATCAAGATCAAAAGCTTTTGCACAGCAAAGGAAACCATCAACAAAACAAAAAGGCAACTGACAGAATAGGAGAAGATATTTGTAAATGACATATCAGATGAAGGGCTAGTATCCAAAATCTAAAAAGAACTTATCAAACTCAATGCCCAAAGAACAAATAATCCCATCAAGAAATGGGCAGAAGACATAAACAGACATTTCTACAACAAAGACCTCCAAATGGACAACAGACACATGAAAAAGTGCTCAACATCACTCAGCATCAGGCAAATAAAAATCAAAACCACAGGGAGATACCACCTTACACAAGTCAGAATGGCTAAAATTAACAAGGAAATGACAGATGTTGGTGAGGATGTGGAGAAAGGGGAACCCTCTTACACTGTCGGTGGGAATGCAAGCTGGTGCAGCCACTCTGGAAAACAGTATGGAGGTTCCTCAAAAAGTTGAAAATAGAGCTATCCTCTGATCCAGGAATCACACTACTGAGTATTTACCCTAAAGATACAAATGTAGTGATCTGAAGGGACACGTGCACCTGAATGTTTATAGCAGCAATGTCCACAACAGCCAAACTATGGAAAGAATCCAGATGTCCATCAACAGATGAACAGGTAAAGAAGAGGTGATTATATATATGATGCAGCCATCAAACCCCTCGAAATCTTGCTATTTGCAATGATATAGATGGGCCTAGAGGGTATTATGCTAAGTAAAATAAATCAATCAGAAAAAGACAATTGTCCCATGATTTCCCTGATGTGAGGAATTTGAGAGGCAGAAAGGGGGGTTGTGAGGTGTAGGGAGGAAAAAAAATGAAACAAGATGGGACCAGGGAGGGAGACAAACCATAAGAGACTCTTAATCTCAGGAAACAAACTGAGGGCTGCTTGGGGGAGCAAAGGGAGGGATAGGGTGCTTGGGTTATGGACACCAGGGAGGGTACGTGCTATGATGAGTGCTGTGAATTGTGTAAGACTGATGATTCACAGACTTGTACCCCAGAAGCAAATAATACATTATATGTTAATAAATCAACAAGTTGATTCTAAAATGAATGTGGAAAAGCTGGAGACCTAAAGGGGCCAGGACAATATGGATGAAGAAGAACAAAGTGGGTGAGCAAACATTACCAGATTTCCAGACTTATAATAAAGGTAAACTAAGACAGTATAGTTGGTACAAGGATATGCACATAGAACAATGGAATAGAATGGGAAGTCTAGAAATAGATCCACTCTAGGTGATCATTTGATTTACAACACAGGTGCTGTTGTGAGCCAATGGGTAAAAGTGGTCTTTTCCATAATGTTTCTGGAACATCTGTATATCTATGAAGAAAAAATAAACTTGGACTACTACATCCCATACATGAATAGAAGAGAGACCAAAATATGAAAGGTAAAACAGAAAGGCATTCCAGAAGGAAACATGAGGATAATAAGTGCCTGCGTTGAGGTAGATTGAATTACTTAAACAGGATCCCCCAAATTACATGATTGATATTTTAATCATAAAAGAAAAAAACCCGATAAATTGCATTCTATCAAAATTAAGAGAATAAAACATAAGCCCCAAACTGGGAGAAGATATTCAAACTACATATATCCAATCATGGACTCATATTAAACAAATAGAATGCCTTACAGATCAGTAAGGAAAAGACAAGGAAACCAAGAAATTGGCCAAAAGACTTGAAATGGCATGTCACGAAAGGATATTCAAATGGCCAATAAGTCATTTGAAAAGGTCAACATCATTAGTCAACAAGGAAATGCAAATTAAAACGACACTGGAAATATCACTCCACACCCACGAGAATGGTTAAAATTAAAAGTATAATGTCAAATTGTGGCAAAGAAATAGAATATTTGGAATTCTTATACTGCAGGTGGGTCTGTACTGGTATAACCATTTTGGAAAACTATGAGGTAATATCTACCAATGCAAAGCATATCTACTAGAGCTGTGACCTAGGAATTCTACCCCTGGTTACATACCCAAGAGAAAAGTGCTTATGTCTATCATACACTTTACTTGACACCAACTTTATTCATAATAGCCCCAAACTGGAAGCAATCCAAATGTTCACCCTCAGGAGAAGGAATAGATAACTTGTCTTATCATCATGCAGAGCAGTACTACACAGTAACAAAAAGACTGTCCCACAAATGTATATAACAGTATGGATGAATCTCAGACATTATTTTGAGTAAAAGAAGCCATACCCCCAAATACCCACAGAATGATTCTATACTAATACTAACTGCTGTTGAAAGAGGTGAGATTAGCAGTTACACCTGGGGGTGAGCAGTTATTGCTTGGGAAGGCACACAAAGAAACCTCTGGATGTCAGGACCGTTCTATATCTTCATCTGGTTAGAGACAGCACTAATCTATATCGAGCAGATGCCTTATGCCTGTGCCCTTTGCAACAGCAGCCAATAAGAGACCATGCTTTCCTATAGCTTACATCCTAGTGAGAACGACAGATGTTAGGCACCTAACTTTAGTAATATGTTGGGTGCTGTGTTAGAGGACTTGGCGGTGGCTCTAGGCACACAGATCATAAAGAATTTAGTTGTTCTAGGGACTAGGGGAGAACTCCTCAAGGAACAGATGGCTCAGCAGAGAACCACTGGGCATTAGGGAAAGGAGAGTGGAAGGAGGAGAACATTCCAGGCAAGCGAGAACCTGAATGCAAAGTGCTGGCGGAGAGACGGGGCATGTGTAAGCAAATGACAATTTGGTACTGTCCTACTACAGGGAAGAGGAAGGGGTGGGGGCTCGTGGGAGGGCAGGGCAGTTGGGCAGTGAGCGGCCTGCCCTTTGGCGGCTAAATGAGATGTGTTACAAGAGTTTCAGCTTTTCGAAGGCCACTGGGAAGCCAGTGCATGGTTGTAGGTAGTAAAGAGTCAAGACGAGGTTTTCCATCTTAAGAAAGAAGTTCAGGAGGCTGAGCGGTGGTGGCTCCTGGGTAGTCCCGGTGAGAGAGGATGGGGGGCCTGGAGTGAGGCGAGGACATAGGAGCTGGCCCGCCACGCACTTACTGTAGAGACAGCCACGGGGGAGCTGAAGACCTCCGGACGGTGGCTTGTGCTGGGTGGGGAAGAGGAAGTCTTTCAGGATTGCAAGCATTTCAGCACTATTAAGAAGGAAAGCAGTTCCAGACTCTACAGGGGGCAGACCCCTGGGTGATCGTTGATTTCACCTCTGAATTTCCAGTGTCATTAGGTTCCTTCTCAGTTCCTTCTCGAAGGAACCTTGCTCCTGAAAAGAGCCTTTCACTGTAGGGTGAACTCTTCTCTGGGTGGATGGGGCATGGCGGTAGGATTGGGGGTGGGGAGTATTGGAAGGAGGGAGACAGGTGGAGGGGTTGGTCTGATGCAGCAAGCCTCGTCGTGTCTTCCCCTTTCTTTCCACTCGCCAGATAGGGTCTTCTCACCCAGCTCCCTGATGAGGTAACAAGGACCTGGCGATGTCACCGCACCCGTTATCTGAGATACTTCGGCGATGCAATTAGCAGAGGATTCCCCTTGCCAGGAATTTGAGTCCTGTCCTCTGATGCGTTCTAGCTCGGAGCTGTTGAGAGCGGATGTGGAGTCCACAGCGCCCCCTCGCCCCGGGCGGGGTGGAGAGACGGAAGCCAGCTGAAGACCAGAATCAGCCGGGGACCAAACTCGAAACTCCAGGAGTAAGTTTAACATCTACCCGTCCACAAATCCAGACAGCCTGGGGCTCCGCCGGCCCCCTTCCCAGCCAGCTTTCGCAGGCACTGCGCCTCGAATCAGGAGGGATTTAGAAGCCCAGAGCTGCCGGCCGCGGATACTGCTAATGCCTAGGCCGGGGAGGAAAGCGGGTTAAGATCAGATCCCGCTGCACAGAGGACCCAGGAGCCAACCCGCCCTCGGTGTTCGGAGCGGCGGGGGCGCGCTGCGTGCTGCGCCTGGGCCGCCCGCGGCGGCGGCGTGGGCGCCGTGATGCAGGTGTGACAGCCGCGGACTCCTGCCTCCGCCGGGATCGCCCCAGCGCCGCGGTGGCCGGAGCTGCGGGCCGGGCCGCCAGCGCCGACGCTGCTCCGCCCGCACCCGCGCCTGCACCCGCACCCGCCTCCGCCCCCGCCCGCGGATTTCCCACCCAGGTAGGCGACGCCGTGGCTCGCTCCCGAGCGTGCGGAGCCGGCCCGGCGCGGACTCCGCGCGCTCCAGGGGCCTCCCCAGCTTGCCTGCGGGGCCGACACGGACAGCTGCTCCCCCTGAACGTTGTTTATAGTAAATGACCCCAAAGACAGGGGCGAGTCTCGGAAAGCCGGCGCAGAGAAGCAGGGACCTGCCGGCCGCCCGCGGCTGCGCGCTTCTTTGAAGGTGGCATCCCCAAGGGCTGTTTTTAAACCCGGTTCCAACTGTTAGCGCCGCACAGTTCCGCAACTTCGGCTACTGACATTTCTTAAGTCCGTTTCCCTAAGCTTCCCAGCCCAGCTTTTAGTTTCAATTCCGTCCCTAGGAGACGGGTTTTGCTGGTGGCGGTTTGTTGCCGAAGAACCGACGAAAACATGCTTACACCTGGCGGCTCTGGGCTGGGGCTCGTGAGTGTGTATTTCTGCTTGTGGAGGGCGCCCTCCGTGGGCGTGGGAGCCGGTTTTTAGGGACGCAGAGAGGATTTGTTTAGAGATGGATTTTAGCGCAAGGAAAAGAACGTGATTTGTTCTGCGGGGATGGGGGAGCAAACGCGTGTGGCCAGGGAGGAGCGAGGCACAGCCAGGTCTTCCGCAGACGGGTGTTCCTATCTCTGCCGTCCCGGGTTTGGCAGGGCTGGGGAAACGCGACCCTTGAACAGCGATCGCAGATGCGAACTAGGTCCTTTTCAAGGTAACTTAATGTCCTTGTCTTGGGCTCTGCTGAGAGCTGCTGGGTGGGGTGGGGTGCCGGGGGTGGGTGGGTGGGAGGAGTCCCTGCTTGTTTTCTTAAAGCCTATTTGGGAGGTCAGTGTGGGTAGCTTTGAGGTTCCAGCAGGCAGGTGAGGGGCGAAAGGTGTGTGTAGCGGGGAAAGGTGAGCATTGCCGCCAGCTCAGCCGCTGATCTGGACACTGGACCGCTTCTATGTTTCTGCATCCTGCACTTTCCAGAAGAGGTGGCTTGTCCTGCTTGCTCTAGGCAATGCAGCAGATTTAGTACAGGCTCATTCTGCATCTTTCCTGAGTCAGCAAATACTCACCCAGCACCTACAATGTGTCAGAGGCTGGATTAGTCCTTGGAGATGCAGGGATGAGGAAAACAAAGTCTAGGTTCACCAGAAGCTCCCACCTGGTGGGGGGAGAAACACCTGTAATAATCAAGTGTGATGAGTTCATTCACGCAGGTGTGAGGAACCGGAGTGTTGGGAGTCCTGAGGAGGAAGGAATTAATTGTGCCAGGAGATTATTTTTTAAATGAAGCCCTCACAGATGAGGTATGACATTGATTTTGGTAGGGACTAGGTCACTTTCTTGGTCTCTTGGTCTGTGAGTGACCCACATTGCTGTTCAACCCCATCAGCATCCCAGATACTGGATGGGCAGAGGTCTCCAAGTCACGACTGGGCTGGCTATTGCAGTGCATGGCCAGACCCCAGTAGACACACACAGAGGAATATGTCCAACGCAGGTCAGGCTTTTTTTTTTTTTTTTCCTTTTAGAAAAATTGATTGTTTTCCTAAATTCTAGGACCAAGAAGGTTTTGAAGCAGTACTTCAAAAAGGCAGGGGTTCTGGAAAATTCTCAGGGATTTTTCAGAGGAGATGAACTTCTGCCCTCTTTCCCCTTGGGTCCCTGACCTGTCTGTACTTGTCCTGGCCCAGTTCAAAGGGAAAGCTCTGACCTTGATTCTGTCTCAGTGTCAAGGGAAGCCATTACTACCAACCCGCTGTCTGGGAGATGAAAATCCAACCTAATGGATGTTTCTTCCTGCACAAAAACTGTGGTGGGGGATGAAATATGATCGAGCCCTTGCCATCATGATATTGGCCAGAGCTGCGTATCACATGCGTTTGGTAATCTAAACCATGATTAAGTTGCTTGAAAAGCAGGCTGGCACCTTGTGAGAAGCCCAGGCTTTGATGGGCAAACAAAACTAGGTGAGTGTCTTGGGCAAGTTAGAGCTTTTTTTTGAGCTTTGCTTTCCTGATCTGTAACATGGAGATAACAACAGCATTGTTATAAGAATTATGTGGTAGTTGCTTACAAAATATTTGTTCATTGGTGAATGATTTTGGGGCATAAATTGCATGGCACAAAGCCTGTGCTCAAGAAATTAAAGTTCATCCACTGAGTACCTACTGTGTGTCAGTGACTGCTTTGTGTGTGGGGAATGCAAAATTGAACTAAAGAAAACCCCTATCCTCAAGGAGCTTAATGTGTGCATGTGTGTGTTTGTGTGTGTGTGTAAACCAACAAATAACTAAGTAATTAGAGAGTGAATCAGCCAATGATACATTATAATGGAGAGAAATAAAGCAGGGTAAGAGGAAGGAGGAGTGCTGCCATGCGGTGAGGATTGTTATTTTTTTATGCAGCCTGGTTAGGGAAGGCTTTGCTGATAAGTGACATTTGATCAGAGCCCTTGTGGAAGTGAGTGAGCCAGCCAGATGCTGAGAATGAGCACTTTGGGCAGAGTCACAGCACCTGCAAAATCCCTGGAAGAGGAGAGAGGTGCGTTCATAAGGAAAATCAGAAAGAAGGCTAAGGAGGCCGTGGATTAGAGAGGGGGGGGCGTCAGCAGTAGGACTTGAGGTAGAATGGGAGACGTGGCAAGGTCACTGGGGTATTGCCTCTTACGATTTCTATGTGTCACTAAGATTTATGTCCTGAGCTCTTGTTTCAGGAATTGGCTGAAATGCTACACTCTATGCTTAGAAGAAGCTTGGATAGTAGATGTAGGTTCCTGTGGTCACTCGGAGCACAAGTCAGTGCAGTAAGCTGAAGCACAAATCTTTGCAAGGCGCTGAGAGGCACAGGAATTAGGGAAGCAGTGCAAGACAGTGTGCAGAAATCTTTCATGCCGATCAAGTATTTGTGTTCCTTTTGAACCTGAACATTATGTTTGTTTCCTTTCCCCCACCATGAAAGAAAGCACCACCTTTAGTGAATATTCCTGCTGGCATTGTTCTTGCTAGTTCTTGTTTTCTCTGCAAATGGTAAGAGTTTCTATGGTAGTGGAAAGGTGTTGGAGTTCATTGAAAATATCCTGACCTCCAGCGTCTCATGGAATGCATTTACCTGGTGTCATATGATCAATCTGTTTGAGGGTTCCATCTTGCATGGTTAGGAGGAAGACCACAGTGTGCCACTCTGTCCTTTTGAGACTTTGTTCCCCTACAGATTTGAGATCTCCATCCCACAGCCAGTTAAGGAGCAGTAGAGCTCTTGCAATGTGTTCTATGGACAGAAATGGGGCTGGGGTGTCTGAGAACCTTGTCAAAGTTTCTGTGAGATAGGATGTCATGTGGCTGGGTCACCACCAGGGTGACTGGAAGGATTTCCCTCAAGATGCCTCAGAAGTGACACTTACCTTTTGTGAATTTCTATCATCCAAGGTCTGGCTTTTAGTTTTGGTGCCTCGCAAACCTGATCTGTCTCGCTGCCACATCTCTGTGACCTTGCTCACCTGCATGCAACTCTACTGATTTGTAATGACTGAGACACCATGTGACATGGTGAATAGGTCTTCCTGAAGACTCCCCTTCATGAGGTCTAAGTCGTAAGGAGGAAGATTTCCAATGAGCATGTACTCAGAGCTGAGCAACTTAGATGATTATACTAGGGACTGACCACACACATTAGGGTTGATATTGGCAATGGGACTCAGTAGAAACCTCCCAGAAAGCAACAATTTATTGTTTTCTCACATGTCTGTGGGTTGGCCTGGAAGTCTGCAGATCTGGGTTATGCTTGGTTGATTTCAGCGGGGCTTACTCATGTGATTTTAGTCTGCTGATGGAGTGGCCAAGGACTGGCTGCTGTAGGATGGCCTCAGCTGGGATGACTGGGCTCTGCTCTGTGGAGTCTCTCATCCCCCAACAGGTGAGTCTAGCATGCTCACATGGTAGTGGCAGGAGTCCGGGCGAGAGTGGAAACCTGCATGACCCTCGTGTGGCCTAAACTTATAGCAGGCACACTATCATTTCATCCTTGTCTATTGATAGGATGTCATAAGGCCAGTGCAGAGTGAGGGAGCAGAGAATAGACTCCACTTCCTTTTTTTTTTTTTTTTAAAGGTTATATTTACTTATTTGATAGAGAGAGATCACAAGTAGGCAGAGAGGCAGGCAGAGGAGAGGAGAAAGCAAGCCCCCTGCTGAGCAGAGAGCCAGATGTGGGGCTGGATCCCAGGACCCTGAGATCATGACCTGAGCTGAAGGCAGAGGCTTAACCCACTGAAATACCCAGGTGCCCCTAGACTCCACTTTCTGATGAGAGGAGCTACATAGGCACATTGCAAAGAGTGTCGATATAGGGAAGGAAGAATTAGGGATATTTTGCAATCAATCTACTTTAGATACCTTAATATTTAAAGTACCCTGGCTAAGGCTCCTTTTCTCCTGGACTCTTTTGAATGGTCAGTGCCTGCTACTGGCCCCTTTCCTCTTTCTTTTTTTCTGTGTTTCCATGGCTGAACGTTGGGCATATATACCTTTAGATAATCATTCATTCACCAGATGTTTTTTGAGTATCTCCGTGGGTCAGGTATGTTATAGGCAGGGGATACAGCAATAAAATGCAATGTCTGTCTTCGTAAAACATTAATTCTAGTTGGGGGAGATAAATAATATGGAAATAAATAAATAAACATGTAATGACAGAACATCAAATGGGGAAGGGGGATTGGGGGCGCCTGGTTGAGTGGGAGTGGAAAACAGGGTTGAATGGGTGGTGGCAGTTTATAGAAAGTGGTCAGGGTGACATGAAGGAAGTAAAAGAGTGGGCTAGATGGATATCTGGGTAAAGATTGTTTTAGGCAGGGGAAACAACAATCTCAAAGGCCCTGAGGTGACAGAGTACTTGTATGTTCTGGGAACAGCAAGGAGACTCATGGAGAAGGAACTGAGAGAGGGTCAACATGGTAGAAGTTGAGATCAGGGAACTAGCAGGCAGTTAGGCAATTCATAGTCTTGTAGGGCTTTGTATGGATTTTGGCTTTTACTCTAAGCAAGATGAGAAGTTATTGGAGAATTTTGAACTCTAGATGCCAGGATCTGATATATGTATTACAATGATCAGTTGAGATTTAGACTTTGTAATCAACTTAGAGGGTTAAGAACTAAAACACGGAGAGCAACCAGGAGGCTACTGTGGTTCTCGGGTGAGAGGTGATGGTGATTTAGACCAAGGTGGCTAGTGATGATGGTGAGAAGTCAAATTTTGGATATATTTGATGATGGAGAAGACAGGACTTGCTGATTGGTAGATTCAGGTATGAGAGAGAGAAAGGAGTCAAGGATGACTCCACATATTTTGATTTGAGCAACTGGAAAAGAAGCCCTCTTCTGAGATTGAGAAGGAAGAGTCATGGGGTTCAACTGGGTGTCCAATGAGAGATGTTAAGTAGATAGTTATATATGTGAGTCTAGAGTTGAAGGAAGGGTTTTTAGGAGACACAAATTGGAGGGTCATTAGCATGTTATTTATTTGTCCCTTCAGTAAGCCAATTCACTGTTCTATCACCAGTGTCTAGAATGTTGCCTGGCACGTAGTACATGCTCAATGAATATTTATTGAATGAATGAATGAAACTGTTTATTCATTGGCGGTGACTGTATGTCATTGCTTCAGTGGATCTTGAAGTGTAACTCCCTGCAGTTATTCCCTTTCTTTCCAAGGTCTTGTGGGAGCCTTATTGTGGATTTCATGGACTAAAAACAGACTTTAAATACAAAGTCTCCAATTGCTTATTTCTTACAGAAAGCAATGTGTGGTGACAAGTAAGAAAGAGAAAGGAGTGGAAGCCAAAAAATAGCTCATACTTTCAAAAAAAGGGAGAAAAGATCTTCCAGAGAGAGGTGGCTGAAATTCAGGGGTGTGATGTTCTTTGGTTATTATTATACTGCTCTTAATTTAAGATTAAGCAGGAGCAGGGAAGAATCTTGAAAAAGGGAGAGATTTATTTAAATCAATTTTGTGCCAAGTGAAAGAGTGTTACCAGCTCGCTTGAAAAATCCCACATCTACAGCATCTTGCATAATGCATTCCTGTTTATAAAAGGAGAGACATAGGCAATAGTTTTATTGGAAGGGGGGGTTAGAATGACTTCAGTCTCAAATTCTAGGCGCTATCCCTTTCCTCCCCATGGCGTGGCTGGATATGTATAAGGGTGAGTTTTGCTGGCAATGATATTGAGAGGGAGGGAATGAGAAAAGTAGGTACTGCAGCTGAAAGTGGTTTCCTCTGTGTGTGTGTTTGAGTATGTATGGGAAAGAGGGAGAGAAAGAGTGTGTCAATAGTTGGGGGGGGGGTGAATTGAAGCCTAGAAGGAAGTAAGAGAAAGATAGTAAGTTGGCCTCCATTTTTATGTGTGGGTAGTAAGTCTGACCACGTGGGGCATGGGATGGAGCAGTGACATTTGGAATCATACAGAACTTGGTTTGAACTCAAGACTCATTACTATCTGTGTAAACTTGAGCAAGTTATTTAATTTCTCTGAGCCTTGTCTTCCTTAGGTGTAAGATGATGATGAGAACGATAATGGTGATGGTGGTGATGATGGTGATGGTGGTGATGATGGTAATGGTGGTGTTGTTGATGGTGATGGTGGTGGTGGTGGTGGTGATGATGGTGATGGTGGTGATGATGGTGATGGTGGTGATGATGGTAATGGTGGTGTTGTTGATAGCGATGGTGGTGGTGGTGGTGGTGATGATGATGGTGATGGCAGTGTTAGTGATGATAGTGATGACAATGATAGTAATGACATCCAAATGCTCTGCTGTTCCTTTCATGCTTCTGGACTTGGAAATATGTTGGTCAAAATGTTGATTAAGTGATCGCCATATCTTTATGTTCCTAAAGGACTTAAAGATTCTGTGTGAAGAGAGAATCGAGAACCTGTCATTTAATGTTGCTAGTGCTATTGAGAAGATGATTTGCATGGGGCTCATGATATTCAAAATATGACAACTGGATAATAATCAGCCTTATGGGCTAGAGATTTTCAAGTACCTCAGTGGGAAGCCAACTGTCTATTCTCTGCAGTAAGCCAACCCCACTGGCTCAGCTCAGTAATATCCCATTGTTTGCTGGAATTCCATGATAAAAATTTCTGAGTCCCCTGGATTATGTAAATGCTGAAACTGTCCTCTCAGATGTCTCTGGGCATCGGTTCCACAAAATCTGCCCCGTGGTGTCTTCTACTGGAAAAATCTGTTGTTATCTCTGTTCCAGGCACATAGTAGGCATGCACTAGATATTTATTAGATATGAGAGTGAGTAAATACTATTGAGGTTGTTCCACTGGCTGAAGTTTTTCCTGGTGATTCTTCACTGGCCTGGGCAAGAAATGAGAGCATAACTGACAGTGATGAGCTAAGGCTTCAGCACCTAGTAGGTACTCAGCAGCTAATGGTATCTTTTCCCCCAACTTCTCTGCCTTTGCTGCCATTCTGGCCTCTTCTAGCTCAAAGATCATACACTCAACTTTCCCCTTGAGGAGTTAGGTCCTATAGGCTGCATCCTTTCTCCCACTTCCATTTTACTGCTGAGAAACCTGAGGCCCAGCAAAAAGAAATCACAGAGAAAGGTACCCTTGGAGATGTAGAGGAACAACCTCATTTCCTTCTTGTCCAGCTCTGCATTGATGTGAGAGAAGGTAATTTTTGCCAGACCTCTGGAGCCTTCTCCAATCACAGATGTTGGAGTCTGGAAGCTGGCTGTTTCAGGTGAGGGTGCAGTGCCATGCCTTGGTTCCGTGCCTCCTGCAAATGCCACATGAATTGGCAGGAGCTCTGGGCCTCTAAAACTCACCTAAGCAGGGATAGGTGTGAGTTTTCAAGGTCTTTCCATGACCTTGAACCTGCACATGAATCCCTGTCCTTGGAAAAATGGGCCATCATTATTCCCAAGTATGTAGGTTTTTTTTAAAATTACTATTTCACAGGCATTTTCCTTTTCAGGTCCAGAGCAAGTCCAAGTCAGTGAAAGGACTTCCTTGAACTACAGGGTCTTAGTGCTACCAAGCTTAAGGAATCTCAGAACGCAGGAATCTCAACTCCTTGGGATACATTCTTTGCTCATCGTAGGGGTAGGAGTGGAAGTCCTCCTCCTGTGCCAAGGGGTGTGCTTAGTCTAGAGAAGAAAATGACTTGCTTATCTATGGTCCTGCAGCAAGTTAATGGTGGCAAGAGGGTCAGAGCCCAGTCAGGTTTGCAGTAACAGAAGTTCATCTGAGGGTAGAGACCTGGAGAGACAGAACAATGGGACCTGGCTTCCCTTCATGATTATGCTTCGAAGTCCTCTGAAACATCACAACTAGTTTGCCAGACAGGTGGGAGCCTGGTTAGATCCCTCCATGTTGCCTCTGAAAAATCCCCTGGGATTTCCCTTGCCAGCCTCCAAAGGCCAGACCCAATGAGGGGGGCTCTTACTCTGCATGTAGCTCCTGCTCTCTTGCCATGTCCAGAATCTGACTGTGGCCTCAGATCTGATCTGGGGTGCAGCATATGGCACAGAGAGAGAGGAGTGGAGCTCAGCTGGCTCAAGGGAGATTCTGAGGGAGGGTAAATGGCCTTGTGGAGCAGCCTGCTTTGAGCAGAGTGCTGGACCCAGGGATGGGGCTGGAGAGCTCATGGCAAGGGGAAGCGCTCCTGATCTTGGCCCTGGAGAGCTCAGGGGACTTAGTTCCACTCCTACTCCTATGATGAGGAATGAACACATTCCATCCATGCTTACTTGAATGTCCATGGGTTAAATGCAGCCACTTGTTTTTTTTAAGCCAAGCATAAAAATGAATCTTATTTATTTATTTTTATTTCTTTTCAGTGTTCCAGAATTCATTGTTTATGCATCACACCCATGCTCCATGCAATACATGCCCTCCATAGTACCCACCACCAGACTCACCCAATGCCCACCTCCCTCCCCTCCAAAACCCTCAGTTTGTTTCTCAGAGTCCACAGTCTCTCATGGTTCGTCTCCCCCTCCAATTTCCTGCAACTCGCTTCTCCTCTCCATCTCCCCATAAGGAAAGGAAAGCTGTTGGAAAGTAATGTAAAGGTGTAGTTTTTTTAAAAAATTATTTTTATTAACATATAATATATTATTTGCCCCAGGGGTACAGGTCTGTGAATCATCAGGCTTACACATTTCATAGCACTCACTGTAGCCCATACCCTCCCCAATGTCCATAACCCAGCCACCCTATCCCTACTCCCCTACCCCCCAGCAACCCTCAGTTTGTTGTGGGAGATTAAGAGTCTCTTATGGTTTGTTTCCCTCCCAATCCCATCATGTTTCATTTTTTTCCTTCCCTATGCCCCACAACCCCCCATTCTGCCTCTCATCTTCCTCATATCAGGGAGATCATATGATAATTGTCTTTCTCTGATTGACTTATTTCGCTCAGCATAATACCCTCTACCCACCCATGTTGTTGCAAATGGCAAGATTTCATTTCTTTTGATGGCTGCACAGTATTTCATTGTCTATATATACCACATCTTCTTTATCCATTCATCTGCTGATGGACTTCTAGATTCTTTCCATAGTTTGGTTATTGTGGACATTGCTGCTGTAAATATTGGGGTGCATGTGCCCTTTCGGATCAATTCATTTGTATCTTTAGGGTAAATACCCAGTAGTGCGATTGCTGAGTCATAGGGTAGGTCTATTTTCAGCTTTTTGAGGAACCTCCATGCTGTTTTTCAGAGTGGCTGCACCAGCTTGCCTTCCCACCAACTGTGTAGGAGGGTTCCTATAAAGGTGTAGCTTAAAAGTCAAAGTGATAGAAGATGAAGTCCAGGGGAATTGTCATAAGCAATATGGAAGCAGGTGTGTGCTGAGCCAAGTCCTCTCGCTCCCCACAATGAATGACATTTGTTTTTCCTCCTTTGGGTGATGCTGGCCAATTTCTGTTGCAGAAGCTGCCCTCACATCACAAGATTGGTGGCCTCCTGTTTCCACAGTGACCCAGTGTGTGGGCCTTCAGGGCACCATGCAGGGCTGTCAGAGCTGGGTTAGTTCTATGGGGTTTCACAGTCTCATCTGTGTCATTCCCAGGTCACTGTCCTGTTGCTTTCAGCCCATTTCCTCTAGACAAGGGAGGCCCCTTCTGGCTGACTCAATCTTCTGGTCGGCTCTTGGATTCTTGAGCTTCTTGGAGATGGTGAAAGGCAAAGACCCCCAGAGCAGTCATCTTGTTCCACAGCCTGGCTCTGCTTCTTATGAATGTGAGACCTTGGGCAGGTCATCTAACCACTCTGTGCCTCAATTTCCTAATCAGTAAAATGGGAATAATGACCTCTTCTGTAGCTTTATGGGGAAGAAGACATAAGTTAATTTGCACAAAGGGCTTAGAATAACACCTTCCTTCTAGGGACACATACACCTGGGGCAGAATCCAAGGCCTGGCTGAAGTCCGTTAATGGCAATTGCCAATCCAGTCTGTCACCCCAGATTCCTCTGCTGTCACCTTGGAGAGACAAAGGACTACTTCGGGCTTGCAGATAAATCTGTTCTATTCTCACTTTATAAAGAAGTGGAGACAACAGAAAAGGGGAATTTTATAGCAAACAGTTTTGTACTAGGTGCTAGGAACACACATGTGCTAGGTGCTATTTTTCCAGGAGCTCCCTCTAGCCATCTGATCGTGTGACAATAAGGATTACTATTATGCATACACGATTTCATTGAATTTTCAGTCTCTGTGAAGTGGGGGCTTATTGTCTGGATTTTATGGTGGAGTAAACTGAGGTTCAGAGAAGTTACATAACTTGCCCAGAGTTTAGCAGCCACTAAAGGGCCAAGTGGAAAAGCAAAGTTGCCTTCATGCTCTAGAACATGTTCTTTGCTCTGTGCTGTGGTCCCTCCTCACCCTCCATGAAGTCTTGTTAGGTGTGGCCCTGGGCCTCAGCCCACCGCCCTGACCTAGCCTCTACTACTTTTGATGCCACACCCACTCTCTTGTAAAGGGAATTTGCAAATATCTTGCTAATGCCCCATTGGCTTAAACCTGGCACTGGATCCAAACCGCTTCCCAGCCTCCGGAGTTGGTTTCCTTCACTCACATGTCTGCCCTACCTGTAGGCTTGTTTTCAAGGTCAGTACTTACCTGGAGGTGGAGATGTTTAACTTCAAAAAGGGTCAAACTTCAGGTGTCCTTGAAAGTTAATAGGCCCTAGCTCAGTGCTCCAGAGACTCATAACTGAGTTTCTTCTATTATTTTAAGACCGACATCCTATCTTCTCCAAGGATGAGTTGAAAGATATCTGCTTGTGTTCCTCTGCATAATCTGACTTCATTCATTCTGGATGCTCAGGTTGGGTTTGGACCCGCACCCAAACCATGCTCTTCTGCAGATGTCTTTTTAGCTACTGCTATGTTCTAGGCTTTGTCTCTTACACTTTTCTCTTATTGGAAGGGTAATCTGTTTTCTCCCTCTAGAACCTTTCCTCCTCTGGAGCCAGGGCCTTTGAGGTTTGCCCCAGGTGCGACATGTACTTATGCAAACAAGCTCCAGGGCCTCGCCACCAGAAGTAGAGGCCCCGAAACAGTTGCATCAGCATCACTTGGGAGTGTCTTAGAAATGTAGAATTTCAGGCCCCACCCCAGACCTGCTGAATCAGAACCTGCACTTTACTGAGAATCCCACAGGTGATTAGTGTGCACAGGTCACAGCCTCTCCATGTCACCTTTTCCCTGCTTCTGCACTCACATGGTTACATCTCTCGGCCTCACACTTCTAGCTCATCAGGGAAGCAAGAATGTGATTCAGATAGGACCCGAGTTTCCTCTGTTGGCCTCGTCCTACAAGGGCTGCAGTGCTTGGGCTCTGCCATTAGGGAGCTCATTAATTAATAACTAGAGCACAAGGTGAGAAGATGATATCAGACAGGAATATACTGAGTGAATGTTTTGGGAGCACAAACTCTAAGCAGTTGCTGTTCCTATATGAGGAAAGCAGACTGGGGACCAGGAAAGGCGTAGGTGAAGGGGCCTGGCCTCCTTGGGTCCTGAAGGATGCAATGGTTTTCCAGGTGGGTAGTGGGGAGGAGAAAGAGACTCCTGATAACAAAGATAGTTTGCAGAGTATCAAACAGATGTGCAAGTGCTTGGTTGGTTTGGGAACAACAGGAAGCAAGAGGCAGGTATGGCCAGAGCTTGGAGTGTGAAGTGGTTTGGGTCAGGGGTTAGAAGACAGGGAGAGGGCGATAGGGAGGAGAAGTCTGTTGGGAAGTAGCGTGGACACCCACTAGGATCTCTTGGGGGGTGTAAAGGTTCTCAGGTGTGTCAAGGTGGAAAAATCCCAGGAACCACTGAGATATACAGAGGAGCGAATAGTCTTGGCTCCTTGAAATGGTCCTCTGAGTAATGAGATAGCTGCTGACTGTTCTGTGCTGTGGCCACAAGGCTTAGCTGTGTGTGAACTGAGTGGATCAGAAGTCCGATACGGCCTCGATCACAGACATCCATCCAATTAGGGAAATAGCAGTTTTGGAAACTGTGACTGATGTCTTGGAGATGCTTTACGGTACAGAAAGACCCAGGAGGGTATGGACAGCATTTAAGAAGTACAAAAAAGCCCTAGGTCACCATTGTCCAGAACAAATGGAGCAGAAAGTTCTGTGTCTTGTATTTGAAAAAGCCTGAGCCACTCTCTCACAGACAGTTGCTTGGATTACAACCCTGATTGCAACTGCCTCATTCCAACCCATAACTGCTCTGAGATTTAGTTAGGAATCCCCCCACTTCCCCTCCTTGCCGCCATTTTGGGTGTATTACAACCACATTACTGATAATCCAGAAAATTGGGAAAAGAAAGGGGATACCCACCTATAATGCCATCATCTATATGAGCATTTTGAGTTATTTCCTTTATTTAAAAATAACTCTGTTAAATATGCAGTTTTTGAACCAACCCCCCTCCCCCCACCAGCCCTCATGGCAGAGACTGGCAAACTCTTCCTCAAACAAACCTGGTTCCTTGTCGTCTGGTTCACACAAACTATATCCTCCAGCCTCCTTTGCAAATGGTTATGGCCATGTGACAGGTCCCCGCCCCATGCACCTCCATACACTCCTCCAGACCCTTTTCCTATCCTGCTTGGGGCTGTCTGATGTGCAAGACGTAAACCCTGCCTGTATTAAGACAGCGACTGACATCACTGTGTCCACTTGTTACAGGGGTTAGTCTACCTTCACCGATACAGAGCCTGAAACTGCGGTTTGCCATTTCACTCCCAGAGGTTTATGGGAACACATCGTGAACGATCAAGAGGAGTGTTTCTTGACAACGTGAAGATTGAGAAGTTGCCCTCACCCACCCTGTCCCCTGGGATTAGCCATTGGGTTGCCTGTCTTCCAGGCATCTTCAGTGCAGAGAAGGGTACGGGGTTAAACATCAGTCTTTCCTCTGGGGGCTATTCCAGGAGTGGATACACTCTGAAAAGTCTAAAGTTCAATATTCTCCCTTTCCTTCTCTCATTGTTTCTGACTTGTGCAAGATGATGGGCTACTCTGTTTCAAAAAAATATTTTAGGGGGCACTTGGGTGGCTCAGTGGGTTGAGCCTCTGCCTTTGGCTCAGGTCATGATCCCAGGGTCCTGGGATTGAGCCCTGCATCGGGCTCTCTGCTCAGCGGGGAGCCTGTTTTCTCCCCCTCTCTGTCTGCCTCTCTGCCTGCTCGTGATCTCTCTCTGTCAAATAAATAAATAAAATCTTAAAAAAAAGATTTTATTTTGATAGAGCAGCTTTAGATTCATGGCAGAGGGGAGTGGAAGTTGCAGAGTTTCCATAGGCGTCTGCCCCTCCCCCTGCAGCGCCCCCCCCCCCCCCCGCACCCCTTCCCCCGCCGGAGTGCAGCAGCCTCCCCCACCAGAGTGGTGTCTGCGTCACAACTGATGGACCCACATTCACACGCCATAATCCCCGACTGTCCATGGTGTACCTCAGTCTTGGTATTGTACATTCTATGTCCCACATAATGTTTTTTAAAAGATTTTATTTATTTGAGAGAGGAAGAGAGAAAACACCAGCAGGGGGAGGGGAAGAGGGACAAGCCAACTCCCCGCTGAGCAGGGAGCCCAACGCTGGTGGGATCTGGGGACTCTGAGATCATGATCTGAGCCAAGTCAAGCTGAACTAACTGAGCCATCCAGGGGCCCCGTATGTCCCATATAATTTTTAAGCCAAATGGTTTGCTCTGATACTTAAAAGTTGTATAACTTTGGGCAACGTGTTTAACTTCAGACCTTCGGTTTCTTTATTTGGGAAATGGTCATAGTACAATCTAGTTTCTGGGGTTATCGAGGAGCGTTTATCAAGGAGATAATGATTGTTCCGTGGTGCTTAGCAGAATACACTGGTGCTTAGTACTTAGTTGTGCTTCCCCACTAGACTGGAAAACGCCCTGAGAGCTGGGACTACGTTCTCTTGCCTATGACCACAGCTCTGGTGTTTCGCACAGTCCCCGGCACTCAGGAGGGGCTCCAACTCACTCGCCAAACTCAGAGCACCTTTAAAAAACCTGCATATTTCAAAGCAGAAGTGCTGGGACCTTGGATTACAGAACTGAGAAAGGTGTGAGAGGAATGTGGGGAAGGTGTAACACCTTGACCTTGGGGGGCTGGAGGGTTAATCTATCAGCTTACCAAAGGGGTTAGAGAACAAGAATTTACAAGAGAAGGTGGGGGTGCTTCCCGTTCTGGTGCTTGTGTTTGGGATTGCTCTATATTTGGATGATGATTCTCTTGTCTGAGGGTTAATCCTCTTTGTCCGAGTCATCCAGCCTGGGGATTAACTGCTTTAAACTCCAAGCCTCACTGGCCCTGACAATGTGAGCTTTATGTTGCCAAGAGCCAGGGCTTCCTGGGGTCGATTTCTGTTGACCCAGCCCATAAGGCTCCTTTGTGGTTATTTAATTCCAGCCCCTTAAAGCTGTGGAGGGAGAGACTGAGGTCCTGACAGGAGAAGTAACTTACTATTTCCTATAGCAGATCTGTGATCCAAACCCCCGTTTCCAGCTTGGCGATCTCTCCTCCGCTCTGTCTCCAATGAAGGTTCAAGAAAAGGAGCTTAACTGAAAGAGTCAGACAGTGGATCAGGGAGAGAGTCCCAGTGCTGATGTAAACTCTGTATTGTTCGAGAGACGTCTCCGGTCTGTCTGTGCAAAGTCCAGCCTACTTCTTTGCTCAGATGTGGGCTGCTTAGAAACCTCCATGGGGCTGAGTCCCCCAACTGTTTTCTGGTTTTGTGTGCTCGGCTCAGGATTCCTATTCTGCGATGAAGGACATGTACCTGGCCTGCGTCCGAGGGGACCTCGCTCTAAGTCATACATGGAATGTGAGGGAAGGGGGTTTCTCAAAGGAAAACTGAGGACTGTTCTAAGAGGAGCCATGGTTGTAGGACAGGCAGTCCCCTGACCATCACACACCCTAGGCTGGCTTCTCTTGCTGACATAAGGATTCCTAAGTATTAGTTTTATTGGTAAGTGTTGTAGACTTGGAAAGTCTGGCTATATTTCCATCTTTCCTTCCTTTTCAAAGGGTTTCCAGCTTCTATAACCATGTCCTAATCTTGCATTTTAAGAATTAAAATATGCACAATTCAAAGTTGGATTCCCCCTCCCCTTTAATAATAATAATAATTAATAATAATTTTAAAAATTATTACACAACTGCCAGCTGCTGGGATTATACGCCATCCAGTGTTCAAATACCACCACCCGGCCACAGAGCAGCCCTGGGGGGCTGCTTCTCATTCACCCTGCAAGCAGAAGCAGCACAGACACGGGCCACCCACTCTCTCCCAGCCTCAGGCAGAGGCAGTTTGGTCCCCAGATGGATTTTTTACACATCACCTTCCAAGACTCCCTAGGCACAGAAAGAAGGCAGAGTCACATTCTTTGCCAGAACAATTCGTCATCAATATGACTCAACAATGCACTTTCTTTAACCAAACTTTGTATCCCTGGCTGGCAGCAAGGGTGCCTACGGGTCTTCCAACCATAGACAAGCTAGCCATTCAGAGGGCGAGGCTCAGGTCTTCCTTGCCTATCACTAACCCCTGTGCCTAGCTCAGCAGACAGTCATCGATTTTTTCAGTGTGCCTTTCTTTTTTTCTTTCTTTCTTTCTTTCTTTCTTTCTTTCTTTCTTTCTTTCTTTCTTTCTTTAAGATTTTATTTATTTGGGAGAGAGAGAGTGAGAGAGAGCGTGAGAGGGGCGAAGGTCAGAGGGAGATGTAGACTCCCCATGTCACTGGGAGCCCAATGCAGGACTGGATCCCGGGACTTCAGGATCATGACCTGAGCTGAAGGCAGTCGCCTAACCAACTGAGCCACCCAGGCGCCCTCAGTGTACATTTCTTGACTTTCTGCTGAGCCAGGCACAGGGCTTAGTGATAGGCAAGGAAGACCTGAGCCTTGACCTCTGAATGGCCAACTTGTCTATAGTTGGAAGACCCGTAGGCACCCTTGCTAACCAGCCAGGTGTACAAAGTTTGGTTAAAGAAAGTGCATTGTTGAGTCATATTGATGACGAATTGTTCTGGCAAAGAATGTGACTCTGCCTTCTTTCTGTGCCTAGGGAGTCTTGGAAGGTGATGTGTAAAAAATCCTTTTGGGGACCAAACTGCCTCTGCCTGAGGCTGGGCGAGAGTGGGTGGCCCGTGTTTGTGCTGCTTCTGCTTGCAGGGTGAATGAGAAGCGGCCCCCGGGGCTGCTCTGTTGCTGGGTGGTGGTGTTTGAACACCGGACGGCGTATCACTTTGCTATTATCAGGTTATTTGTATAATCCCAGCAGCTGGCAGTTGTGTAATAATTTTCAAAAGCAAAAGCCTGGAGATATTTGCTTAGAGAGAGAACAAAAATAGGCAGAGAAGGAGGTGTGTTGCATAGTCCCGAGCAGAACGTGGGATTGCTGAGCCTCACAAAGACAGGATTGTTCCTTGGTTAGAATTCCCCATGGGACTTCCCCTCTACAAAGTTCAGGAAAAGGTCATGCGTTCTGGAAGAGAAGTCTGTCTCCTCCTCTTTGCATGCACTGACAGAGCTAGAAAAACTGCCGTGGCCCCTGGGGATCTGGTCGGACCTGTGCTGATAGCTTTAGGGAGCTCACAAGCAGCCATTGTGTCTTTGAGCCCAAGGTCAGCAGCCAGAGTACAGACTCGGAAGCACACAGAGCTACACTCTTCTCTCTTTCTGTTTTATGTCCCATGGTGGTTAGGCTCTGGAGTCAGATTACCATGTTTGCAGCTCATCTGCTTTGCTTGCGAATTGTGTTTCACTGCTCTATGCCTCCCTTTCCCTCCTTGTAAAGCAAGAGAAATAGTAATAGTGCTCTATCTCATACAGTTGTTAAAGGAAATAAGTTAAATGAGATAATACAGTATTCAGCATAATGCTGGGCATAGAGCAAGTGTATTAGTCAGCTGTTGCTGTATAAGGATAATGCCACATAACAGACAGCCCCAGGCAGCTCAGTGACTCCCACAGCAAACATTATTTATCTCACTCACGGTTGGCTTGTCAACTGGGGTGGCTTACTTTCATGCTGCAGGTCAGGTTTAATCCAGCTATCAGGATGCTACTAGCATCTACCAGGGACATGTTCTTCTTGTAGTAAATGATAAAAGAAGATGAGGGATGCCAAACTATACAGGCACATTTAAAGCCTCTGTGCACGTCATGTTTGCTAACATTTCATCGGTCAAAGCAAACCACAATGGCCAAAAGCCCAACATCAGTGAGGTGGGAAATATACTGTTCCTTCTACAGTGGAAAATACTGCAGTGTTTCATGGCTAAGAATGTAGCTTATGATTAAATGGGGGAAAAGGATTGGGAATAATGATTTGATGTGCCAGACCAAGTTAGCTTTGTAACAGGAAGTGGAGTGGAACTTTTCTACCATTCCTGAAAGGTCACTCAGACTGGGAGCCTGAAAATAAGAAGTCTTAAGCCGTCTGTTTTTTAAACTCAGTCAATGGAACACACACGAGACTCTTGATCTTGGGGTTGAGTTTGAGTTCCATGTTGGGCATAGAGATTAAATAAATAAATAAATAAATCTTAAAAAAAAATATAGTTGGCCACAGGTGACTGGAGTCTCTCATGATATTCTGCAAGATATCAAAATTGGCCTTGGAGTCCTCAACCCTAAGCCCAGGGTCTATGTAAGTATAGAGATGGACGAGGATGGTAGACTCTTTGGAATCTTGGCCTATAGGAAGTTCTTGCTTGAAAGTGAAAGACTTTGAGGGGTCCCTGGGTGATGAAGTCAGTTAAGTGTCTGACTGTTGGCTTTGACTCAGGTCATGATCTCAGGGTTGTGGGATTGAGCCCTGTGTGAGGCTCTTTGCTCAGTGTGGAGTCTGCTTGGGGTTTTCTCCCTCTCCCTTTCCCTCTGTCCTTCCTACTCTTCTCCTATGATAAATAAATAAGTCTCAAGAAGAAGAAAAGTGAAAGACTTTTTACTCTCCACAGAATCAGGTGAAGGGAGTTTGAAAGACTCTTTTGTGGAGATAACATTTTGTTGGGAGGGTAGACAGGTATCCTGCAACCTGGCTGAGTGTGTGCTGACCTGCGAGCCAGCTGCACCCCAACTCCCAGGACTATTAACAGACTGGAGCAGGCTGTGCAGAAGACTTCCTTTGAGGGCTTGATGTGTCAGCTGATGCCTACTTCTAGTCTGGAAATTTTGGCAAGCAGGAGGCTTTATGGAGTTGCCCATGCTAGAAGGGAAAGATGGATGATAGCATAGTGCCAAGGGAAGAAAGAACATTTTTCCAGTACGTTCATTAAGGGCTCAGGAAGGTGCAGAAAGCTTCATGGGAGGGAGCATAAAGCTCAGGGGAGGAGCGGAAGCCCCAGAGCTGTCCAAGTAGTAGCTGAATCATGATGCCGAATCCTGCAGTGGCAAATCTACCTGAAGAAGTGGCCAGATGCAAGGGCAATGGGTGGTTGTGAGGTGGGACCTGGCTGCCCCTCTCTGAGGGGCTTCTCAGTGCTGGCATGGACTGAGGTGAGCTGAACACTTTTCCCCAAGAAGACTGCACACACAGGAGCCACTGGGGTTAGAGGGGCCAGTGCAAACCAGAGTAATGCCAGGGAGGGACATCTCTCTATCATCATCACCATCATCATCATCATAATTGCTGCTGCTTTTATGAATCACTCCTATTCTAGCTTGAGTGAACAAAATTAGTTTACTGCCTTTCTCTACTTCTATCTCCTGTTTATAGCTCCTTCAGCTCAGTTTGGAGCCTTACACATTTTATGTCCCGGCTAATGAGCTCTCTCTGCATGGAGGCAGGGTCTGGGGGTGTGGGCACTCTGGCTGATCCGCTTGGGGTTCCTGGCTTTTACTCCTAATCCCCAGCTTCTGTCTGGCGGACAGCAGATGGAATTCTCTGCAGGAGGCTCTGCCATGTTGTTCCACTTTTGAGAATAAGGGAGGGTCCAAAATACATAAACAAAATCCTGGTGGGAAGCCTATCTTTGCAAGGAGCAGAGGGCTGACATTTCTGGGGGGAACACGCTTTTCCCAATGGTAAGAGCTATCTTTTAAAAGATAAATCTTTTCCCTATTTGATCATCTTTTAGCGTGCAGGGAGAGATTAGTGGCTAAGGGGGATGAGGAATGGCAAGCTGTGCTGAAGGTTCTCTGTCATTTGAGGTGCAAGTACAAAGCTCTGGCTAATTCATTGGTCCCCATGCTTAGGTTTGAGCTGTTTGATGACCTGCCTGAATGAGCAAGTACAAATCCCACCTCTGGGTCTGGCTGTTGTACTAATGTAATATAAGAAGTCTGACTTGTTTCAAGCCTTGTGTTTGCAAGGAAATTTGAGATTACCATTTTCCATTCATGTAGTCCTTATTTCCTTATACTTACTACATATATATATATATATATATATATATATATATATATATATATATATATTTTTTTTTTTTTTCTGATCAGAGAAGTGATACTTGCTATTGGATAAGATTTGGAAAATCATAAGACTTATACACTGTAAAGCTCTTTATTTGTGCTTCCAGTCAGCTAGCTGCGAAATTTGTTCTAATTTACCCTACAAGGGCAATGTATGAGTACGCTGCCCCCACCCCCACCATGCATCCTTTCTAGAAGTATTATCTTTAAAGAGAAAAATCAAACATTGTTGGTTTGTTAATTGAGAAAATATCTTATTTTACTTTTCATTCATTTGATTGCTAAGGTGATTAATCACTTTACTAGCTGGCTAATTATATTTTCTCTTCTAAGCATTGTCTTCCCATGCCCTATGCCATTTCAGATGGAGTGTTGGTGTTTTCTGTATTTGTCAGTAAGAGCTCTGTGTATACTAAATCAGTGACTTATAATTACTCTAAATGTTTCCCCAGGCTACTTGCCTTTAACTTTGTATTTATGTTATCTATTTGCCATGTAGAAATCTAGTTTTACATACTCATATTTTCAGCTAAGGTCTTTTTCATTTCATGCTTAGGAAGTCCTTTTTTTTTTTTTTTAAAGATTTTATTTATTTATTTGACAGACAGAAATCACAAGGAGGCAGAGGCAGAGGCAGGCAGAGAGAGGAGGAAGCAGGCTCCTTGCTGAGCAGAGAGCCTGATGCAGGGCTTTATCCCAGGACCCTGGGATCATGACCTGAGCTGAAGGCAGAAGCTTTAACCCACTGACCCACCCAGGTGCCCCAGGAAGTCCTTTTTTATCCTAAAATCAGAAAAGTATTCATCTATAAATTTTAACTATTTTTATTATTTTGGTTTTATATGTGATATAGTATTAGTAGTTTGGACTTTATTATGACTTATGGTGTGAGGTAGGGATCTGTCTTTATTTTTGTCCGCTTACCCATTGTTTTTTTTGTTTTTTTTTTTTTTTTTAAAGATTTTATTTATTTATTTGACAGAGAGAGATCACAAGTAGACAGAGAGGCAGGCAGAGAGAGAGGGAAGCAGGCTCCCCGCTGAGCAGAGAGCCCGATGCGGGCCTCAATCCCAGGACCCTGAGATCATGACCTGAGCCGAAGGCAGCGGCTTAACCCACTGAGCCACCCAGGCGCCCCCGCTTACCCATTGTTAATCAGTTCTATCATACATACTTAATGAGTACTCCTCTTTCCCCAGTGAATTGAAAAGCCACCTTATATTTTGTTTCTTGATCTCTCTGTCTCTGGTGCCCAAACTAATGTAATTATTTTAGCTTTATGCTGTTTTAATATCTAGCAGTACAAGACCCTCTTCATTCTTTTAAAATGTTACTTGGCTATTTTCACCCATTTATTCTTCCAGATGAATTGCTAAATCATGTTGCCAAGTTAAAAAACAATCCTGTTGGAATTTGGATAGAAATCCAATTTAATTTCATTACAAATTACATTTATATTTATATAGTTACATTACAAACTAATTTGGAGAGAATTGGCAGTCCAGGCATGGTAAGAATATTTACTCAATGTTCATTTAAGTCCTTTAAGCATTTTAAAATAATGATAATAAATAATAGAAACCAATCTTTTGAGACTCTAGTATACATGCAGTTTTGGGTTCTTTAAATTCAGTATCTCATTTAATCCTCCCACCTTACCCAAGATGATTCAGACATCAAACAACAGAGCTATGGAACCCACTCAGAGCTTTCTGATCCTGAAGCCATAGCTTTTAACCTCTACAATAGAATCCTTCCCTTAAGATTCTGCAAGTTGAAGTGGCAGAGAACTAGTCTATGAACATACTAATTTTTGTTTTGTCACCTTAGGCAAGTTTTCATCTAGTGCTATGGTTTTCAGTCTTGACTGTACAACAGAAACAGCTGAAGAGGTTATTTTTAAAAAAATCAAGTTTCTAACTGTGATACTTAAGAAAGCCCCAAACTGTAGGGATGGGGGTGGGAAATTGATTTTTTAAAATAAAGTGATCCCAATGTGCAGCCAAAAGTTGTTACCCAGTGATAAAGTACATCTTCACTTATTTTGGTTTCTACCATTTTTATTTTTCTGCTGGTGTCACCCATAATTCTTAGGTACAGTTTTGTTTCTTTGTCTTTCATGCCTATTATATTTTCTCACAATTTGTACCTTTCTTTAGTTTTTCTTTTACTTTTGAAGATGGACTCCACAGCCCTGCAAACCAAACAGGACACTCCTTGACTGGAAGGGAAGAGGGAGGAGTTGGTGTAGAAATAGTAGCAAATGAGATCAGAACCTCTGCTCTCTTGAACTAGGAGAATCCTCATCCTAATCAGGGAATTAGTTCCTCTTTGCCACTCCCTTGCCTTCCACACCCACCTCAAGAAAGTGTCTATTTATGTCAATAATACATTTTCCAAAAGATTTATTTATTTATTTTAGAGAGAGAGGAGAAAAATGAGCAGGAGGGGAAGAGGGAGAGAGACTATCAACCAAACTCCACAGAGCCCAATGTAGAGCTCCATCTCATCACCCTGAGATCATGACTTGAGCCAAAACCAAGAGTCAGATGCTTAATTGTGCCACCCATGCACCCCTATATCAAGAATATTTTTAAGGCTATTTTGCCTGTTGACTCCAGGAGTCTTACTACAAAGACTGTATTTCCAGTATGTACTGAACAGTCCCGGTTTGGTAAACTTCCACTGCATCAAGCTCTATGAACACATGATCTCGTTGACAGGTGTCCCATTAGGCCAGGGATGCTGCGGATGCAGGTAAGACACATGTAGAGCCTGATTCAGAGCGGGTGTTTACCATCAGTGCTCTCAGTGCTCTCCCTCCTCTCCGTCAAGACTTAGAATGCTCACAAATGGGGTCCCCATATATACACTCTGGGGACTCCGTCAGGAAAGAGGGAGTCCCTGGGGTTGGTTTTCTGTCTGAATCATCTTGAATCACTAAGCTTTCTCCTGCTGGTTTGACTCTGCCTCACCCTTATGCATTGTGAGCCATTTGGACCTGGGTCCCCCGTGTGTTCTCTGCCAGCATGCTTGCTGCAGAGCTGGCACTCCTTCTGGCTCCTTCTCCAGTCTTTCTGCTGCTTCTAGCTGCTTGTTTCCTCTCTCCATGATTACACAAAACTCGATGTCCCAGTTAAGATATTTTACATCGGGGGCTTGTCTTCCCCAACCTTTCTTCTGTTTTCAGTCCTATACTTTCCAAGACATCTATTTAAATAAGAACTTGAGGATGAGAGTGTGGGTGTGCCATAAAACCATAGAGCCTGCATTTGCTTCTCGAGGAATAACCTCAAAAGTCAACATCCATGCAGTAAACACTCATGGGCCCCTGTGTCCACTATGCTAGTTGTTAGACACAAATGGTGCTGGGAGGGGTTTGCTTTTGTTGCATGCCAGTTACTTGCCTACCATTTTCTGAAGAGTAGACCACCTTACTCTGCACAGCAAATTCCTGCAAGGTAGGAAGTCTTTTTTCTACTGTAATTCACACACCCCAAGTCCCATGGTTGGTGCATGATGGGGTTGTGATCTAGGCCTTTGGACTCTTTGTGCAGTGCTCTTTTCTCTCTACTGGATTTGTCTTCATGAAGGTCTCCAGAGATGAGTCGGGAGAGATGATCTGGGAACAGGTTGGATGTGTAGATAAGCCATCAGCAGGGGGACAAGCCTGACTTCTGAGAAGACTTGGGCTGTATCCCCTGCATGTATCCAAGTTCCCCCCTTACCTGGAAATCACCTGGTACCACATGGAGGACTGTGGCCCTGAGACACGTCCTAAGGAGGTGCATAGGGAAAGTGGGGGTGCATTGGGTCACCCTGAAGGTCTCTCCATTGTGAGGTGGTTAGCTCTGGCAGTTTCAGAGAGAAATGCTTGACATCCCTTAGGAAATGATTCACCCATGGAATCCTGTGCCCCTCGTTCTGGGCAGATCATCTTGGGGGGACAGTAGGGTGGGCAGACTGTTTCAGCTTGTTGGCACTGGTTTGCTTTTCTTTTCTCACCACATTCATTAAATTATCAAAATGTTATTAAGATTTAAATGAAATCTCCATGCCTCATCTCTCCATCTGTTCTCCCTATTTATTCCCTCAGGGACGTCACGAATCTGTCATTTGGGATTTTACAGCTTCTCATATCTCCAGTGCCCATGGTGTATCCTCCACAGGCTACGAGGCCTGACTCTCTAAGCAGGATTCTGTGTGTGTGTGTGTGTGTGTGTGTGTGTGTGTGTGTGTGTAGGGGTGCTGGGAAGCTAATGGCCTCTCCTTCTCAGGGATGGAGAATCCTCCTGTGGGTGCCAAGCCCGGCAGCCGGGTGCGGGTGGGAGCACATGGACCCTTCCTGTACAAAACAGAGATTTTCAGGCCCACAGAGAGATCAGGGGCTTCTGCTGAGTCATCCCCCAATTTTCTGCTGTCCAGAGATGCGGAAATATTTGTTCTTGAGAGGGGAGCTGGTCAGTGGGCTCGGGGCTGCTGTGACCGAAGACCACAGACCAGGCGGCTTGAGCAGCAGATCTTTCCTTTCTCACACGGCTCTGGAGGCTGGAGGTCTGACCCCAAGGTGCCAGCAGGTTGGTGTCCTCTGAAACTTCTCTCCTTGGCTTGTAGATGCCACCCAAAGGCACGTGCTGGGGGCTCTGCGTGTGTCCTCATCTTTTCTTCTTCTATGAGAACGCCAGTCAGACTGGGTCAGAGGCCACACTTGGGGTCTCCTGGTAACTCAACGCCTCTTTAAAAACTCTATCCTTTTTTTTTTTCTTTTAAAGATTTTATTTATTTGAGAGAGAGAGAGAGAGAGAGAAAGCACAAGCAGGGGGAGCTGCGGGAGCTGCAGAGGGAGATGGAGAAGCAGGCTCTCCACTGAGCAGGGAGCCCAATGTGGGGCTCAGTCCCACAACCTGAGCCAAAGGCAGATACTTACCTGACTTTGAGCCATGCAGGCTCCCTAAGGCCTTTATCTTGACACAGGTCACATTCTGAGGTGCTGGGAGTTGGGACTTCAGCATATGCATTTGGAGGGGACAGTTGAGCCCCACACAGAGAGTGAATGAGTATGGATGTAAACTCCTGAGCTTCTGCCTTATGCCAGTCACTGGACTCACAGCTTCCTTTCCTTTTCCTCATTTATTATTGAAAAGGGTCCTGCGGCTCACCCCACAGTGATCCCAGCTGTCCTCGTATAATGATCACTGTGCTGTCATTACGAGGGGTGACGCTTGCCTCAAGAACTTGGACATTTGGCAGCTGGGCATGAAGAGCAGAGTGGGAACATCAAGTCCCCTTAAGAAAAGGGCTCCCAGCCACCGCTGTACTTGGCACAGCTGGATTGAATATAGTAATAATGATAATAACAGATGTTTGTTGAGTGCTTCTGATGTTCTAAGTGCTTTAAACATATTACCTATTTAATTGTCACGTTACTAAAGAAAGCATGTCCGACCCTTTGAAGAGCTGTTGGTCAGCCAAGTTTGCAGAGGAAGAGCAGCTTCCCAGACGGTGGTGTTGACAGGTCCCTTCCAAATACTGCCCAAGATAGAGATGCGTAGCTGAGAGACTCCAGTGGGAGGGTTCCCTTGGCAAGGTTGCTCTCTGCTGTGGGCAGGAGTGCAACAGGCTCTGAGCTGGAGACCAGAGCAGGGTGACCTATCTCTGCCTCTGCTTGCCCTGATTCTGTGTTCTTCAGCCTCCTTCTAGATAGCCTTCCCTTGCGGGTCTGCTGCTGGTCATTCCACACTGAGGAGCTCGACTTACAGGTAGATCTCTCCTTCCAGATAAGTAACGTGGCATTCTGGTTGATGCCTCGGTCTGGGATGCTTGGGTAATTCAGAGGGACTCATGTTGTAGGTTTGATGCAACCTGATTTAGGGTGGGAGCCCGATCTTGGGCTGGGATTGTTTGTTTTCCATGGCTGATGTAGCAAATGACCACACACTTAGTAGCTAAAAACGACACACATGGGACACCTGGGTGGCTCAGTTGGTTGAGCAGCTGCCTTCGGCTTGGGTCGTGATCCCAGCCTCCTGGGATCGAGTCCCACATCGGGCTCCTTGCTCAGCAGGGAGCCTGCTTCTCCCTCTGCCTCTGCCTGTCACTCTATCTGCCTGTGCTCACTCTCTCTGTCAAATAAATAAATAAAATCTTAAAAAAAAAAAAGACATACATTTAGGGTCTCACTGTTCTGGAGGAGGTTGAAATGGGTCTCATCAAGTTAACATGATGGGGTCGGTGGGGCTGCATTTTTTTTGGAAGCTCTAGGGGGGAACCTGTTCCCTTGAGAACAGATTCTCAGGTAATTCCTATGCTTCCTTTCCAATCCACATTTAACTTTCAAGGCCAAGGGCATTCCTTGGCTTGTGGCCCCTTTCTCCATCTTCAAAACCAGCAGCTTAGCATTTTCAAAGTTCTCCCTGACTCTGACACCCCTGCCTTCCTCTGTTAGTTATGAGGATCCTTGGGATCCTATAGTGGGTTTACTCAGATAACCCAGGATGGTCTTCCCACCTCAAGATCCTTAACTGAATCCCACCTGCAAGTCCCTTTTGCCACATAAAAGAACACCTGCATGGCTCCCAGGGATTAGGCTGTGGAGAGCTTTGGAGGTGGCATTCCTCTGCCTACCACCAGTATCCTTACTGTGGTTACCCATACTCCTTTGGGAAAACTCTGGAATGATGGTCTGCTGCTCACCTTAGTTCCCCTGCGTACTCTTATTTTTGAAGTTGTGACCCCTTCCTGTGAAGCATGGAGGAGGGCATCGGTACCCCACATGAACATGAAGAAAGCTGAGGCTCATGAAAGCCGTGTAGTTTTGTGGGATCGGAACTTACTCTGCTGAGCAGCACTGTCCTTTTCCTACTCCCATGCTTTTTTTCCAATCCACATTTGACAGACAGGGATGCTGAGATTTATTTCCGTGGAGACAAATAGGTGGAGAAACACAAGAAGGAATGCAGTTTCCCAGCGAGGTGGTGGGAAAGTAGAAATAAGGCATGCAGCGGGGGAGCTGCCGGCAGTGTGTCAGAGATTGCTTTCTGGGTTTCAAAAGCCAACATTCCTCAGTCGCCCATGCAGCTCTGCATTTGGCTTTCTCATAAAACTGAATCAATGTATCAAGTTATAATTCACCTCGAAAAGGAAGAAGGGAAATCTCTTATTTCATTATTTCATTAAATTCATCCATCTGTCTGTCTATCCATCCACTCATAAATTCATTCATTTATCCACCCATTCATAAATTCATTCATTCATTCATTCATTCATTCATTCTTTTATCACCCACAGAGCGCCTTTCCTGTGGTGAGTGCTGTGGGGAGTACAGAGATGTCTAAGGTAGGGCTTTTGTTCTCAAGGAATTTACAGTTGAGCAGTTCAGCCTGGTCATCTGTCTTGTAGGCCACCCCGCGTGGGTGTTGGAATTGCAAGACTTGGACCCAAATCCTAGCTCCATCCATCCGTAATGTGTCATGCTGGGCCAGTTGCTTAACCTCTGTGAGCTTGCCTCATTTTTCCCTTCTCTACGATGGGATAGTGACGGTAGCTACCTTGGTGGTGGGGTCCTTGTGAGGACTGAATGAACGTCAAGTCTTGGGCTCTGAGCTGGGCTCATGGCAGATGCTCGTGAGATGTTCTCTACCCTTCCTTCCCCTCCGTGCTTAGCTTTACCTTTAGAGAAAAGAGCAAAGTGTGGATGAGCATGGTGGGGAGTGTGGGAGGTAGATTTAAACATTCTGGGATATAATAAACTAATTTATGGGCAGAGGCCAACTTGGAAACAGATCCTTTGTGTGGCCATTCTAGAATGAGCTCATTACGCCATCCCCCCCCATTTGAGGCTGCTGGGAAGGCATTCTGTTCTCCAAACCTATACTCAAAGCACTGTCCAGCCAGCTTTTCTTGCATCCTTTGGCAGAAAGGCTCAGTAGGGGCTTAGAAAGCGGATTGTCCACACCTGTCCTGATTTTGAGAAAGAAAAGCTTTTTCTATGGAACAAATAGCCTTTTGGATGAAAAGGAAAGTAAACCCTCCAGAGGCATGATAGACATGGAATGGGCCCGAGGCAGCCCAGAGGGGGTTCAGGTGTGTAGGGAGCTGAGATGCTGGTGAGAAGGTGGGGTGGGTGGCAGGAAGCAGGAGCTGAATGTTCTGCTGGTCTCTGGCATGCTGCCTTTATAGGTGGAGTTCAAGTTTTGCCTGCAGCGTATTGAGGGTGTAGAAATAGTCCCAGGGATTCACCAGGATTTCCGTGCTAGCTCTGCCAAACTAAGCAGATTCAGGAAGAGTTCCTTGAGTTTGCCTTTCCTTTTTCTCATCATAAGCCTTACTGTGGCATGTGTTTTGTGGACCCTAAGGAGGCTTAGGAAGAGGTTGTGAATAACGACATTTGGGGCTCTGCACAGAAAAACGTCCCCCAGGCATGTGTGTGGAGAAAGGGAAAGGAGTGCACCTGTGAACACTCTTCTTTCTCAGGTTCATTCCAAGGGCTCAAACCAAACTTGAGATGGTGCGGGAACTGCAGCTGCATCCTCCAGAGGCACGTTCCATGTCCCGCGTGCTGACTCACTGAGGCTGTCAGTCCCCTCCTGGGAGCCGTGTCACCCCTCCCACGGCCAGCCAGGCTCCGAGGCTGTTCTCTGAGGAAGTGGGATGGGAGAGCGGGAGGAGGTGTCAGAACGCAAAAGCTGTTCTGTTCTTTCCTTGAAAATGCACTTTGCAGCTCATAAGCAATGGTTTTTCTGCATGTATCAGAACAAGTGAGTGGACCAGATAGCAACCCAGGGTCCAGAATCCCCCAGGCCCCCACCACTCTTGCTGAATATGAGATCCCTGTGTTGTCACGTGCAAGTCTCTGGGCAGGGTAAAATCGTCACAGTGGCAGTGGGCTGTGTTACAAATGTTAGACGTGTCCTGGGTTAGATACACAGCATGCAGAAGTGAGTCTGCTGGGGGGAGCTGCCCTCAAAATAATTGGGAATCTCGGGAGCCTGGGTGGCTCAGTGGGTTAAGCTGCTGCCTTCGGCTCAGGTCATGATCTCAGGGTCCTGGGATTGAGTCCCGCATCGGGCTCTCTGCTCAGCAGGGAGCCTGCTTCTCTCTCTCTCTCTCTCTCTCTGCCTGCCTCTCTGCCTACTTGTGATCTGTCTGTCAAATAAATAAATAAAATCTTAAAAAAAAATAATTGGGAGTCTCACTGGTAAAGTAAATATGCAAGTAGAATAAAATGATGGCTGTGACAAAAGCATAAGCAAAGCACTGGGTATGCTAAAGTAGGAGAAATCAGTTGCCTGGGGTTGAATCAGGGGAGGCACTGGGGTATTGTGGCTGAACCAAGCAAGAAGGCAAAACCAGCAAAGTGTTGTATGTTTGGGAAACGCTCAGAGCTGGAACGTGGTCTGGGTGCATGGATGTGGCTGGAACCCAAGTGTAAAGTAACATGGGTATCCAGCACAATGAGCCCTGTTCTGGGGACTGTTTGGGGGGAATTTGGTAGGCAGTAGGGAGCCCTGGCTTCTTTGGAGGGAATTTTTTTTTTTTTTTTTTCCTTCAGTCTGATCTGGTCTGTGGTTGGAGGAAGTATGATTTTGTGGGTTTTGGTCTCCTCTCTGATTAGACTGTGAGCCCTGCTGCTTACTAATTGCGTGCCCATGAGTATGATTTTCCTCAGCCTTTGCTACATCTTCTGCAGAATGGAGGCAGGAATAGTACCCACAGAGGGGGCTTGAGAGAGTTCATCGTGCCAGACTGTTCGAGCGCGTTGCTCAGTGACTGGGTACTTGGCATAGCTCAGCAGGGGGGGCGCATGTTAATAGACTGGCTCTCCACGGTGGGAGGTCCACAGCTCAGGGAAGATGGGGGGCTGCCATCCTGGGACCATGTGGTCAGTTGTTGTGTGTGCAGGTTGGGGATGCCCCTGCCTACACCCGGAAGGACGATAGGGAGAGGAAAGGAGGTGCTGAGGATGAGTCATGACCTTGAGATTGGATGGCTGGGACTCGACAGGTGTGGGAAGTGGCAGGGTAGAAGAGAGGGTGGGGGCTGTTTGATTCCGCGGGGGCACTTCAGGTGCTGGGGGACATCTGCGTGAGCAAGTACGTGAGCTAATCGCAAATTCAGGGTGAGGCCAAGGTTGAGTTATGTGGTGACGTTCTAGAAGTAGCTGCAATCTTCCAGGGAGGCAGGTAGAGGCAGAAGAGAGGTGCGTGGTGCACAGAACCACAGGAAAAATTTCTGTTTAAGCTGGAGTTGGAGGGTGAGGAACAGAGGTGAGAGAGAGAAGCATTCAGGAACGAAAGAGAAGAGCCCGGAGAGAGCAAAGTGCATGGGTCCCAGTGTGAGAGAGGGCTGACCAGGGAGGGGGCGCAGGAGGAGGGGGGCTTGGAGTAGGTGTCTACTTGGTCCTCAGGACATGTGGGTGAGCCCCAAGGATGTGCTGCCAGTGCACAGGTGGGAACAAGACCAGGAGTGAAGACAGGAGGATGGGGAGCAGGACACAGGCCAGGGACATCCCTCAAGGTGTTTGGTGGTGAAAGTGATGCAGGCTGGCTGCGTCTGAGAACCCGGGGAGCCCCACAGGATCAGCCAGGAGGGTCTGTGCCTTCACACAGGACAGCAATCAAGTGTGAACTGGGGAAAGTGCAAAAGGAATTTATCAAACAGCGTAAGTGACAGAACAGCAGACAAAGCGTCTGGGAGACTCGGAAAGGAGAGAAGAAGGACCCTCATTGTGGCTTGGGGTAGGGGTTTATGTTAGCCAAGGGTCTAGGGTGCGCTTTGCTCCAGGAATGCAGGGTGGGTTCTAATCAAGCTCAAGGGTCAGGTGAACAAGAGAGGTTATTCCGGAAGTCACTCAAAGTGTCAGTGTGGATGCCTGCGTCAGCTGAGGCTTGTCAGAAGCTAATGTTCTAGAACACGTCTGGGATCCGGCTCTTCGCAGATGTTATTAGGGGTTTGGGGCCTAGGACAAAACTCAGAAAATGATGAATTTTCTCACTTCCCCCTTGAGATGGGAACTTCAAGCTTCTTTGGCGTATTCCTAAATGGGGCCTTCGCAGAAACGCAGCAGACGTGGAACCTTTCTAAAATGGAGCCCCTTCAGCGTCCCTGCCTCAAAAGGAAAGCCAGGATGCAGACCGCGGTGGTGGAAAGGGAGCTGAGAGGAACGTTCTCAGATGGTGTGATATTTGAGCGTCTTTACAGGGGGAGTGTAAGGAGATGGAGCTTAGAGATGCAGAAGGAGGAGGTGGGGGATGGAGCCAAGTCCAGGAACAAATGAGGGGGGAGGCGGGGCTGAGCCCGGGGTGGGGGAGGTGAGCGTTAGAAGTGGGCAGCAGGGCCCAGGAGGAGGCATGGTGAGGGGGAGAATGGGACAGACGGAGGCAGGAGGCAGTGTGAGTGAGGGCGACAGTGTTCACCAGCCTGGGGGTAGTTCAGGTTTAGGGAGTGGGTTGGGATCCTTGAGGAAGATTTGGAATGGCCCCCAAGGGACTTACTAGGGGCTCTCCAGCCACTGACAAGCAGGACAGGCGCTCGGGTGATCCAAGCCTTGGAGGTTGAGCAGATGAGTCCGTCTGTGTGTGCGCGGGTGCACACATGCGCGTGTGCATGTGTATGTAGGGGCATATTATATGTGTGCACATGTATATGTGTATTTTATTTGTTTTTCGTTTTGCTGTTGCTGGTCTTCTACACTGAGTGTTTGGCAGCATAAGCCATAGGAAAAAGAAAGAATGGATTTGTGCTGGAAACGGTGCCTGTCTGTGGTGCCTCCTAGAAACAGCAGCATTTCACAGAGCATCAGTGCCCGATGAGGACCAGGAGACTGAAGACTCCTGGGATCTGTTACATCGTGCCACAGTCTGGGAGACCTCTCCCTTCACCCTCATTGGCTCAGTTAATACTATAAAAATCCTGGGAGGGGGGTACCTGGGTAGCTAAGTTGGTTAAGCATCTGACTCTTGGTTTCAGCTCAGGTCATGATCTCAGGGTTGTGGGATCAAGCCCCGTGTCGGGCTCCACGCTCAGCACGGAGTCTGGTTGAGATTCTCTCTTTGTCCCTTCTCTTGCTCATGCACATGTGCACACACACACACACACACACACACACACTCTCTCTCTCTCTCTCAGCTCTCAAACAAATAAATATAAAAAAATCTTCAAAAACTGCCAAACCCTGTGAAGAAGGCTGCATTTTTGTTCACATTTTGCAGGAGGAGACACTGAGGGCCAGAAAAGTTAAGGGACTTGAACACGATCATATACAGAGTATGTGGTGAAGGTAGGAATGCACATCTCTGACCATGGAAGAAGCAGGCGTTTTCTCTGATGTCCTGGGCACGTGGTGCAGACTTGGTTTTAGAGCGAAGTAAACGTGAAGGGACGGCCTTTGCTGTTGAGTCAGATACATCCGTAAGCACAGGGCTTTGAGTGTAGAAGAAAAACCAAACCCATTGCACAGCCGCCCTCCCTTTGCACGGCTCCCAGGCAGTATGTATGGGAACTTCTCCTACCCTCTCTCTCTCTCTCTCTCTGTCTTTTTTCCTTTTTTTGGAGACTGTCTGCTCAAATGCATAGGAATTGACAAATTCTAATGATAGTCTATTTTGGGGGGTGAGTGTTAAATTATTCAGATGCAGGCACAAATAGAATGTCTCCAGCAGCCTCGACTTCCTGCTTGAACTTGCAGATGTCAGTTAGTGGAGCCGGGCGAGGGTCTGCGGATGACACCGCGGGCGGCCAGAAGCCTACAACTCCAAACCCTCCCCGTTTCTGGTCCTAGGCTGCAGGGTCCTTGGGCAGGATGGGCACTGTGGTGACCAGACCCTGGCTGGAGTGTTTTGGGTGCATGTGGGTGTGACTCCCAGGTATGCCATCCACCAGGTGCTGGAACGGCTCCAGCATGCTTTTGCTGTGACCACAAAATGCGGTTTTGCTTTCCTCTGAGCTCCCAAAGGTCCACGTCCATGAGATCAGGGCTTTGTGCAAGATCTTTCCAAAAGTGAGGTGGGCTTTGATTTCGGGCCATGGGAGTCTTCTCCTGTCTCTCCATGTTTCTTGACACTGCTCAGCCTCTTCTCCTCCAGGAGCTTCTGTGCTCCCCCCATGAGGGTGTTGCTGCATGAGGCTATTCAGGGCAGTGCTGACCCCAGCCTGCCTTATGGAAATACCTGGAGGGATGGACAGTCCAACAATGGAGACACGATGTAGGATGATTACTTATTACCTGAAGCAGGACACTTACCAGAGTGAAAAGGGGCGGGGCACTCTTTCAATAGGCTCCAGAACACCAGACACAATCTGGCAAATGTCTGGAGCTGTTGGGCATAATGGCCACTCTGGAAGGAATACGGGCTTCGAGTGAACTGTCTGCTTAACTTCAAGGGACCTCAGTTTTCTTATCTGTTCAACTGAAGAGATTTTTCATGTTCAGGTGGGAGTAATCCAGCTCATTCACCAGGCACAATTCCTAACCCGTAAGTGTTTAATATATATTAGTTCTCTCTTCTTCTTAGTTTTAAAAAACACAGAGACTCCAGGCGCCTGGATGGCTCCGTCCATCAAGCATCCGATTTTTGGTTTCGACTCGGGTTATGATCTCAGGGTCGTGACATGAAGCCCCGGGGAAAGGAATCACACGCAGCACAGAGTTTGCTTGAGATTCTCTTGCTCTTCTTCTGCCTCTCCCCCTCCTTACATGCATGGGCTTGCTCTCACTCCAATAAATAGATAAAATCTATATTAAAAAAGAACACAGACTCAATTAAAAAACAAACAAACACAAACAAAAAACCGAAAAAGATAGGCAGTGACAAGAAAAACCATCCACACCGAGATCATGGGTAGGTTTCCATCAGGTGGGATTGGACCTCACCTGCTTTCAGCCCCTCCCCCACAGCCGGCGCTCCTGCTGACCCAGATGGGGTGTTGCTATTTCCTTCTGCCCTTTCGTCTTCTCCCTAGATGTCTCTGGTCTCTATATAATGGTGTTTCTCAAACTTTTTTTTTTTTCTTCATTATTAGCTCCCAGGAGGCTTTTTTAGACATCCCCCCCGCCCCCCACTGACAACCTTTCTCTCTCGACCATGAAATTTCAATACCACAGTTGTACCATGGGTCTGTATATGTATTGTGACCCTTTGGGGAGCCACCCACCATTGTGAGTCCGAAGGTCCCCCTCACCTCACAGAACCAATTTTTGCTCCCTCCAAGAAGGGATTGTCACACCCTTGGGGCGGAGGGCACCCCTGTTGAGAATTCGTGGCATAGAGTATGGTCACCGTCTATCTTCCCACTCCATGTTAGATCCTCCCGTTGGCTGTGGTGCGTCTGGGTCGGAGCCCACATGGTGGGGAGGGGAGAGAGCTAACTTCTGTTGAGCAAATGCCTCAAGGCACTTGATCACTAAGCTTTACAGCAACCCTGCAAGACAATTTTTTCCCCCATGGGTGAGAAAGTTCAAGCCGAGAAAGGGAAAGTCACCCACAGCTGAAGTGACAAATGACAGAAAGAGAATTTAAGGCTGTGTCTGTCAGATAGGAAAATTGAAACCACCAGGCCACACCACCTCTTCCTGAAGGCCAGGGGGAAGGTGATGGTAGAAGGAAATGAGCCTTAGCTGAGCTCCTACCATGTGCCTCGGGCTCTCTTAGTGCTTATCTCTGTGAAGTGGGTGTCTCAGTTTTAGAGATGAAAAGTGGGTTCACAGTGATTAGTTAGTGAGAGCTCACGTGGCTACCACTCATGAAGGCTGGGTTATAACCCACGTCTGCTTGCTCCTAGAGCCCCTCTCTAAGACCGTCAGGAGAGAGGAAGGGCTCTGAACCTCTGCCTTGCAGGGGGGTGATAGAACCCCCATAGTTGTAGCTTCCTCCCATGGCCAGTATTTCATGTGTTTCATCTCCTCTTCCCCAACAGGCACACTCAATTTTGGGGGGCACAGATAGGAAGAGAAACATACACTATACTGTTTTGAAAACTTTGTGAATATCATTACTGTCCAAAAGCTATGGGAATCTGGGAATCCCAGTTTAAATCACTGGTCCCTGATATGGCAGAGTGACCTGTGCTCTTGGGAGATAATATAGCAGGATGGTGTTCGGGCAGTCACAGGTGGATGGTGTGGCTTAGGTACAAGTGTCAGATCTGGAGGAAGAGAGTGGCCCTATCTGAACAGGTTGCTGGGAGGTTTGATGCACGGTGAATGCATCTGGCAACTCTAGGATTCAGTTTCTGGGAGGTGGTCCTCTCTAAGGTCTTTTGGGGTGTCTTTGTGGGAGAGAACCTTAATTTACATGTGATGATCTCAGCCAATGCAGCAGCCGTGGGAGGGCCCAGTCCCCTTGGGTGCTTTGCCCCAGGCGGAGAACCATGCTGTGGAATAAGGGATTGTGGGGGCAGCATCCCAAGCCCCTTATGTCTTTCATTTCACCATTGGCCTGACAGCCAGGCAGGACTCACCCAGGTTTCCACACCCTGGAGCAAAAGCTCAGGCTCCGTTAGGCAGGCTGCTTTTTTAGTCATCATGTCTCTCTCCAGGAGTGGGAATGGCTGCCTCCTTCCCCAGGGAAGGCGGGGGCGGTGACAGCCAGGGTTGGCTGGCTTTCCTGCTGCGCTGAGAGGCATCTGGAGGCTGGCTCCCTGGGATCCAGAGCTGGCGGTGATGAAACACAGGGAGGGAGCTTTGGCCGGAGAAACAAGGTGGATCTGAGGAGCTGCTCATTCCTGCCCTCCTGGACGCTGGCTGCTTCACCTGACTAGTGTTACAGCAGATTAGGAAAGAAATATCTGGTTCTAAATGAAAAATTAGATCCTGCGCAGAAGACGGTCTGCAGGTGAATCAAAAGTGCCTGTGTCTGATTTGTGGGGAATGGAAGTCCCAACTCATAAAGCAGCTATTGGGATTACTTGGGGGGAAATCAGGCCATTGGCAAGCCTCCATAGCTCTAAAATGAGAGGGATGGGTCAGATAACCTCCACACATCACTTTTTTTTTTCCTGGTTCTATACATTTTTTAAAAAAGATTTTATTTAATTATTTGACAGAAAGAGAGAAAAAGAGAGAGAGAGAGAGAACACAAGCAAGGGGAGGGGCAGAGGGAGAAGCAGGCTCCCTGCAGAGCAAGGAGCCTGATGCAGGTCTGGATCCCAGGACTCTGGGATCATGACCTGAGCAGAAGGCTGGCACTTAACTGACTAAGCCACCTAGGCATCCTGGTTCTGTAGATTTTTAAAATGACTTTCTTGAAAACCTGAATATGCCTTTGGGACATCCCTCCAGACTCTAATTATTAGTCATCTCAACTAATGAGTGTTTAAGCCATGCTCATATCAGAATCTAGCAACTGAAAATGAGAGTGGCATCACAGCCTTTACTTAAAGCTATCACTTGTCTTCTCACTGATTATTAGGTTTACTATGGATAAAGAGGTAGCAAATAACTAGCATGTAACTATATGCCAGGCATGAGATGGTGAACACATTACATCTGCATTTACCTTGAGACTCAGAAATCTTGCTTGTAAGACATAATTACAAAAGTACAGCAGTGGAAATATGAAGAATATTTACCCAATGTTATTAATTGTAGCTAAGAACATCAGTTGACATAAACACATCAATTAAGTTTTATTCTGAATACCATAGGTTCATAATGGTACTCCGAATAAAACATCTTGTTGGTCACTTTGGAGGACGCTAGGGAGCCAACTTATTATTTTGAAAACTGGTAGATAAGGGGAAAGAATCAGATGCTTACTTTGCTTTTCCTTTACAAACTGTATCTTAGGACAAGCAAAGAGTAGATATGGGGGAAGTTTCTCTTTATATAAGCATTACAGCTAATAATTGAAGAAATAACTTTATAATTAGGATTTTGGAATCCTGAGTTGTGGGATCTAGGCAATGATCACCAATGTCTACGAACATCATACGAAAAAAGACAGCAAGATTTTATGTGCCTTTTAATAGAAGTACCACAACACTGCCTTTGAAATAGCCTTATACCCTCCCACTCCCCCCAAAGCAAACCTGAAAATAAGTAAGTACAGCTGTCCAATAGAAGTTTCTGTGACGATAGAAAAACTCTCTGCACAGCCCAGCATAGTAGCTACTAGCCCTATGTAGGTATTGAGAACTTGAAATAAGACTGGTGTGACTGAGGTACTGAATTATTAAAATGTATTGAATTTTAATTAATTTAAATTTAAATAGCTATGTGTGGCTAAGTGCTGCTACATTGGTCAGCCTGGCTCTAGACTTACCTATAAACTATGGGAGACATAAGGGACAGAAGAACATGTCACATGACACCATAGGAATGCAAACAGCAGAACACGCTCTGTAGGAAACTTTATAGGACAAACTATCTGGTCTCATCAACAGATAAGAGATAGTTGGGGGAATGTATAAATTACGAAAGACAAGTGCTATCAACCAATTATAAGGTATGGGGTTTATCTGAATCATTATTTGAACAAATACTTTAGAAAGATTATGAGATAATTACAAAATTATTTTTGTTTTAGGTGTTATAATCCTAGACTGATTATTTTTTAAAAGGAGTCCTATTTTTTTTAAAGGCGTCCTGTTTTTAAAGAGACACTACTGATATATTTATGGATGATATCTTGTGATATTTGGGACTTAATTTAAAATAGTCTACTGTGTGTGAAAGGGAAAAGTGCATGGGGTGTAGATGAAACAAGATTGGAATGAGCTGGTGATTGCTGAAGTTGGTTGGCAGGTATATAGGAGTTCATCTTATCACTTTCTTTAGGTTGAAAGGTATTTGAAAATTTTCACAATAAAATGTAAAAAACAGAAAGAAGCAAGGGAAACTTCCAAGGATCCTCTCTCCAATGCCAAGTAACATCAGCCATAACAGCAACGAGAACCTCACCCTTGAGCTGAAATCAGAGCTGGAAGCCAGGGGCAGAGGATGTATCAAGGGTACCCCAAATGGAAGGCAGGGCCCCCTGAGAGCAAACACCACTATCAACACTGCAATAAGGAGAGTAAGTCTAGGGCCAGGGCCAACCTTGTCGGACAGGAACCAAGACTTCTCCAGCAAGCTGCAATCCCAACTAAAGTGATCCCAGATCTATAGCATCCTTGGGTCTCAGAGAAATCAAAAGCAAATTCTCTTTGTAGGACGGCATCCTCCATTTTGCCATGTGGGATTCCCATGGATTAAGATCAAGCAAATACGAACAAAGATTAGAATGCATATAGCAACTGTCATCTAACCTGGAGCACTTTTGAAGATGAGAGAGTGTGCCAAAATAACTAACACATATAACTTACTGCAAAAGTCATAAACCCAGATTGGTCTGGAGAAACCAAGGCATATGGCACCCTGGAAAACAGGAAGGAGGAGGACAAAATCTCTTCTGTTTCTGGAGTTTGGTGGTAGTGAGAACTTGCGTCTCACCCCAGATCATTGGGAAGTTGAGCACGTGCTCTGGATCAGTGGTTCACACTCAGTGTGGTCCTGGTGGCATCATACCGTCAGCGTCACCTGGAAATTTGTTAGAAATGCAAATTCTTGAGACCTATCCTGGACCTAATAAATCAGGTGGTGGGGCCCAGTTTGGAACAACTCCTCCTCCTTGGTGATTTGATGCACCAAGTTTGAAGACCACTGGTGTAGGTGAACGTTTTAAAACTGATGTTCATTAACTATTAGGAAACATTCCATGAATGTCACCATGCCAGTGATATTTTTCTCAAAAGTAATAGCAGATATGAAAAAACTTAACATTTTCCCAACAATAAACATTTTAAAGGCAACTAGGTAATTCTATAAATAATGTGTAGTAAAAGTCACTTGGCAATTATCCATTAAGAAGGATTTAAAAATAACAAAACTGCCTTTTAGCATTTTATGCAAATATTTTCTATCCCAAAGGCATGATGACTGTCCCAGTGAAGGACAAAATATCACCTTTTCAAAGGAAGCTTTAGTTAGATATATGCCTCTCCTGTGTACCATTTCATGGCTCCTTCCTCCTAGGAGATAGGTTCTCAAATGCTGCTGGATGGAACTATCTCTAAGTAGCACTAGCTCATTTACATTTGGTTTCACTTAACCTGGGATCCGGGCAGCAACCATTCCGATCCCTTCTCTTTGATCTGCTCCAGCAAAAGTTGGAGAATATGGCTGATGTTCAGTTTCTCTCTCCCCACTGGCCTTCTGGAACTAACCAGACTGGGTTTGGGGCATGTACCAGATATTTTTGCAGCTTAAACCATCCTCTTCTGCTAAGGGCATCCTTGTGCTTGTCCTGAACAAGGTTTTGGCATGCCTCAGTGACTGTTTATCACCTCTGTATTAAGCATAATAGGATGGACCCCTCATTAATTACAGTCTTGCTGGGAGTTAATAAACAGATGGAGAGATAGAAGTCTCCCTGCTTTCTATGGCCACAGGCACCAAACAGAAACCCGTAGAGCCTCAGATGAACATATGTTAATACTACGGTTCTCCACACTTCCCCCAACTTCTCTTAAAAATAGAGCAATTATTGTGATGGAAGCTAGAAGCACTACCAGCACTAGTGGGGTAAGGATTATACCCAGAGAGTGGCCTAGAATCACACCGTTTCTTAAACCCCACTTCTGGAACTGGCCACATTATTTGGGGGACCTTTAAAAATATATAGTCTCTTTTGTACCCTATCTCGAAAGAATTTCCATTAGCAGTTCTGCTAATCTGAGACCTGAGAAACTCCACTTTTGGAATGTTTCTTAGGGGCTTCCGATGGCACAGTTTGAGTTTGGAACTGTTGATGTGGGTTGGAGCTGTTTTGGGGAGGGCTGAAAGTTTTCCCAGGTCCTTTGCTGGTGTCATCTATGGTCTTCCACAGAGCAGGGCATACTCTTCTCTGGGAAGGCATGGCGTCTTCAGGAGCATCTCTGTACTTGGCTTCTCTAGCCTAGTTCCAATCCAGTGAAGGGTGAGTCCATCAGGGTGGCTTGGTCAGGAGGACAGAGAGGTCCCAGCACAGACAAGCTAACCCTGGTTCTGCTTCTCACCACTTGGAGAGAATTAGCACATTCTTATGAGCCTCACTTTACTTATCTGAATAACAGTAAGAATAATATTTACTTAGAGGACCCTTACGGGGATTAAATGAGAGAATATAAGTGAAATATTTAGCCAACAGCCTGGCACATTGTGGGTACTCAATAAATAGGTTTACTCCCCCACCCCTTGACGGTTTAAGCCTATAGGGTTGCCACATAGTGTTTTGTTTATTTTTCTGGACAGAGCTCACATTTTGGTAACACTTTTCTGCTAAGGGAGATGACAGAAGGTTTCATTCTGAGAGTCAGTGCTGTACCTGGAAGAAAATGAGTCTGAAGGAAATTGACAGTAAAGAACATAGGGTCCCCCCAACATTGGTGCAGGCTCCTTCAGGCTCCCAAGCAGCCAGTGGAGTAGTACCAAAGGAGCAGAGATAGAAGAAGAGCAGGTGGTTTTTGCAGGAATCTTAATGCAGCCCAGATGTTAGCACCAAACACTCTGACTCTTCAGAGCCAAGTATGGTCGGCGTACACTGTGGAAAAACCCCAAATTTCTTGCAGGTCTTGGGGGTTCTCATGCCAAGGTCAACTTTGACTTCTTTTCTTTGCTGATTTCTGTCCTTTCCTCTGACTTGTGCATCAACTTTCCTTGGTTGCCACAAAAACTCTGCACGTGTAACGTGTTTTCCTTTAATCTGGAAACGTGGGCATGAGTTTATATCATAGAAGGGCAACGACTTAAACGCAAATAGTAAGCATCATGTTATAAGAACCTTCTTCTTTGTTGCCCCCAATCCCATTGTTCTGCCAACCCCCTCCTTCTCTTCTATTTTGTGTTCAGCTCGTCAAGTTCATTTCAAATGCAGAATAATTTCACTACCTCCTTTGCTATGATTTCTCTTGGGAAACCATGCTCCTAGGGTTTCTGCTGTCCCAACAGGCACTGGAAGATATTTTCCTGAGCAAAGAGAATAACTCCCTGGAAGGAATTGTGAAGCTGGCTCCGAAAATGATAATTTCTTTCCTATCCCCCACCCAACCTAAATATTTAAGCAACAGGATGCTGAGTAAATATAGGCATGATCATGTGGGTGGTGGAGGTGGTATTAGTAATGGAAAGAGGACTGGATCCAAGATACTTGGAAATCAGATCCCACAACAAATCGAGCATAAGAAGAAAAACAAAAGGAAAGGGAAGGAAGGAACCAACATTTACTGAATGCCAGTCTCTCTCTCATGGAATCCTCAAGCATCCCTAATTTGATTACTCACCTAGGTTTGGGGACTGTTGGAAGAGATTGCCCCAAAAGTCTCCTGTATCTTCAGATTCTATGACTCCTGTCCTCTGTTAAGAGAGGGAGAGTCGAGGCCTTTCCTATCTTGGATTCTTTAAAGTACAGTCTTCTGTTCATGTGGGCAGTGACAACTGGTCAAACATTATTTCTGTTTCTTTCGTGGGAAAGATAGGATACCGAGCTGCCTTTAAAATATCTGGGCTGCACGTTCTTTTTGTAATGGAAACTATTATATGCTCTGGCGGTATTTGCCAATGAGGCCAGCAGACCACACACACACACACACACCACACACACACACACACACACACACACACACACACTTTTTACTTTGAAGAAGCTGGATCCTGTTTATACACCTGCAGGAATTGGCTAGGGAGATCAAGATGAGATTCGTAGTTGCTCTCACGTTTATTTTAAAACACAGAAGGGTAGATACAGGGCTGAGGTGTTTTGAGCAATGTGGCATGCTTACGTACAGTTTTTCTTGGCATGCTTGAAGCAGAAAAAGAAAAGGTCTCAGGAGAGTCAGTGGTAAATGTCTGTTTTCTGGGTCTTGGAGAAGACACTACTCAATCTCTCTCCAGTTCTTGAGTTGAAGCTTTCATGGATTTTTAAAAAGCATTGGCTCATTCTTCCCCAAATAGACGGATGCTAGTAATAAATAATGAAAAAATATTGAATGCTAGGAAAATGACATGCAGTTTTCCCTTCCTCTTTGATATAAGCCCTTCTGAATAATTGATGCACACATCTTTTCTGGTGGCAAAGGGCCTTTCCTTAAAGGGAGGTATTATGTGGATGAAGCTGAGAGAGACTTTCTGAGTCTGTAGGCAGCTCCAAGGCCTTGGAGGCGTTGGCCACTAAACCTTTCCCTTCTCAACAGAGGGTAATCTCGCAGGCGAAGACGGTGTGGGGTGGTGATGCCCTCCTCCACGTTCCTCACTTTATTCTGTGATGCTGAGTCTTCTTTGGCAGCTGGCCTATTCCTCATTTTTTATTTTATTTTATTTTAACTAGGAAGGCTCTATAATTAACTGGAGCCTATTTCTGCTGTGTTAATTAATGTGTGTGTACAGGAGGTTGCTGTTTTCCCTTAAGGAGTGATGGATAGAACTGGTTTTCACGGAAGTCACCTAGAGCTTTAGCAAATGTAGCAATTGCCTTTGGGAAATATTCACATTGGACAGCAAGACACAACTAGTTCCGCTTGATAAAATCTGCCAGGGTCTAGGGTATGGAGGGTGGTCCTCAGACTCCTCTAGGGTCTCTGTAGGCATTGGAAGATCATGAGCAGGGTGGAAGAAACCTGTCCGCTGAAATCAGTCAGACCCGAATCTAAGTCAGTGCCACGCCACAGTGGCTGTGTGGTCTTCGGTAAGTTGCTTAACCAATTGGGGTCCTGTTTGCTCATTCCGTTGGTGGGGTGCTGAACATCACTTTTTGTTAGAATTGTCTCGGACAATATTTGGAAAGCTTCTAAGACATGTAACTCAACTCGTGAGTCTACAAATTGGTCATGCCTGCTTATCCTGTCATATTGCCAGTTTGTGAATACACTCTGTGTCCTTTGGATTTTTGTCTCCACTGCTTATCAAGGATAGGGACTCATTTTTAAAAATTTTTTTTCTTTCTTTTTATTTATTTATTTATTTTTCATGCATACAAGTAAGAAATTCTTTTTTTTTTTTTTAAATTTCTTTTCAACGTAACAGAATTCATTGTTTTTATACTACACCCAGTGCTCCATGCAATACGTGCCCTCCTTAATACCCATCACCTGGCTCCCCCAACCTCCCACCCCCCCTGCCCCTTCAAAACCCTCAGGTTGTTTTATTAACATATGATGTATTATTAGCCCCAGGGGTGCAGGTCTGTGAATCGTCAGGCTTACACACTTCATAGCAGTCAACATAGCATGTACCCTCCCCAATGTCCAGCCACCCTCTTCCTACCCAACCACCCTCTTCCTATCCCCCTCCCCCCAGCAACCCTCAGTTTGTTTTGTGAGATTAAGAGTCTCTTATGGTTTGTCTCTCTCCTGATCAGGAATTCATTTTTGAAAGCATGAAAGAGGAATTGGCCTCATTTGGCTAGTAATGTTCACAAGAGTGCAGTGGTTGGTGCTGGTGTGGACAAACTTTTCAGCCCTAAACTCTTAACATGTTTCTGTCCATAAAGGAGTTTGGATTCATCACTCAACCTTAGGGTATTGGGCTTGCTAGTCCACAAAGCTTGCACTGAGCATTGACCTGGCCTTCCTGCAGAGCCCTTCTGGTCTAGGAGTCTTCTGTAGCTACCTGAAACTTCACGGAGACACCAGTGGTCCAGCCCAGGGAACTCAGATGCACCTGTAACTACATAGAAAGCTAGGAAAGCAACGGCTGGGTTTCCAGCTGCAGTGGGAG